>NC_051400.1:38200068-38201816 GCF_015228065.2 Penaeus monodon
ATAAGAAAAAGACGAGAAAGAAAGAAAGAAAAAAAAAACGAAACAGAAAAGAGAAAAGAAACAAGAAAAAAAAAAAAACACAGACAAAAATACACTTGTGAAAACACCGTCCTTTTACAAACATACGACCACACATAATTCCACACAAACCCGCCTTCACGAGCGACCACACACCCATACACGCGCACGAGACGAAGCGAGGCCTACGAAGGACAAGGCAGAGAGGTAAGAGCGTGGGAGAAAAGAAAGGAAGAGGAAGGAGGAAGGGGAGAATTAGGGCAAATGGGGGGGGGGGGTGAGAGAAGAGAGGAAGGGAGGAGGAAAGGAAATAGGGTAAGGGGAAGAGTAGTAAGGTAAAAAGAGAAAAAAAAAGAGACGGAGAGGGAAAAGAAAGGGGAGAAAGGGGAAGGATGAATATCCCAGAAAAAGGATACATAAACAGGAAAGAAGGAAGGAAGGAAGAAACAAAAGAGTGATCATGGCAAGGATAGGAATCCGGAAGAGAATGAGAAAAACAAACAGCCAAGAAAAGCAAGAAAAGGGGAAAGGAAGGGGAGGACGAAGGAAAGGAAGAGAGAGGGCGAGGAAAACACCAATGATACGGGGCGATGCACATGTGGGCTAACAGGAGCGGAAAAGCTAATCGAATCAAGCGAGGAATCTTTTCTCTTCCTCTTCTCATTTCTCTTCCTATTCCCATTTTCCCTATTCTCTTCCTCCTCTCGCTTTACCTATTCTCTTCCTCTTCTCATTTTTCCTATTCTCTTCTTCTTTTTTCTCCTATTCTCTTCCTCTTCTCTTCCTCTTCTCATTTCTCTTCCTATTCTCATTTCTCCTATTATCTTCCTCTTCTCATTTCTCCTATTCTTTCCCTTCCTATTCTCATTTCTCTTCCTATTCTCTTCCTCTTCTCATTCTCTATTCTCTTCTTTCTCTATTTCTCCTTTCTTTCTCTTCTATTTCTCCTATTCTTCTTCCTTTCTCATTTCTCCTTTATTTCTATCTTCCTCTTCTCATTTCTATTCTCTTCCTCTTCTCATTTCTCTATTCTCTTCTCTTCTCATTCTCCTATTCTCTTCTCTTCTCATTTCTCCTATTCTTCCTTTCTCATTTCTCTATTCTTCTCTATTCTCCTATTCTCTCCTCTTCTCATTTCTCCTATTCTCTTCCTCTTCTCATTTCTCCTATTCTCTACTTCTCATTTCTCATTCTCTTCCTTTCTCATTTCCTATTCCTCTCTTCTCATTTCTCCTATTCTTTTCCTCTTCTCATTTCTCTATTCTCTTCTCTTCTCATTTCTCCTATTCTCTTCCTCTTCTCATTTCTCCTATCTCTTCCTCTTCTCATTTCTCCTATTCTCTTCCTCTTCTCATTTCTCCTATTCTCTTCCTCTTCTCATTTCTCCTATTCTCTCCTCTTCATTTTCCTATTCTCTTCCTCTTCTCATTTCTCTTCCTATTCTCTTCTTCTCATTTCTCCTATTCTCTTCCTCTTCTCATTTCTCCTCCTATTCTCATTTCTCTTCCTATAAACAGTCTAATCACAGTCTGTTTCCGGTTAAGTGATTCCTCCTCGATCATTCTGATTAGCAAAAAAAAAAAATCATGATAAGCTGCAATTCATTTAGTTATTATTCTTACGAGCAATATCAAAAGTAATTCTTTAATCATCTTATCAGTTTCACTTGTTTCACTCGTTTAAAAAAATTTCTTATAAGTTCATTTATTTCATTAATCAATCTGTTTCAA
>NC_051400.1:38201852-38201938 GCF_015228065.2 Penaeus monodon
GTCTATTTCACGCTTTCGAAGGAGCGAGGAAATCGATTTTTTTTTTTTTTAACAAAATATGAAATGACGGAAATAGAAAACGTCGC
>NC_051400.1:38201974-38202249 GCF_015228065.2 Penaeus monodon
TGTCGAACTAATAAGAGAAAATGGAAAATTAGAAAACAGAATGTTGAAAAATGGGGAAAAAATGAAACTGAGCAAAAGATAATGTCGAATAAATTAGATAAATAGGAAAACGAGGAAAATAAAACGTAGAGATAACAGAACGCAAAAATGCAGCCGAAAGGAAAATGAGGAATAGAGGTTGTCGAAGAAATGAGGAAGACAGAATGTCGGAGAAACGTGAATATGAAAGCGAGGAGAGAGAGCGAATACTGGAGTAACGAGTAAATGAGTAACCA
>NC_051400.1:38202689-38203168 GCF_015228065.2 Penaeus monodon
TTAATGATAATGTTAGTTATCTGATTACAGCAATTACTACTGTTACCTTAATAGACAAAGGTAATAACAACAATGATATAAAATGAGAATGATAAATATAGTCACAATTTTGCTAAGGTTGATGATAATGACAAGCAACAACAAAGATAATAACATTTCCAGCAGGATAAAGCAAAATCGAAAGAAAACGGGAAGAAACAGCTGGTGCGGTCATGAGATATAATAAAAAAAAACAGGAAAACTGCGGTTGTCCTCATTACTTATTGTAGAAAATGGGAATTTAATGCTTATTAGGGGGGAGTTTGTATTTATAATCTTGATTACCTTAACGCCCGAGTTACTCCTGTGGGAGTCTGCGAGTACTCGGAGATGAGATAGAAGATGTTTCGGTGACTTTTATCTCGTGGTTATTTTCATTTTTATGATTATGGAACTGCTTTACGTTAATACTGTTGCAAATGTGGTCATTCTTTGTGCTG
>NC_051400.1:38203381-38204012 GCF_015228065.2 Penaeus monodon
ACCGACATAAACACAGCTCTCGTTTATATCAATCATCTCTGAGAAACAGTTCATTCGCAGCTGACCTTGGCCTTCCACCGACTTCCGCCCTGTTGGACCCAAAGACACTGATTTTAATTACTTTATTCCCCTCTTCTCCTCTTTTCCCCCCTTCTTTTCTTCCCTCGCTTCTTTCTATTCCCCACATGCCCTCTCCTCCATCCCCTCCTTCCCTTTTTCCTCTCCCCTTATTCCACTTTCCTCCATTTGTTCCTCTTCCACTTCCTTTCCTTCGATATTTTCCCCTTCCCTTACTTCCTCATAAGCCGAAAGAAATAACATACACATGTTTGTCTTCTTCATTTTTTTTCTTAGTCGCGCCGAAATTTAGGTACAAAAAGATCATAATTTCGAACCGAGGGAAAGTAGATAAATATGATCTATTTTCTAAATGAGAGGCAACCAGGAAGCACGGATGACTAATCAGGGGTGACTGCGTTAATTGTTGTTTTATGAGTGGGTGGGTGTAACGCGAAATGGGCGGGGTGTGGGCGGAGAGAGAGATGAGGATGTTAATTATTGTGCAAAAAAAGGTGTTGGATTGCAGAGAGAGAGAGGGGGAGGGTTCCTCCCTCCCCCCCTCTCTCTCTGC
>NC_051400.1:38204362-38204920 GCF_015228065.2 Penaeus monodon
ACCGTCGAGAAGGAAGAAGACAAGAAGGAATATGTGGATAAAGAAGAGGGAGAGGATACAGATGAATGGCGAATAGCTTAAAGGAACAGAGGAATGGGGGGATAGAGAGGAAAACGCAGATAAGGAAGAAAATCAAGAGATAGAAGAGGAAAAAGAGATGACAGGAGTGGGACACAGACAGAGGTACATCACAATGGCAGTCCAAAGCACAATAACTCATCAGTCAATCAAATGACTCCCCTACACTATTAATAAATCCACGCCCTTCCTTGTGTAAAGGAAAATAACAAACGCATGCAATTGCAAACACATACAAGTCAAGCATCCAGCCAAGCGAGGAAGAACGTCAAGCAGTTCAACGGGTTCCACAGCACCTGCAACATTGCCTATCTTGATGTGCCGGAAGTTGCAATATTGATCATTATTGCCACCGCCTTTTTCCCCACGCGCCTGATATCTAGAGCAGAATTTTAGGCTCAGAGTAATTAGGTCTTTGTTCAATTTTCATTTCACGCTAAAAATCTGTAATGTTTCTTTACATTCTTCTCGTCTCACGTT
>NC_051400.1:38204989-38205413 GCF_015228065.2 Penaeus monodon
GCGTTTTTTTCCATCTTCGGTGTGATTTTTTTCTCTCGTTTTCTTACACTCCCAATCTTCTTTATTTTCTTCCCTTCGACTTCCCTTTACACCCCATCTTCTCTATCTCCTTCACCTCTCCTACCGGCAATTCCATCTTCATCTCACTGCACAGCATCACCTCTTTAAGAATCACAAAGCATCCAAAACTATCCCCATCTTTCCAAGTCTAAAACAAGACCACAAGGTGTAATTAAGCCCTAATTACATTTGTTCATTAACGGAAGCACCGTAATGACCGTAATGTGTCGTTAATGTGCTCCTCATTGCAACATGAATATGCATGGATAACGTGTCAGGGAGATACTAAGATTTTATTTATTTTTTATCTTAACATTTCTAACCTTTACATACACGTTTTTTCAGCTTTTACCATTCATTTCCT
>NC_051400.1:38205442-38205675 GCF_015228065.2 Penaeus monodon
AAACTAGAATCTCTAATGTCTTTAATGTGGCTCGACGAGACTTCCTTATAACGGAGCGGTTGTCGTCCTGCCTTGCTTGGGATTTATTGTATGATTTTACGTAACTCTGCAAGTGTAATGGGATAACGGCTTTGTGGATGTGATATGCATGCTTCCTTTCCCTTTTTGTTAAGTTGTTAAGGTGTATTAACTTCCTAATGATTCTTCGTGTTTCCTCATAGCATGCTTCCTGT
>NC_051400.1:38205859-38207502 GCF_015228065.2 Penaeus monodon
ATCACAAGTACACCGCAGTCGATCTACATTTACTTAATATTACAGTAAGAGTTTGATTTCCTTTTCAAGATATTCATACTTAAGTGGATATTGTATTACACAGACCAGTCAAGTTTCTTCCATTCGATTTAACTCCTATCCCTTTCACTTTCAGCCACGTCGTCCCCTTCTTTGTGATTCTATTTCCGTTTTATCTTTCTCCTTTATTCTTTTTCTTCCATTCTTCTTTCCTGCCATCTCACAAAAGAGAAGATCGAAACGAAGATATACATGACAGAATCTTCACCTTTGTGTCACGCGAGGGGATCCGAAGACACGATTTTACGGTTTTACAATCTTCTTCGGTTTTCCTTCACATCTTTTCATCCACCTCCTTCTCCTCCCTTCCATTTTTTTAAAATAAACTTTCATTCACTCATTCATCTTCACCTATGCACCTTCTATCTGCATTCTTATTTTTCCTTTTTTTTTTTCTTTACCTAATATTGGACTCACTGAGCAACCTCCTTCCCCCTGTGACCCTTACTGCAGGTCAAAGGTCATGTGAACGGGTCAGCCTGAGTCGAAGCACCTTATGACTACAATGATATTTACCACTGATAAAAGTAGACAGGTTTTATTGATTTAGACATACTGTAGATGTGGTGACTTTGATACAGATGTGAGTTAGATATGGATATGTAGTGCTTCAGGACAGCTGTCTTTCCGTCCACCACTTTTTTCATGACACCCCCCCCCCCCCCCGTTTTCACTCACCACCTTTCTCTTCCCTTCGCTCTTCCTCCGCGTTCGTGTTCAAAAGTTTTCCCACCGAGCGCTCGAGTGTGACGTCACGCATCAGCCTCACGTACGGCCTAGCGCCCCCCTCTCCCTCTCCCCCCTTTTCCACTCCTTCCTCCTCCTCTCCCCTTTCCCGTCTCTTGCCTCTCCTTCTCCTCTCTACTCCTTTCTCCTATTTCCCCTTTCACTCCCCCCCCCTCTCCCATCTTTCATCAATAGCCTCCCCTTCCCCTTCTTCCTCCATCCTATTCCCTATTTCAGTCTTTCCCCCCCTCTTCTATCCCCAGCTTCCCCTTCCCCTTCTTCCTCTCTCCTAGTCTCCATTTCACTCCTTCCCCTCTTCCCTCTCCTTTCACCCACTCCTATCTCCCTCCATCCTTCCTTCCCCTTCCTCTTCCCCCTTAGCCTCCTCTTTTTCTTACCCTCGATCCTCCCTATTTTAACTCTCTCCCATACCCCTACCCTCCCCTACCCCTTCTCTCTCCTTCCCTCACCTAAACCCCTAGCTCCACCCTCCCCTCTCCCCTTCTCCCTTCCCTTCTCCCCACCCCTCTCCCTTCCCTTCTCCCCTTCTCCCCACCCCTCTCCCTTCCCTTCTCCCCTTCTCCCTACCCCTTGCCTCTCTCCTTCCCCCCCCCCTCTCCTCCCCTCCTCTCATACCATCACGTAAGCCCATCCTAAACCTCATACTTTCCCCGAGTTTACAACCAAACCGCGAATTCGGAGAGAAAGAGAGAAAAAAAGGAGCATCTCCGCTCCAATTGGCTTCCACGCACGATGGAGAGGATTTAATGGCGGGTTTTATTGATACGATGTATATATGCATATATATAACCTTACGGACATGCGTTTCGCCTTTTCCC
>NC_051400.1:38207680-38208004 GCF_015228065.2 Penaeus monodon
ATGCGTCAGTGCGTGTGGCAAGGGAAACATCTAGCCAGGGAAAGTCAAGGAACTTCAGCCTAAAAAAATGTGAGTGAGATTCCTATTCACTTCCCACGTATAATTGGCCCATCGAAACAACACAGCGAAGAAGGCGTGGCAGAAGAGGAGAGCAGAGTAGGAGGATTGAGGAGGCGAGGAGAAGAAAAGGGGGAGAGGGGAAGGGAAGAATGAGAGGAAGAATAGGAAGAATGGGGAAGGAGAGAAGTGAGGGGAGACAGATAGAAGAGTGAGAGGAAGAATAGGAAGAAGAAATAGGAAGAGAAGTGGGGGAGACAGATAGAA
>NC_051400.1:38208051-38208366 GCF_015228065.2 Penaeus monodon
AAACGAACGGGGGAGACGTAAAGGACGAAAACGAGGAATGGGGGAGTGAAAGAAAATTCGGGGGAAGGGAGGAGAGAGCAAATGCGGGAAAAGGGAGGGTATAGAGAACATTCGGGACGGGAGGAAGAGATAAAGAGAAAATTCGGAAGGGTGTAGTTAAGAGAAATTTCGGGAGGGGGGAGGCAAGAGAAAATCCAGGAGGGGGGTTGACAGGATACCAATTACCTGTCGCCTTGACCTAACTCTCCGTTCTTGGACACTTGGGCGGTGGGCCGAGGCGTCACGGGAGAGCGCCCCGTTTCGCTCCTGCGGTGC
>NC_051400.1:38208581-38209233 GCF_015228065.2 Penaeus monodon
CCCTTTTTCGGGCCGCCTGGCGATTGCTTGGGGGCCTACTATTCGTGCCTGCTGGTCTCCCTGCCCCCATCTGATCATCTTTTATTCCCGCACCCTTCATCATTTTTCTTTATTCAGCTTACTCTTCCTCTCCATTTTCTTTTATTCCCCAAACCCTTTAACATTTTCTTTTATTCTCCTTACTCTTTCCCATTTTCCTTAATGCCCCACACCCTTCCCTATTTCCATTAACCTTTTTCTTATTTTCTCCTTCTCCTACTTTTATACCTCTCCAATCCTCAATTATTCCCCCTTGATTCCAAAATTCTAAATTCCGCTTCCCCCACCCCCACCCCCACTCCCACCCATCCACCTCATTTAGCACAACTCCCATTCTCCTTCTTTATTTTCTCCTTCCTTCTCTCCCTTCCTCGTTTTCCCTCTTCCCCTTCCTCCTCCTTCTTCCTCCTCCTTCCTCCCCCCCCCCTGCCTCCCTCCTCAACCGCATCGTAAGGATGATCTAACACGCTAATTGATTTTTCCAACAGGATTTACTGCGTGGGATCTCCGCTTTCTATAGGGAGAGAGGAGGGGATCCAAGCGTGCATAGGCTGTGGTTTCCGATCGCTTTTCCCTCTCGAGTCTCCAGCGCTGTCGTTTGACGGGGGTTAGC
>NC_051400.1:38210545-38210697 GCF_015228065.2 Penaeus monodon
GCGAGCCTAATCGCACCACCATTACACCGGCGAGGGCACAAGCAGGGCACGAGAGTTCACACGTGACCAACCGCTCCTCGGCCTAACTTCACAATTTTACTTTCACTGGAGCAATCTCGTATCCTCGTTAGTGAGGACACAGTATTACAGGT
>NC_051400.1:38210922-38211699 GCF_015228065.2 Penaeus monodon
CCAACAGATATAACAATAACTATAATATCAGTAAGGAGAATGTAGAGAAAAAGAAACAAAATTTTGCCAAAAATATATCTTTCAGTGTCCAGTAACGGCTGTTCATGATCAATCAAACTTGTGTATTTTTTTCTCTTATTCATATCTCGCTGGTGAAATATTAACCGATTGCATGTGCTTTAAAACCACAAGTCATTTCATCACCAATCTTCTTTCGTTCATCCTTTTTTCCTTTAATTCCAGAAGATTCCTTCACTCCAAGAAGCAATTAACACGAAGGCACATCACACAACCAACGCAACCTGGATTTATAACGTCGAAAAAAAAAATCCCGCCTTGGATGACAACCTACATATTTCAGGGTTGTGGAACGTCACGATGAAGCCGTCCGGACGTTAATTCCCTACAATTAACCTTTTACCCTGTCATTTAAGCACTGCCAGAGAGGCGTGATGTAAGTTGATTTTGTGCCGTTTTTCCCTTGTCGCATGGAGGCCGGTGTGGCTCGGCCCGGCTGCCTCGGATCAATGGCTGGTCTTCGGGGCGAATGCTGGGGCGCTTTCTTTGGGGCGGGGAACGGTTTGTTTCCTTTTGATTTGGCCCTGGTTTAATTTTGTGTGTGCTTTTTTGTGTTTTGGGAGATGGTGAGGTGGTGTTTTTTTTTGCGTGTGTGTGTGTCAATTGTGATTTATATTTCTTATGAGTGGGTGGATTCTGTCGCATAAATTCACACGAGATGGTATGTGGATTTTGCAAACGTGAGTACACGCGCGCGCG
>NC_051400.1:38211784-38212557 GCF_015228065.2 Penaeus monodon
GAGCACATGTACACGCACTTCCTGCCTAGACCTGTGTGGGTAAATAAACAAACGTTGCAATGGGCGAGGCAATGCGACGTGTTGCAGAGAAACAGACCTTCCCTTCCCTGTTTTCCGTCTCTGTTTTATATTCATCTCCTTCTGTTCTTCATCAGTATTTCTTGATTTCCTTTTCTTTATCTATCTTTCGTCTCTTCTCATTCATTTTTCTCTTTTTCTAATTTTATTGATTCCTTCCATTTATTGTATTCTATGATTCTTCTATTTTCTCCTCTCATCCCTCTTGTCTTCTCTGTCTATATTGCTTATCTTATTCAATACCTAAGGATTTTTTTATATATCGATTTCTCATCTTCATATTTATATCTATCCTTATTTCCCTGCCCTTTTCTTCCTCTTCTTTCTTCCTATCCATCTATCAATCTGCTATTTACTTGTTTATCTCCACCGTCATCTGAAACTCCGCCCTATTTTCCATATCAACACAAAAAGCAAAACACTTTTTTTCAGTAAAACTCTAACTCCTGATCATCCAGCCTTGGATTCGACCCGAAAATCTTCCCTAGATTGTGAATTTCCCTTCTTTTTTTTCCTCTCCGAAATCTCCAAGGCATTGTGCATTGTCTGACTGACCTTCACAGCTGATAAGGTCCGTGGATAATGAATGATGTTTTGAATGGACGGTTCACAGCCGTCACGAAGTAGAATGAATTGTAACTTCGCCTTTAAAGAGCAAGGTCAGATAATTACGGTTGATGATTCCTGTATTTCAC
>NC_051400.1:38212585-38213879 GCF_015228065.2 Penaeus monodon
ATGTTTCTATGTTTGAAAGTAAGACGACGTACCCTGTCTTTTACACAAATAACAAAAGTCTGATGAATTAATTAACTATACACAAAAGGTAGTATAAGAGACCGTCTTTCAAGCTAATATAATGCTTTTTTGCTTAGGTAATACATTTAACAGTAATGTAATCCTCGTACATACATTTAAATTATTACTGATTAGATTTGCTTATAACTAACTTTGATTATTTAAGCAGTACATAAAGGTTTAATAACGGGTTAATTATTCCCCTAAAAATTAAGATTAATAGTACAAAGTTTTTTTTTTTCTCACGAAATTTATGGGCCTCGTTCACCCTAATAACCATATTATTCTCACATGATTACTATACAGGAATGCCTTTATCTTTCGCCATAGCAGGTGATGGTCCTGTGTTTACGGACTGGCCATATATCTCAATTAGTAAACCAGCATTTCCTATTCTCATGAGCTTCGGAAGGACGACCTATAATTATTTTTCTATACTTGTTTTATTATAGACGGCACTAATGTTTGTTCTAAATTTTTGTGAAATGGAAAAAGGGGGGGGGGGATCTATAAATTATAAGTAATTCACTTCCTTCTAAACTAGACAAAAATATGAAATTAACAATTACGAATAAGAAAATAACGGAAACATACTTTCAACAACCAGATCACACACTCAGTAGCAGAGTCACACGTCCAATGACAAAGTAACAAGATAACAAATTCACGTGATCAAAAACAAAATTTCGCTTCCCACCAAAGAATTCGGTGCATTTCACGCACGTCACACATTTCATAAATCTAAAGAAAATACCAATAACAACCCAGTAAAAAAAAAAAAAAATCCCAGCATTACAAACTTGAAATTATCACAGAACTTACCAATTAATGTATAGACTCAAGTCCCCCTAAAAATTCACGAGAACACACCAAGTCGAGGGAAGGGAAACCGAGCCAACAAAACGCCAGAGACACACGAGCGAACACGTCCTCTCTCAACCACTGCCAGAGCGACACTGAGAGCTCCAAGGCGGAACTTCCTCTGGGAAAAGTGGGATTTTAAGAGGGGGGGGGGGAGTTACCTCTCTATTTTGACGTCTAAATATTTTCGAGGTAATTAGTCCTACAGTTTTCAAGCTGGTTAGTCTCGGTATTTTATTGACGGTCAGTGTTTTCGGTTGGCCATTCGACTGTAAGGAGAGTTCGCCTTAGTGATAAATGGCCCTTTTTTACTTGTGGTGGTGGTGGAGACATTTCCTCTGGCTTGTGTTAGGCTTTCAAGCATATTAGGGGA
>NC_051400.1:38215258-38215410 GCF_015228065.2 Penaeus monodon
CGGAGCGGAGAAAGGTCTAATCCAGGGGAGTATCGCTTTACAAGACTCGTCTGTCACCCAAGTACCTGGACAGCGTTAGTGTGTCTCCGTTTTGTTGCTTTAAAACATTGCAGCCTGGGCATGGTCCGTCGTCAGTTTTTTTTTCTTTTTTT
>NC_051400.1:38215811-38216071 GCF_015228065.2 Penaeus monodon
TCACACTAAGTATAAGCTAACATAAGAATTTAAAAAGTGTATATGAAATTTTACTCCTTTGTGATGTCATGTAATACGCCTTGACACATGCATAAAATAGCTATTAATAGACTCAAGGTAGAAAAAAGTCATGAGGGTCAAAGGTGATGCTATTAGCGGAGTGTCATGAGGTTGCCATGTGAGGAGGTTTTGAAATATTTAACCACACAGGTGTACTTTTTACTGTGGTCTTTCTTCGTGGGATCATTTTCCCTTTTCGT
>NC_051400.1:38217836-38218266 GCF_015228065.2 Penaeus monodon
AATTTGTACCTGCGGTAAATTACTTGTCGCCACTTTCCTCGGGAGAGTGAAATCTGTCTGCAAATTATGTTGGATTCTATGTTGCAAATCGTTATTGCAAAGCATAAGTGCTTTGTCGTGCAATGACGTAGGTTTTCGTTACAAGGTTTTCTCTCTCCTAGAGCGTAGGCCTGTCAAAATCAGGTAAGGTTAAACACAAAATTATTAAAGTTAGTGAATTTTGTTATAAAACTTTTCATGTTTCCATAAATTATGCACACCATTAGTCATGCTCCGTGATAAAAGAGATACACGAAGGAACCAAGCGTAAAAACATTAGAATGCGGGAAAGCGCACTGTCATAAAACCTTGTTTGTAACTTTTCAAGATAAAAAATTGGCAATTTTCCGTTATCTCTCATTAGAAACAGCAGTGTTAAGGTCTTTCTTCG
>NC_051400.1:38218412-38218796 GCF_015228065.2 Penaeus monodon
ACTGCTACTACTATACCTTTATAAACTGCTCATTTTGAAACTAGATGAAGATACATACATTAGACACATCGATTACCTTTTAAAATCTACCTCAAATGTTGCCTCTCCGAAAAGACAACACAGCGCTTGATAGTCACAGTACCTCGTTTCTTGGAATATTTCGCTCACGTCGCGAAGAATATTCCATTATCTTTCGGATGACTTGTGACTCTGTAGACACAGTTTTCAATGACGAAGGATTTTTACTTTTCAGCAACAGGAGAGATTCCGGAGCAAAAACACCGAAAAGGCGTGACGTTTTTCTGTTCTTTTCTTTCAGAGGAGGGGGGGGGGTGTATACATACACAGACTTACAAATATATGTATGTAGAGGTAGAAAGTTCT
>NC_051400.1:38219975-38220537 GCF_015228065.2 Penaeus monodon
ACTATATACACTTCTTTTCTTCAGCATTTTCAGCAACATCAACAGATAATATGCATACACAAATAGAATAGTGTACGTTGAAATGGCCGAGCCTCTATTAGTTTCCATTTTCTGTAGCTGGTAACCATGGCAACAGAGGACGCCGTCACCATATGGGTCGTGGTGAGAAAGCATAACGTATTTACATCCTTCCGTACGCATAACACGTGAGTGTTGCTTTCTTATTTTTAATTCATAACAGTTTAGGCAGTTTATTCATGGTTTTATATTGCGGAACTACATCTGTATTTTTAGATGTATAGTTGAAAACCCGTGAATGGATGCAGGTTTTCGCTTCAGTGAAATTAAGCTTTCATCACATCATCTGGAATGTTAACATGTTAATCAAATATTAGGTAAAATACACTGGAAGTACACTGAAAGGAAATAGATGAACCTGAAGTGTGTGTCTACAGGCTAGTAAATATGTTTTTTAGTGTACATTAGTGGTTATCTTCATTCATAGTTAATTTTTGTGATAATGATAACGCTATTACCATTGGCACAATTCACATACATACAA
>NC_051400.1:38222594-38222828 GCF_015228065.2 Penaeus monodon
ACAAAGTATCCTGCCCTCCATTAGCTGTACGCAGTTTGACGTAACCTGTAAACAGCTTCCTTAATGATTTAACAAGGCATGCATTTCTCCCTTATGATAACAGTGCCGGACATAGACGAGTGGACTTTCTCCCGATTATTTCACTGTTACGACACGCTCTGGTCACTACACAACCGCAATTTCCCACCCAATTTGCCCACTGATGCTGTTTGATAGTGAGCGTGACGGGGAAGA
>NC_051400.1:38223233-38223715 GCF_015228065.2 Penaeus monodon
CATGGGCTCGGTAGTCGGCAGGGTAAGGAGTACTAATTTGTCTGCAACTCATTTATTGTTTTAAATTCCATTTGAAAACTAATCATAGGTAATAGTTGCTGCAAAGCAAGAAAATACAGGACAATAATAAAAATTCAGATCCCATTTCATACCATAGTAAACAAGCAAGTTTGGATAAAATAATTAAAGTTGAACCTAGCCAGAATGATGGCTGGACATAAAACTCCTCAATGATTGTGGCAGTTTCTCAAGACCCTTGTCGATTCTGAGGAAGGCGCACCTCCAACAACCCCACAAATTGCGGTTTCTTGTGTTTCTCCATCAGAAAAAGACACGGACCGCCTCTCTACACTTGACGTTGATATCCATATACATCTTTTGGAGTGAAGTTTTTACTCTTAAAATGCACAAATCATTAAGGTCTATTTCTTCATGAGATTTACTCTATGATTGAAATCAGTGAAGCTTTATAATACAAGTTC
>NC_051400.1:38224149-38224221 GCF_015228065.2 Penaeus monodon
TTTTTTTTATAATTATTTTATAGTTATTTCTATTACCTTTGGTGGTAAAGAAGAATAGCGTCATGTCATACG
>NC_051400.1:38224395-38224542 GCF_015228065.2 Penaeus monodon
TTTCTCATCTTTCTTTACATTTTCTTTTTTATACTCTCCTGTTTCCTCACTTTTTCCTCCTCTTCGCTCTTACATCACCCTTTTCATAACTTATTATCATTTCTTATCCTTCTTTTTCCCTTATACTTCCCACCTCATTTCCCCTTA
>NC_051400.1:38224575-38225307 GCF_015228065.2 Penaeus monodon
TTCCTGTGATTCCATCTTAAGTTTGTCTATCGTATATTTCTATCATCAGTGGACAGAAAAAAAACATAAAAGAATAACTGCAATAACCTGAGTATGAAAGTTAATAGCGATAACGATAAGAATCAATGCATAAATAGACATTTATAAACAGGAAATCCCGCCCAAAAGTACGGATTTCACCTGTCATTTGTTTCGCCAGTCTTTTGTTTTGCTTCGCTAGTCGGCCACGACGGTCCCTCATCTCGCTTTCACTCTCACAAGCCTTAATTAAAACCTGTCGGTGCCATGAGTAGCGGAGGTAATTTACGTGATGTGAATAAGCAAGATTTCGGTTCAATGTCTTTTATTACTGGTGTTAAAGGCGTTGAATGGTAGGATTTTTCTTTCTAATCTTTTCCAAAAACGTCAACAAATGTTTCGAAATCCATTCAGCGTGATACGGGAGCGTCTCCAGTACCAGTGCGTTAATATTGCAAGATATGAAAAAAAGTTGACGGTTAACATTGTCATTTCGTAAGATCACATTAAATGACCCATTTATTTAACTTTATAACATGGGAGTATATGTAAAAAGCGTATAATCCTTTATATATCCTTCTGTGTACAATTTTCCCTTTTTCTCTTTTTCCATTTTTTTTTATTCCTTTTCTACGTCGAATTTTTGATGAAATGTTTTCCTCCTCCTCCTTTTTTTCTTCTTTTTTGCTTTCATTCAGATCTTCGTCGTGAGTT
>NC_051400.1:38226346-38226700 GCF_015228065.2 Penaeus monodon
ACAACGGCAACATGGCCGCCCCTCGACTCAAACCCCACTAACGGTTATTTTACAGCCTTTTTCCTTTTCTTCTTCCTCTTCCTCGTTCCTCTCTTCGAGTATTTCATGGAGTTCTGATTTTTTTTTTACGACCTTCTTCCTTCTCTCTCTAATCCTTATGTTCCTCTTCCTCCTCCTCTTCTTCCTTTATCTCATTTTCTTCCGGTTATTCCTCCTTCAAAGATCGAGATGGACGAACAGCTCCACGGGTTCGGTTCTTTGTAGTGCGCTTTATCAACATGTCTGTCATCGAGGTTTTTTTTCTAGTTATGTTTTCATTCCTTCTTCCTAAGTCGAATAGTATAAAGATCGGCG
>NC_051400.1:38226727-38227788 GCF_015228065.2 Penaeus monodon
AACTCGTGTATATTGTCTTAATTGCCTGTTTTACAGTTTTTGGCCTTATACTTTTCCTTCCTTTTCTTCTTTTCTCTCATATCATCCCTCTTATCCTTCCTCCCTTCCCTTTCTCTTATTCTGTCTTTTCCTCACTTCCTTTCCATCCTTTCCCATCCTTTTATTCTCACTCTTTTTATCCCTCTTCTTTCTCCTCTTCCTCTTACTCAATTCATCCCTGCTTTTTTTTTTTTGCTTTTTTTGTCTCATATTACACTTCTCCGTCTCCATCTTCTCACTTTCTCTACCCTCATTCTCTTTCTTTTCTTTCTTCTACCATTCTCTCACTCATCCTTTGCTCCTTCTCTCTCATTTCATCACTTCTCTCCTTCCCCCTTTTCCCTCTCTCTTTTTCACCCTCTTCCCTTCCTCCTCTTTCTTTCTCCCAAGTTATCCCTCCTCTCCTTCCTCCTTCTCCCCTCTCTTTCCCACTTTCCCATTATCACCTTTCATCCCTCCTCTTTCCTCCTTCCCCCCTCTCTTCCCCCCTTTCCCCTTCCCCCCATTTCATCCCTCCTCTTCTCCCTCCTTCCCTCCTCTCTTCCCCCCTTTCCCATTCTCCCCTCTCTTCCCCCTTTTCCCCTTCCTCCCCATTTCATCCCTCCTCTTCTCCCTCCTTCGTCCAGCACCAAAATGGGCGTCCCTCTCGTCGAACCCGAGTACGTCTTCGGGCTCAGGGGCGGCGTGACGGAGAGCGTCGTGCACGTGGACACGGACACGGTGGCGTATCCTGCGGGGTCCTACCTGGTCCTCCACGACACGGCCAAGCAGCAGCAGCACTTCGTCAGTCTCACGGAGGAAGCCACTCCGACCGCCTTGGCTATATCGCCCAAGAGGTTGGGACTTGGAACCGGTGTTGTTGAGCTTGATGTTGTGGGGTTTTATTTTTATATTTTTTTCGAATTTTGTGGGTGGTCTTTGAATATTTCGGTTTACAGAACTAAATCTTTTTTTTGTTTTTGTTTTTGCCTTGTGGCACATGCTGATTAATATATGAATATTTTTCTTTCCTTCGTTCCATT
>NC_051400.1:38227837-38228314 GCF_015228065.2 Penaeus monodon
CGTAACCCCCACCCACAATACCCCTCCCATACAGGCAATACCTAGGCGTATGTCGTGCGGGAGACTCGGCGGCGGTGAGCGTCTGGGACGTGGCGGCCCGCAAGCGGCTGCGGTTCCTGAGCTGCGCCGAGATGGTGAGCGAGCGCTACGTGGCGGCGGCGTTCAGCCCCGACGAGCGCATGGTGGCTGCGCAGGGCGGCCCACCCGACTGGACGCTCGTGCTCTTCCTGTGGGAGAAGGGGAAGGTGGGCAGCCGAGGCTTTCACATGCGCGGACCCGCATATCAGCGTTCCTGGAGGTTCAACGGGAGACAGCCGTGTTATAACCTCACACCTTTATAACAGATGAAATTATGAATATATTGTATTTAGATTTATTTACATTTTATTTCTAGATTAGCTTCCTATCTCCTCTCTTCTAAATTGTGTTCCCTCTTTACATGCGTAGCAATTAGTATAAAATGATATGATTGCATTT
>NC_051400.1:38228410-38228700 GCF_015228065.2 Penaeus monodon
TTTCATATCTTCCCCTTCATTCTCTCCCTCAGGTGTTCTCGGTCCTGCGCCTAAGTGACACCCCTGGCCTGGGCCCTGTGTCGAGTGTCACCTACCACCTTGAGGACAACGGGATCCTCTCTGTGGTGGGAGAGCGGGTCCTCAAGCTCCTTAAGCTCAACGACAAGCTCCTCAAGACGTGGGGGTACCAGGGGGGGCACAACCACAACTGCCAGTGTCAGGTGGGTGGCGTAAGGGTGGGAGTCGGGGTGTAAGGGTGGGGAGGGGGGGCTGGGAGGCTGCTAGGATTA
>NC_051400.1:38228887-38229181 GCF_015228065.2 Penaeus monodon
AAATGTGTTTTATCATGTAAATGACTGGCAAATGAATGTAGAAAATATACGACCACATGACAGGAAAAGTCTATAAAACACCTAGAGAATTTCAAAAGTAAACATATATATATTTTTTTTTTTTTCATAACAGATGCTTTAATCTGCACTCACATGACATTAACAATATGATATAAACTTCCATTCATGCATTAACAGGCCTTCGCTACCTCTTTAGAGTGAAATGTGAAGGAACTCATAAAAAATGTATACAAGAATTTGATTAAAACGCTACATCATTTTTTTCTTCTTCTC
>NC_051400.1:38229208-38229362 GCF_015228065.2 Penaeus monodon
TTATAAAGGAAACATAAGCAAGAGGTGAGGCATATGTATTTATATTCTGTTCTTTATATATTCATATGCATTTCCCTTTTTAATATCCCATCTTTATGTTCATATTTATTTTTGTACTTTTTGACCGTTCTTGTCATTTTCAAATACGAGGGAT
>NC_051400.1:38229442-38229773 GCF_015228065.2 Penaeus monodon
GATTGACAATAAAAGTCAAAAAAAAAATGTGTGAATGACTTGCAAATTAATGTAGAAGAAAAGTGGGTATTTGATAGAAAAAAAAATCAATAAGCATACCTTAGATTGTCTAAGAAGTTAATATATTTTTCTCATAATAGACGGTGTAATCTAAGCTCGCATGATACTAGCAATATTATGAAAGCTTCCATTCATTCCTTGAGAAGGCTTCGTAACCTCTTTAGAGTGAAATGTAAAGAAACTCATAAAAGTATACAACAATTTCAGGAAAAGCCACATTTTTTTTCCGACCAAGACAACATAAACAAGAGATAAAGAGATAAGAAATCTG
>NC_051400.1:38229809-38230050 GCF_015228065.2 Penaeus monodon
CATGTCATTCTCATATATCGATTCTCATATATCGTATTAACTCTCTTTCACTTCTATATGTCATAATAATGATTCCATGATTATTTATGTCATAACAGTGATTTAATAAGCTCGTATCCCTTTCCTCTTTTTATTTCACAGAAGCGTAACTTTTCCTACTTCTCCTAGGTATTATATTTTTCTTCTCAAACGGTATCGGAATAATATTTTGAAGCCGTAATGTTAAATGTTTATTCGTAGG
>NC_051400.1:38230341-38230569 GCF_015228065.2 Penaeus monodon
CTTTTCTCACCCCATCCCCCCCCCTCAGGTGTGGGCGGACCAGCACACGCTCCTCGTCGGCACGGACGTCGCCTCGGTCCTGCTGCTGGAGGAGGGAGAGCTGAGGGCGGAGATTCGGGTCACGCATTCAGATCTCGGGCCGTGAGTTGCCTTGCCTGGAGGTGTTTTTTTTTTCGTGGTTTATGATGTGTTCTGGTTGTTTATCTTTATCTGTTGGCGTGTGTGTGT
>NC_051400.1:38230770-38230884 GCF_015228065.2 Penaeus monodon
TTGTTTTTCTTCTTTTTCTTTTTTTGTGTGTGTTTTTGTCTTTCATGTTATTTCTGTGTTTCTCTCGCTCGTTTTTTTCGTGCTCTTGTTCTGTGTCTCTCTTTTTTTTGTCGT
>NC_051400.1:38231086-38231582 GCF_015228065.2 Penaeus monodon
ATTAACATATCCCACCACCTCTATTTTCTACAAGACCCTCCTCTTTATCATCTGATTCTTTCCCCTTCCTCCTCCTTTTCACTCTTTTTCCTTCTCTTCCGTATCCCCACTCATCCACTCCCACCCCAAAAGAGAATGCGACAAAAAGACATCGGGAGAAGGCGTGGCAGCTCTCGGGGGGCGTGGCCTAGGACCCCGCCACCGCCGCGTCACCGCCCTCAAAGTGTTCGTGGGGGGGTTTCTGTGTGCTTGCGGCCCCGATAAGGTGTTCGTCTTTCAGAAGAGTGATGACGTCAATGAGCACTATTTCCAGGTGGCGTAAGGGTGTTTTTTTTTTTTTGGTCTGTTTAGATTTTTGGTTATTAGTTGTTTTACTATTATTATTATTATTTTACTGTGTTTAGTATGTTCTATTTATACCTAGAATCAAATGTGAGATTCACTTTCTGTGACTTGTCAAAAAGCAATTTTCTGTCTATAAATGTATATTCGTAGA
>NC_051400.1:38232005-38232238 GCF_015228065.2 Penaeus monodon
TTGCTCTACATACACTTCGCCAGCCGTAACCAGAGCCCTAATATTCCATCGCAGCGCTACATGCTCAGAATATGCGAGCCTTCCCCGGCGGCCCTCGTCAGCGGGCGCGGAGAACACACCATCACGACCCTCTCTCTCTCTCCCGGCGAGAAGAACATCGTCGCAGCCACACACACGCGTCAGCTGTTCACCAACCCTCTGCCTTCTCTCGAGGCGGCTAAGGTAAGGCTCTG
>NC_051400.1:38232264-38232872 GCF_015228065.2 Penaeus monodon
TGAGGTAATGCGTAAGGGGTGCTTCTTTTTTGTGATTCTTTGTTGTGTTTTGTGGTCGTGGTATTACGGTCTTTGGTGTAAGACTTGTTTTTTATGGGTTTGACTTACTTTTTTCTGTGTACGTATATAGGGAAATATATCATCATTTACCTACTCTCCCAACTCCTCTTGCTGTTCCCGATACTCGTGTTTTCTTCCCCATCATACAACTGCCTACTCCCCCATCAGTCTCCGAGCCTCAAGTTCTCTTCACCATCTCTCCCCCCTCTTCGTTCCTTCTCTACAATATCTACTCCCCCATCTCTCCCCACAGCTTCCGAGCCTCATGTTCTCCCCCCTCCATGCCCGCCACCACGAAGGCGGGGTCGTGGACGCCGACGGGTGCCTGTGGAAGACCATCGTCGTGAGCGGGGGCCAGGACCGCACCGTCAGGGTGTGGGACTACCAGGAGCACTCTCTCCTCCTCACGCACGCCTTCAGGGAGGATATATTCTCCCTTTCGCTCCATCCTACTGGTAAGGCGTGGGGAAACTTGAGGAAGAAGGGAGAGAGGAGGAAGGAAAGGAGAATGTGGTCTCCCTGTCTCTCCATCCTACAATTATGGGGTT
>NC_051400.1:38232913-38234058 GCF_015228065.2 Penaeus monodon
AATATAGTATCCTTTTCTCTCCAACCTACTGATAAGGGGTTGCAAGAGTAAGGGGATGAGGGAGGGGGAGAGGTCAGCTCTCGTCCATTCACTCAAACTCAGCACTAGTTCCTTACTACTCCTCCCACTCCGCCTCCCGTTTCGGTTACATTAGAATTGCACTCTCCCGGTCTTCAGGCCGCTGTAATGATGTTATAACTGCATGATATCACTATTTTTTAAGACAATCGTAGACTATATATCAGCATTGTCAAAAAATAGCGAGGAGAGGACAGGGTAAGGGATGGAAGGAGCAAAACCGTGAAAAGGAGGAGATGGGAAGAGAGGAAGCGGTGAGAGGGTGAAGATAGTTGAGGACATAAGGAGAAGGAAGGGAGGGAGGGAACAGGCGAACGAGGAAAAGAAGGAGAGTGGGATGAACATTGAAAGGGAGAGACAAAGATACTACAAAACGCAAGAAGAGAGTGATGTACTGATGTATATCTCCCTAGAAATAAACTAAAGATCACTCCTCTCTCTCCGACCTTCATACCGCCACTCCCAAAAAATAATAATAATGAAAAACGCAAAAAATAACAAATAAAATACACAAACAAATCTCTTCCCCAGGCCTCCACGTCGCAGTGGGCCTCACCGACGCCCTGAGACTCCACCACGTACTCTTCGACTGCCTCCGCCCGTACTCCGAGATCCGGATCAGGAGATGCGGCGTGTGCAGTTTCTCGCCGAGCGGATACCTGCTGGCGGCGGCCGACGGAAACCTCCTGGTCATCACTTCCAACGTCTCCCTCAGGAAGATCTTCACGCTGAAGGGGCACTCGGCGAAGGTCTGTTGGTTGGAGGGAGTGGGGACAGGGGAGGCAGTTTGTGGGGTTGATGAGGGGAGTGGGAGTGGGGGAGGAAGTTGCGTGTGAGGTTGGTAGGTGGGGGGTGTTGTGGGCTTGGGTAGTGGGGGGGTGAGGATGGTAGGTAGGGGAATGGAGGTGCTGTGGCGTCGGAGCTTGGGATTGTGGGAGGTTAATGGACGGGGAAAGGGGGTATTGGGGGAGACTGGGTGGGGGAGGGACGTAAAAAGTTCTGAGTAGGTGAGGGTGTTAGTGGGAGTATGACTGAGTTGGAGGGAGGTAAGCGGGGGTGATAAATAA
>NC_051400.1:38234172-38235994 GCF_015228065.2 Penaeus monodon
AAAACCACGTTATGCCGACTCTTTTCTCGCAGGTGACTGGCATAGGCTGGTACCCAGACAGTTCAGCAGCCATGACCTGTGCAGCGGATGGCACTGTGGTTGGCTGGGACGCAAACAAAGGACAGTCTATCTGGGAGGTGTGTCTGATATCCTTTCTGTTTTATATGTTCATCATAATTATCATACTAATTATCTTTTTATTTGGTTGTTGTTTTGCTGAAACCTTGTTTTTTTTTCAATAGTTTACCTTCTCTTTCCTGTTTTCTGGCTATTGTGTACTCTCTTTCGCTCCCTTCTCTGCAGTCCGTTTTTTGTACTATATATCATTTCGTTAGTATTAAACTCTCTCCCATGGCCATCACAAACTCTCTCTCTCATATGAATATGCAAATTAACCACCAATCTTTCAACCACAAGTGCAAATAACCATAACACTTCCTCTCATCTCCCTCATTTCCCACAGGTGTCTTCCCTCACATCCTCAAACTACCTGACGTGGACTCTCTCCCTCGACGGCAAACCCACGGTGGTCGTAGGTCACGGGTCCTCCTTCACCGAAATCACAGGTGGTCAGGTCAGCTTCTCGAACCTGGTTTTGTTATTCAGCATATTCTTGTTCGAATATGTTATTCAGGTGATTGAGTGCTTAGGGTGGTCGCATTTCATGCAAGTTAATACTAGATATAGAGGAAAAACAGTGGAAGATTTTGATTTTGAAATATGCTAAGTTACATTTAGAAATGGAAGTACTTAAATTCCTTTTTTTTGCAATATGGAAGCTTAGCTGATTACTTAAATTCCTTCTCACAGATGGTCCAAGACATCACTTATGAACCAGGTGACCTAACCTGCGCCGGCCTTTCCCCTGTAAAGACTCTCGTGACCCTGGGATCTACATCAGGTCAGCTGGTGGTCAATAAATACCCTCTGCACATGGCACAGAAATTCACGGCATTTCCGGCACACAGTGGCTCTTTGAACAAGGTCTTTTATTTCTACATTAATGTCTGTTATATAAATCGTCTGCTCTTGATGACTGTTAATATGAATTTTTCGTGTATGTGTGTGAATACCTACTATCTTTATACATGATATATGTATGGACTAATAGAGGTATAGAGAGACAGACAAATCGATAATGAAAATAGAGAACACAGACAAACAAACAGAAAAATAGGCACAAAAGAGAAAGAGAAGACAGGCAAAACCAAAACAAACCACACTCGACAATCCCTGCGCGCGCTTCCCCCACTCCCCTCTCATTTCCCCTTCATTTCCCCCTCAGGTGCTGGTGACGGGCGACGAGAGCAAGGTGGTGACGTGTGGCGCGGACGGCGTGATCCTGGTGTGGCGGGTGGCGGCCTTGGAGGAGGACTCCCCGGGGTACCTGGCGGCGAGAGAGAGGCTGGAGGACCTGCCTCGCGTCCCGGAGATGCTGGTGACCCGGACTGACCTTCAGGTGAGGGGAGACGGGCTGTGCTGAGCTGTTGGTCAACCCCATTATCGGGTTTGGAAATAATTTCATTTTGCGTTTTGTAGTTACCTGATGTAGATTTTTTCTCAAAAGATTAAGGTATGTTCTACAAGTGTGTTTGGAAGTAACCTTTGCAAATTAGAAGGCCGAATCACTTTTGATATTTCTTTATCTTAAGACCAGATAGAACTCCCCGTACCTTCCCCTTGCACCACAAAAAAGCCATGCTCTTGTGTATTTCTCTCCTGCCCGTTTGATTTTGCCAATTTACATCTCCCACTCCACTGTATGTCTCGTATCCATTGCGTTAATTTGTCCTTTTCTCCCCCTCCCCCTCCTTTCCATCCT
>NC_051400.1:38236217-38236653 GCF_015228065.2 Penaeus monodon
AGAAAACGCGCCACCACCTGGAGGAGCTGGAGCGTCGCGTGTCCTACCTGTCGAGGGACAAGGAGGTCCACCTGGGCCTTCAGCAGCAGGAGTTCGCCGCGAGCAGGGATGCCTTGTGCCCATACCACCTCGTCACCTCACCGTACAGGTACTACCACTACTTTACTTTGACGTAGTAACCGCAATACCTCTCCCGTGTTTTTTTTGAGTGCACTACTGGATTGTGGTTCGTGTGTTTCTACCTGTTAGGACAAGTTGAGGTAGTGCAGAGCAGGATGTTCGCGCGAGCAGGGATGCCTTGGTGGCCCGATACCAGACCATCGTCGACCAAATGAACGACACGATACAGGTATAGCTCTACTTTTGTACGTGTGACTGTAGGTATGATTCCGCATTATGTACGTTTCCGTGGTTTGTTTGTGGTGTGATATATTGA
>NC_051400.1:38236682-38237986 GCF_015228065.2 Penaeus monodon
ACACTGTTAGGACAAGTTTGAGGAGAGTTTACAGAAAGTATGGGGATTGTTAAATGGAAGGTTTTCTCTCCCGTTGTTGCGTTTAGAGCGCTTGGATCTGTTCATCTAAGACAGACCCAGCATCAGATACTAACACGAAGGGATCCTTTCCCTCTCCTTAGACCCTGGAGAAGGAGCGCGAGCAGCTCAAGGACGGCCACAAGGACTCCTTGGCCAAACTCGCCGAGGAGCACAGCAATGTCATGGCAGACCACCAGCAGGAGTTGAGGAAGAAGCTCCTCTACGAGTATTCGAAGCAGGACAAACTCGAAGCCAAGTTGAAAGAGATGCAACAGACGCTCGACAGGTAAGAAAGTGGATTGATCTCGGGGCAGCTGGTGTTTCGTTTCACTAAAATACGTTACTTCACTCTTAAATTTCGTTCATGTTTTTTTATTCGTATAATATAATTGTTTTTTCATTGATTTACTTTGTGTAATCTGGCGCGTCAGCCGTCTACAAAAGCCCGAAAACAACACGAATTTATCAGAAAATAAGTCCTGAAAATTCCACTAGTATTCGTTTCTCATAATTCTCTGTGCAGACCATCATAACGAATGTCTTAGCCTAGCCAGAGGGCGTGTAAGGTACAGTACAATGTTAATAAATATGGGTGAACCTTCAGACAAGTCGAGGAAGCAGAGAAGAGGACCCGCCTGGAGCTACAGGAGAGGCTGGACCAACAAGAAGGGGTCGTTGAACAGCTCAAGATGGATCTCGAGAAGGTATGGCAAAGAGAACAATTAATATTATTCTGCGACCTTGATTTTTCTCTGTGCTGGTTTTTAAAATCTACGGACCGTGATCGGATGATTTCAATTACTAGGCTGTGAATTCTTTTTGGGATACGTGCCAAGAACGCCGTAGATGATATTAGCGCAAATAGCCACATGCAGTTAATAATAAGTTTATGCATTATACCCAAATAGAATAGAATATTACAGACGGCTAGAAAAAAAAAAACATAATATTCATGGTGTTGTGGGTTATGAATGGCTAAAAGAATAAATAATTATGATTAATTTGCATGTGTGAATTGTAGCGTGACTCACAAAGGATTAACAATGAACAGTATGACGTAATAACAACTAGAATAAGGCTTTGTTATTAGTTTTGCCTGCATTTAGGCAGCACAGAGATCTAGTATTATGCTGAGTGTGAACCTCCCATAATAACATATAACAGAACCTTGTTACAAGACGAGAAAAGAGCACGATTTCAAAAATGGGTCACAAAATTGGCTTACATCCACCTGCCGTTTTCAC
>NC_051400.1:38238905-38239795 GCF_015228065.2 Penaeus monodon
TTTTGGCCGTTTTCACCTCCACCTCCGGCAGACAACGGCGGAGCTTGAACGCGAAAGGAGCGAAGGGGCGGAGATCGTGCGTCTGGTGGAGGCCGCGACGGAGGCCGAACTAGGTCAGGTAAGGTCGAGTCTGCACGCCCAGCTGGCGGAGGAGCACCAGAACGTCATCAGACTGCGCAGTGAGATGGCAGCCATGAGGAAGAACTTCGTCACGTGAGATAACTTCCGTTCTTTTGTTCGCACTTCTGCGTCTGGGTCGTGGAAGGGCGTCGAGTCCAAAGGAACAGCTGTAACGCTAGTTCCAGTGGCTGTAACACTCGACTAATTTAAATCTAACCCCTTTGAACTATGAAACTTAAAGCACTGTAATCGTTTTCAAATAAAATTACAAATGAAAAATGTAATTCTTCCTGTAAATCAGCAAATCTAAAAATTCCCACAAATCGACAAATCTCATCCTCAACCCCCCAGAGTGCAGAGGGAACGAGAGCAGAAGGAGGAGGACCTGAGGGCGCTGACGGACGACAAGGCGAAGCTACAGTCGTCCATTCGAGGTCTTGAGCGCGAGCTGGCTGCCCTCAGGCGCGAGGTCAACCACAGGGACGACATCATACACGACAGGGTCAGTCGTCTTCGTGACCGTACTGGATGGGAGATATGTGTGTTAACTGGTCTGTATGGATAAACAAGTATGGATAAACAAGTATAGATAAACAAGTATGGATGAACAAGTAAATTTAACTATTTTACTAGATGTACTCGTCTAGAGAGTAAATTGACATAAAATACACCGATGAAACGTCAAAGGGAATTAGTACTACGAAGGGGAGATACAAAGATGATTTTCTAACAAAGTAATAAGTGCTTTGTAACTCACTTGTCGATACAGG
>NC_051400.1:38240007-38240319 GCF_015228065.2 Penaeus monodon
TACCAAAAAGCACATGTCCGTAGTTCGAACACCGATTCGAAAACGCAACGAAGCTTCAAAATGCACAGGATCATAACAAGGGGCCCTCCCGACGTAAACAAAGAAACAATCTGCTATCTGACTCGCTTCCCCTCCAACCCAACCTTCAGGAGAGCAAAATCACCAACACGAGGGAGAGAATCGGGGAGCTCGAGAAACAGAGGTTCCTCCTCGACCATCAACTCGGCCAACTCAAGGAGGAGCTCGAGCCACTGCAGGCGGCGCTCGATCAGAGGTCCCAGCAGATCAAGCAGGTAAAGGGAGACGTGTAAA
>NC_051400.1:38240362-38240426 GCF_015228065.2 Penaeus monodon
AGCGTTGATATAATTCGTCCTTTCCTCATTCGCTCTTTCTTTCTCTCTGTCCTCCCCCCCCCCC
>NC_051400.1:38240705-38240902 GCF_015228065.2 Penaeus monodon
CCGCAGATGGAAGAAACTGCCACGACTCGCGGCTGGTTTGCGCCCGACTCGCTCGTGAAAGCAGCTCGCTCATCATCGTCGCGGGGAGCTCAGTCGGCTTTCACAGGTGACCTCTCTCTTGCCTCGTCTTCTCTCTCGCCCTCTTGGCCGTCTCGCTTCGGCAACGCCCTCATTCTCATCCAACTCGTCTTTCGTTT
>NC_051400.1:38241073-38241517 GCF_015228065.2 Penaeus monodon
TTAGTTTTTAAGAGTTTTTTCCCCGTGAAGGTAGATTTTTTCTATATCTTAGTGGTTACAGGGGCGCTACTGTTGTTTCTTAATTATATTTTCGTTAAAGGAATATCTATTACTTTTATTGGATCTGTTATTAGTTTCGCCGTGAATGTTCAAGAACTTCACTTATTTTGTTGTTTTAATCGTAGAATTATAGAAAATACTAATAATAGCATATTTTCCCTATCTCTCCACTACAAATTAACACAATTATAATTTCATTTTGAAATTGTACTTTCCAGTAATACGGTAAATACTAGTACGTCCCCCTCCCACCAGTTTCGAATTACAACAATCAGTTCACTTATTTTTTATTCACTTTGTAACTAATTCACTTATATTATAATTACCTTTTTTAATATAATCTTAAAATCGCCTCTTGACTTAACATGTATTTTGACCAACTAA
>NC_051400.1:38241582-38241665 GCF_015228065.2 Penaeus monodon
GCCAAAGAGTCTGAACGACAAGTACGTTCAGAGCGGACGACTGAAGGAATTCTGGACCCGACCTGATTTGGACAAGATTGCGA
>NC_051400.1:38242101-38242534 GCF_015228065.2 Penaeus monodon
TACGTCATCTTAATATTTTTTTCTTGTCAGAAAATTTATATATTTTTTTTTCCATTTTCGCTCCTTTTCCACCAACGTTAATATATACCAATATCACATAATGAATTAAAAATTCATCATTTCCATAGCACATAAAAAAGTTAATAAAAAAAATCCAATGGCTCTCTAAACTGAAAATCCTCGACAACTCTTACTCATGCAACACGAATAAAAGTTCCCAATAACACACGTAACTCCCCACTTCATTCCAGGCCGATTCAATGGGCGAGGAAGCGGTGCCGGAACTGCTGCGCCAGAGGGAAATGCTGGAGCGGTCTGTGGCGACTCTCCGTGCACAGGCGCAGAAACAGGCGCGGGCCAGCAAGGACCGGATCACCACACTCGTTAAGGTGACCTGATGTTTACCGTTACCTGGGCCCTGTGTTCGGGGCGG
>NC_051400.1:38242943-38243048 GCF_015228065.2 Penaeus monodon
GCTACAAATACGTTATTGATTGTTTCTATTAATTTTCTTTTAATATTCTTTTGAAAAAGAAATATAGGATAAAATTTTCCCCTCTCACATGCGACTATATCGTGG
>NC_051400.1:38243150-38244354 GCF_015228065.2 Penaeus monodon
TTCCCCCTCTCCCTTTAATTTTACAAGTTATCCCTATAGAAAACTACGTTTTCTTTAGGTTTATGACTTTGCGTTTTCTATGGCATTTCTATAATGCTATCCTGAAACAGCATTAGGATCATGATTATGAACACTATGGAAATAATATTAGTAACATCGACAATTAAGACAGCAATCAAAACAGTAATTCCGCAAATTTCTTTGAGTATTTTTGTATATTTGTAATTACCCCGAGAACTGCTACTGTATTATATTTCCCCAATCGTTTTTCTACTAAAATTAATATCTAACAGGTTCTTTCTTTTAACCTGCTTGTGATTATTTCTCCATGCACTAAAAGGCCTTTCGCGCTCCTCTTCCTTCAGGAGAACAGCGACCTCCTGTCCTCCGTGAAGACGCTGGAATCCCGAAGCTGGCGGCTCGAGGAGGACCTCCGTCAGGCTGAGAGCATGGCAGGGCTGCGGGACCCTCGGTCAGGGCGTCGCAAGGCCTCGAGAGATCTTTTAGTGCAGACGGTAACTCGCCAGGCAGACACCATCGCTCGCCTGCAGGACCAGATTAGGACGCTGCAAGAGGTGAGAGGCGTATGGGTAGGTCAAAGAAATGTGGACACGTGGATCGATTGGATAGGAATGTGGTTGCAATTCGTGGTTGCGATAAATGTCGTTCTGTTCAGCTCTAACAGACGTACTTATATTAGAAGCGTGGACTTGTGTGGTTCCAGGACAGTTCGAAGGGCATGAGTCAGAGGCGCTACAAAGATTTCTCTTTTTTGAATATTATATTAAAAAATGTGATTTAAATTCAAAGGGTTTATGGTATACGTTGACTGGTGCGTGAAAGTATGTTTTACCGTTTTTGTAGATATCTGTAAAAAGAAAATGAGATTTTAGGGCTGTAGAAAGATCGAGAAACTGTAAGTGATTAAAGACGCGACTTTAGCACAAAAGACCAAACGAAGTTCTAGCGAAAGAAAATCCTTTATATAAGTATTAATAAATAAAAAAAAGTTTACTGATTAGTTATTACTTCCCGATTTGGAGAAATTATCTGTTACCCATAATAAAAATCTTCCAGATATTATCATTAATATTAAACCCTTCACACGAACACATTACATAATCCATAGAGGCAAATGCTGAGTTCACTCACAGTTCAACACATCTTTCATTGTATAATTATTCGTTGACAGCCCTCCTCTCTT
>NC_051400.1:38244388-38244636 GCF_015228065.2 Penaeus monodon
GCATATTACAACCATTCACTCACAAGTACCCCTTTAATACAATACATTGTGGAATCATTCAA
This sequence comes from Penaeus monodon, assembly GCF_015228065.2. Taxonomy (NCBI): domain Eukaryota; kingdom Metazoa; phylum Arthropoda; class Malacostraca; order Decapoda; family Penaeidae; genus Penaeus; species Penaeus monodon. The sequence continues at coordinate 38,244,451 of NC_051400.1, forward strand.
CACCCTTCATTCCTAACTCAATCATTACTCAATCGACAGAATCAACGGAAGGGAGAGGGAGGCGACGAAGACGACCAGACAGGCGACGCGAAACCTAAGCCAGTGGAGTCAGAAGACGTCGATGGCGCCAAGCAGTCTATCGTGCCACAAGAGGAACCGGCGGCGGTGCCAGCTGCAACGGCGTAG
>NC_051400.1:38244811-38245372 GCF_015228065.2 Penaeus monodon
GTATTTCTTTTTTTCTTACCTTTTCTGAAAATAGAGAATCGTTTGGTCGCATAAATGGAACAAAAAAGGGGAAGTGAATTGAAAAGATGGAGGACAAGCACACGTTTTGTTTAGATTGTATCCGAAACATACGTGACGGGAAGAGGTATTGTATTAGGAATAAAAAAAAACAAGAATAGGTATTATTTTAGAAGTAATTGACGTTATGAAGAAGTGATACATTAGAGAGATGGGAAGGAAAGGGGTAACAGGCCTAAAAAGATGAACACAATAGTATTCTCTCAAAGAGAGGGCAAGGACAGGTATTGTGTCCGGAAAATGAAGGAACACATATATCAAATAGATGGAGAACAAGGATATATATTGTATTAGGAAGAGGAAAATAAGAAAAGGTGTATTAGAAAGATGAAGGGCAAGAAGAGATATTGTGATAGAACTACGCGGGACAAGGATACAAAGTGTATTAGAAAAGTGAAGGATAAGGGTTTTGTATTATGAAGATGTAGACGAGAGATTTTATTAGAAGATTAGATATGTTATTAGAAACGTAAAGAAATAGGG
>NC_051400.1:38245457-38246768 GCF_015228065.2 Penaeus monodon
TAAAACAGTGAAGAAGTAAACGCGAAGGCCAAGAAAATATATTAGAAAGGCAGAAGAGAAGAATATATGTTCAAAACATTATCAGTCATTAAGGTATGTATATTGTAAGTGTTGTTAAACGTGTGTTTTGAAAGTATAGTTAGAGAGAGTATGTAAAGAGTCATGTTCGTGATGAATATTATAGTCTACTGCAATAATGATATTGCTTTGTTGAATAAATACAAACCTGAAATAATTCAAACAAATGTGTATTTTTTTCACTTTCAGTTCGAAGAAAGGGAAAGAGTAGCAAGATTTTTGTCGGGGGGGGGGGGGGTCTGAAACACGTGAAAGAAAAGATACACATACTCTGACTGAATGATAAACCAAAGCTTGCATAACACTCGGACATGGAAAAAATACATCGTATAGTGAATATAAGAATGTGAATTTTCTCATGAAAAATGCGCAGAAAAAAGGCTAGGAGGTTTAATTAAAACACAGGCAATTGTGCTTAAATCCCAGCCATTCATTGTTTACATATGTATGAAAAATTATATGTATGTATAAGATAGTAATCTTAATATACTGCCATTCGATCTATATACACACAGTCAATATATACTGAATCATATGATATATTTGTCGCTCCTACGTATATTAAAATTAATGCCACATTTTGGAAACTCGGAATATGAGAACTCTAAAATGAAAGAATGACCTGTCATTTCCAAGTATGACAGTTGTCTGGGGCTGTAACTGATTTAAATGGGATAGCAAAAGAAAACAGAATCTTCTGTGATCTATGAGTCGTTTATGCAAATATGAAGGTCTTGCGTGAATTTTGTATGAACGGAACCTTTGGAATATATATATCATGTATCTTAAGAACTTTGGAATATATGCATCATGCATCAAGTGTCTTATAATGGATGGTACTCTGCTTATTCAGTGAAATTAATAACGACACATTTTCTCGTTTTATAAGATTTTCCTTTTTTCACCTCTATATATCCCTGTAGTAGCCTATATATCCTAGGTATACTACACTATTATCGCAGTCAGTACCTTCTGTATAGTTAACCATTGTTGAATAAAACTACTACAGCGGAGGATACACTTTATGAGCAACTTATCAGTACCAATAATAATAGTCTTGGCGTCGCTGACCATTTGAGCATGTCTTCTTTATTGAATATCCATGTTATCCCTAAAACTAGAGTGTTATAGAAAACATAGAATATTAGGGGGAGACTCATATATTATTTTCAACTAACTCAAATATTTGGAATATAACAATCAGAGTGCAAGGAAGATTATGATCGATTATTG
>NC_051400.1:38247226-38247329 GCF_015228065.2 Penaeus monodon
GCGGATTAACATCAACAGCATCACAACATACTATTAACCACAAGCCTTGTCGAACACAAGGGTTTCCAGAGAGGCGGCGGAACAGTTACTGTGCTTGTTGATC
>NC_051400.1:38247622-38247823 GCF_015228065.2 Penaeus monodon
GCTTACCTGTTAAGTATTGTAAGTATAGTGTAACGCAAGAGGGCTTTGGGAGAAAAATATAAGTATTCACCTCGTAGGTACTGGCTTTAGGTAAATGAAAGTGGCTAGGTCAGAGAAGGAGGAAAGAAAATAGAGAAAAACGGAAGGTGGAGATTTGGAATAAATAAGAGAACTGGGGAGAGAGGTAAGGAAGTACTTTGA
>NC_051400.1:38248335-38248400 GCF_015228065.2 Penaeus monodon
GGTGACCTATGCTGGCTGATAATCAGGTCACGTGCCTTTATGACGTCACGCTTGCCGCCGGCAGG
>NC_051400.1:38248898-38249149 GCF_015228065.2 Penaeus monodon
GACACCCAGCTCGAAATCCGCCTGCAGCCACACAGTGTGCAGCCGCGCGGTGACAGTGGCCGGCGAAAGTCAGGTCTTGAAAGCGTGAATGCTCGGCGCCCCGACCGCTCGCACTCCAGACGGAGAGAAAAGGATTCCAAGAGATTTTTATCGGCTTCTCTTGACTCGAAAGTCCAGATTACATTTCCATTTACTGCTTCGTGCTGATCGCTTTGTTTCTGTTAAAAGGAGTTTCGGATTTGTCTGGATAT
>NC_051400.1:38250255-38250405 GCF_015228065.2 Penaeus monodon
ATGTCTGAAAGAATTGCTGTCAAAGGGAGATGACGGATAATTTTCCTCTCATTTCAAAAGTTAACCTGACACAATTCACAGTTCAACCTTTATTGCTTATTATTTCTGACAAAATTCGCAGTCAGCTTATATAATTTCATCTTTCTACGA
>NC_051400.1:38250430-38251155 GCF_015228065.2 Penaeus monodon
CAAATGCGATTTTCGCAATGAGAAACTGATCACCATAGTTCTGGGAGGAACTATCGACAAGATCTGCACGTGTTTTGAGGTCTACATGACAATGCTGTAAGAAGCGAATAGTAGAAAGAGGGGAAAGGGCGGGGAACGTAAGTATTGGTTGTGATTTATTTTTATTTAATTGTTAAGTAGTGCGAAAAGAGATATCAACACAGGAAATGCTTAATTAGCTGTAGACAGCTAGACCTACTGATAACTTAAGCAAGCGCGTGGAAACAGGAACAGTGTGTACGCAACTACAAATATTATCCTAATCCATCTTCAGACTGTAATGTATAATTTGCTATGACTATCCTGGGTGGAGCTACCATCATAATCGAAGAAAATGTAATTTAAAAAAAATGGGCTTGAGGTGTTGCTAGGAGTTCCATACAGCCTGATACTGATTGTGACAGTTTTCGCTATTTTGCAGATTAACGCTTCGCCGCTGTCATATCTTATTGAGGTCGAATATAAGCTGTTATTTTTTCTTTTCTTTTGGCATTGTGTCGTTACGTCTGTTGCTTTGTCAGTGTGTTCAGCAGTGCAATTAATACAGATGGGTGTGTGGTGTCACGCCCTTGCATATTTCGTGTCATGGTGTTTTCAATCATGCATAGGTGCTCGTTCTTGTTATCCATTATATTTATATAGAGAGGAAAACGTGCGACGGTTGAAGCAAGTCGCGAGGGAAGCGA
>NC_051400.1:38251684-38253817 GCF_015228065.2 Penaeus monodon
TCACTCAGTAAGAAATTCTAGGAAACTACTAGTGTCGATATTAAAATTTATCACAGAGAGAGCTTAAGATTCCTTCATCGATTGTGACCATCACCGATTATATACAAGACATTATTAGCCAGTAACTTTTAATTCGTTCATATCACCCTAATCCCGTCTGGTAGTACATTATTTTATTCTTAATATATGTGTGTTATAACCAGCCTGGGTGGCACTGTCATTCATAAACCACGAAAGATTTGATCTCGACTGGCCTTGAGGCGCACATGGAGCCTCCCACCATATTGATTTTAGTTTTCAATATTTTACAAGTTCCACGGCGAAAGCATGTCGCGCTTTTTTAGACTGGCTTTGGTTTGTCATCTTTTTATTTTTCTTTTGCGTCGTGCAGTTACGTCGTTACTCTACCACTTCTATCACTGCGCGCAATGTTGCAAGCCGGCAATACTGACCTGCGAAAGGCAACATTGAGGGCTCTCATTGGTGTCATGTGAGTCGCTGTCGTTGTATTCAGCAAGTGTATTTTCTTTCTGTTTCTATTTGATATCAGTAAAAAATAACCGCGATGGATCATTACTGTGCTAACCTTATCGAAATTAGTTTTTCCCAATTGAATTTGAATATTCTGAAGCGTAAACCACCCGCAGTACGACATTTTTTCCGGCCAATGTTGCCTTGCCGGTCGCGCAATTTTGAATGAAAAACTTCAATCGACGCTAAATATCACACCGATTAAATCCCTATGAAATGTCATTCCTTTAACAAATGATAAAATTAAACACCAAAAGAGACCTTTCAAATAAAAAAAAGGGAATGAGTGACTGAGAAACAGACCTTATTGAAAACAAGACGCAAAAGTGACTAACTGGCCACACGCACACAACCTCAACCAACGCGAAATACCAAACGGACTAAACTACCTAATATACGAAACCCTTCTCCCTCTCACCCTCCCTACATAAACCAAGCCCCCCAAACCCTCCTCTCCCCAAACGGAAAAAGACACAAACAACCCACCAGAAACCCCGATATTACCGACTGACAAAGGCTAAAAAGACTAGCTGGCCTCACGCTCACTTACTTACGCACACACACTTACACACGCAGTCGGGGAAGGTGAGCGCTGCCGGTTCTGCGTGGTTGACTTCAGTTGAGGCACAGTTGAGGGACAAGACTGTGCCACGCTGCTCTTGTAGTTGTAGGAACCAATTTCCTTATCACTTCGAAGGAAAGAGAAAATAAAATAGAAAGATATAGAGGTGGCAGTGACGAAGGAAAACACCCTTGTGGATAATAGGATGTTGATGTAATAGTATCTTTTTTTAGGGGGGAGAGCAAAATATTTTTTTTTCTTTCTTTTTCTCAAAAGCTCCCACCTTCCAGATCGCGGAAGTGTTATACTGGAAAAAAGAAGAAGAAAAGTAGTGTGGATTTGAAGAATTTCGATCGTTGTTTTTTTGCCGAGATAAAAGTGATTTATTATAGTGAGAGGAAAAATAACAGAATCCCTTTGAGGGGGAAATCCCTTGGAATATCTGCAGGAGAGAAGGGAAGGAGGCATCAGGGTGACCCGGAGAACACACTTCTTCGAGCTGGAAAGGTGAGTCACACTTCACTCATAACTTCCAGATCTTTCTCATGCAAACTTCCAGAGCGAAGTTTTTTTTTCATGCAACGTCTATCGTGTTGCATGACAATAGGAAGCGGCGGAATCTCTTGTCACAGTGATCTTAGAGTGAGGATCGAGGAGGTAGGATTCTGGGAGCGCACGTGATAGGCCTCCTGTGAGGGTTGATAGGCCTACGGAGCCTCCTTATCGCGGGGTGGCCTGCGAGGGAGTATCCTGACGCTGTCGAGATAAACGAGATTTTATTTAAGAACCGAATATCGCCGTCAGCCATAAAGATATATATAAAACATAAACTTGCAGCCTCCCTCCTTTACCAGAAAAAAAAATTCTCTCCTTGATGAATTAGAATTTTCGACAAGCCGCCTGAGACCGCATGGTGGCATGATCCCAAGCACAAATAGCTGTTGTGTCCAGCTGAGATTTTTAATTAAAGGATAATCATCGCTGGTTCACAGGTGTGTTGGGTGGCGGCTGGCCAGGTGGGGGAGGTGGGTCGCTCTAAA
>NC_051400.1:38253938-38254640 GCF_015228065.2 Penaeus monodon
TTCAGAGCGATTTTTTTTAAGGTGGGTGAAAAGTGTGTTTAAGGTTTAATTACGTTAAACACTTTTCCAAACGACTGTAAAGTGATTATACCTACATAGGTGAATTTAAATTTACGTTGGTAGGCCTATGCAATCTAGAGTGATCGATGCCTTGATCTATAATTATTTCCTTATTTATATTGCAAGGTCATTATTGTATATATTGTTTTTAGGAAAATATCACAGTACATACGTAGTGGAAATCGAATACACGAAACAGCTGTTTTTTGTTTTGTGTGTATACTTCCTTACAAACAGTATTTTGGGAATACGAACAGTACATTGGGCAGTTTCTGGTGTTTTTAGAGGCTGTTGGAACTAACTAGCTACCTAATAAACTCTCAATCTCTTGCATAATTAGTGCTTATAGTTGTTCCTCTCATTTCAATCTCTGTTCATAAAGTAATAAGAAATTTTTTTTTGGTTTAACCTTCCTTAATCGTTTTAATTTGTTTATTCCCCTTAGAAGAGTAGGAGGAATTGGGTGTGAAAGAGGAGAAAGGGATTAAAGAGAAGAGGAAATGGAGTAAGGAGAAGAGAATGTAAGGAAATAATAAGATGAAGAGGAGAAAGGGGAGTAGGGACAACAGGAAGGAAAGAAGGAAGGGGACAGGGGAGAAGAGAATCTAGGGGAGTAAGGAGAGGAAGAGGGGGGGAGGAGAA
>NC_051400.1:38254787-38254897 GCF_015228065.2 Penaeus monodon
CGTGGCCTGTCAAGCCGAGTGATCTTTAGTTTTGTTGCTTGGTAAATGAAGAATGTAGAGCCATTGCTGTTGTGGTTATTTTGTTATTATTAGGCTATTATGGTGATAAA
>NC_051400.1:38255046-38255310 GCF_015228065.2 Penaeus monodon
CGGGAAGAGAGAAGGGATATGAAGAGCAGTAAAAGAGAGGATGCGGAAAAAAGAGGAATAACGGAAGAAGAGATCGAAGTGGAAGAGAAGCGAGTCGAGACAAAGCAGTTTCGGAAGATATAGAAGAAGAAACAGAAGCAGAAAGATGGAAACCTAAAGAATAAGGAAATGGGGGAGAACCAAAAAGAAAAAGAAATAGAAAGAAAGAGAAAACTGAGAGAGAGCAAAGAGAACGCCTATAGGATATGATTGAGAACCTTTTTT
>NC_051400.1:38255446-38256459 GCF_015228065.2 Penaeus monodon
GCATAAGATGCAGGCTTGACCGCTCCGTATTTATGAAGACAGCATTGACGACGAAGGGGGCCTGATCCCATTAGACTCGCTGCTGGAAATGCAAAGCGCACCTGAGCCTCACGGACCGCCATTGCTACATCGTGAGGGTTGGAGAGGGAGGAAGGATGGGGAGAGGAGGGGAGGGATGGGGAGAGGGAGGAGGGGTGGGGAGAGGGAGGAAGGATGGGGAGAGGAGGGAGGGATGGGGGAGAGGGAGGAGGGTGGGGAGAGGAGGGAGGGATGGGGAGAGGGAGGAGGGGTGGGGAGAGGAGGGAGGGATGGGGAGAGGGAGGAGGGGTGGGAGAGGAGGGAGGGTGGGTGAGAGGGAGGAGGGTGGTGGTGAGGGACGGGATGGGGTGGGGAGAGGGGAAAGGGAAAAGGGGTGGAGGGAAACAGGAGGATAGGGGGCGGAAAGAGGGGAAAATTGGTGGGGGAGAGGCTAAAAGGGAAGAGGGAAGGAGTAGGAAGAGGGGAAAGGGAGAGGGATTGGGGTGGGAAAGGGGAAAAGGAGGAGGAGGAGAAGGAAAGAGGGGTGGGAAAGGAAGAAAGGAGAAGGGGGAGAAGGAGGAAGGAGAAGGAAGAAAGGGAAAGGGAAGAGACGGGAGGAAGGAGGAATGTTAAGAGGAAGGAAAGTGAAAGGGTGGATAGAAAAGAGAAGAGGGAGATAGGGAAGGAGGAAAGAGGGAGGGATAGAAGGCAGGAGAAGGGGAAGGGTGATGGGAGAAGAGGTAGAGGGTAGGGAAAAAGAGGAAGGAGCGAAAAGGAGGCAGATAGTAAGAGATAGGTAAATGGAAACTGGAAAAGGGGGAGAATGAATAAAGAAGAGGAACGGAGAGGGTAGAAAGTAAGTGTATAGCGGAATGAGGAAGTGGGATAGGTATGAAAGGGAAAGTGAAGAGGGGGTAAGATACAGCGCGAAAGAAACGAAAGGAAAGACAGAAGAGTGTAGAGGAATGAAAACTGAAGGGGAAGAGAGGAAGAGG
>NC_051400.1:38256673-38256845 GCF_015228065.2 Penaeus monodon
CCTGTGTCTCTACCTTCCTCCTCCCTTCACCTTTCACCTTTCATTCGTTCCGGTCCGGCTCCTGGCGAAAAGGTTGATAGCAATAGCGTGTGAAGCTGAAGAAGCTGATGTGAAATTTGATGATGAAAGCGGTTCAATCGGTAAATAGTTTCGATATAGGATTGGATTGAAA
>NC_051400.1:38259572-38260387 GCF_015228065.2 Penaeus monodon
TAAATATATGATAATCTTTTTGCTTCATTTATAATGGCGTATACGCAGCTATAAATATACTTATATAGCACAAATAGTTACTCATCACTTTGTTTTTCAAATATAAAGAGATTTATGAACTGAGAAAAAAGGAAGAAAGAATGCTAGAAATATCAGTGATTAAGAAGTTCACTTTTCATCCCAAGAGGCAAGTGTTCGAACAAAGTCGCGTCTTCGGACGAGGGCGTTGAAACGAGCCATTGGTAGATTTTGTTTATGTTATTCGAGACGATATGTTGCTCTTGTTTATGTCGGTTCACTTTTCTGGCGGTTTTAATGTGTTGTTAGTTGATAAATATAAAATGCTTTAAATGTTTTATGCTGTTGTTTTTGCTAGTTGATTTAAGCTTATATTTTAGGATTTGCATTAGAGTTTGGAATAAGAATATACGTCTTGTATAAGTATTAATTTATTCATTGCTGTCGTTGCCATCCGTATTTTGTATTTTTCGAAAGGTATGTCGTTCGTTCATCCTTGCTTTCAAAATTCTGATTAATAATTATTTTCACAGTTGGTGTTAATAGGTACGTGTTTGATTCAAGGCGGGAGATCTTCTGCTGAGTCCTAACGTGGTGACAAAGGTGACTCGTATGACAGGGTGAGGGGGGGGGGGGTTGTGACAGGGGAGAGGTTTAGGGGACGATGGAAGGGGGTGGGGGTGGTGGAAGGGGGTGGGGTTAGTGGTGGGGGTGGCTGTAGGGGATGGGGAGAGGGGCAGGGACAGGCTGTAACATGAGTGTTAGTTCCTGGTGTCAAACTCCAGCTTACCTTCACA
>NC_051400.1:38261058-38261856 GCF_015228065.2 Penaeus monodon
ACACACACATACCAATAGTGCCACATGACACTCGACGTCCGGCGATTACCCCTTTTCTCCCCCCTCCCTCCCTCCTTCTCTCTCTCTCTTCCCTCCTCCCCCTCCTTCCCCTTCTCTCCTTCCTTCCCTCTCTCTCCCCTCCCCCCTCCCCTCTCCTCCTCCTTCCCCAATCCTCCCTTCTTCCCCCTCTCCCCCTTCTTCCCTCTCCCCTTCTCCCCCTCTCCCCCTTCCCCCACTTCCCTCCTCTTCTCCCTCTCCCCCCTCCTTCCCCCTCTTCCCCCCTCCTTCCCCCTCCTTCCCCCTCTCCAGCTGATGCCCCTCGTGTCCCAGGGTTCAAGAGCCAGACACTTGGGATGCTTTGTCGAAGAAAGTGGGCGTGGCCGTGAGCAGGGGGGCGTGTCGGAATGCAAGCAGAATGGGCGGGGTTTATAGAGGTCTCTCTGTGTATGTGAGTGTGTTATGCAGCCGCCCACACATTGTCAAGCCTGTGAGAGGTGGGCGGTTGTTCTGTTGAATGACAATGTAGGGCGTTTTTTTTTTGTTCTTTTTCACGTTAACTGGTATTACAATTTTTGTGTTTGTTTGTTGTCCTTTTTTTCTTATTCTCTCTTCGGTTTGTTTATTCTGTTTTTAATCATGTGTATGCGTTACGCGTTGCGTATATATGTGTTATGCGTATATTTTTTATCATGCAAATGAGGATCGACAAAGATGATGGAACGAAATTCATGAAAAGCTGGTGATTTAGAGATAGCCTAATGTATTATAAACAAAGGAAAACAGATATGAACAAAAATG
>NC_051400.1:38261898-38262059 GCF_015228065.2 Penaeus monodon
AGTGTGAGAAGACAGAAGAAAGGAGAAAAGGTGGGTGGAAGAGGATAGGAGAGGGGAATAGGTGAAGGGGGTAGGAGACGAGAATAAGTGAAGGGGGTAGGAGAGGGGAATAGACAAAGGGGATAAGGGGGCAGGGTAGGTAAAGGGGGTTTAGATAGAAA
>NC_051400.1:38262159-38262599 GCF_015228065.2 Penaeus monodon
ATGAAATGGGGAGAGGGAGGTTCGGGGAAGGGGAATAGGTGAATAGGTAAAATGGGTAGGGGATAGGTGGTGGGGCAGGTGAGCGGAAGGCAGGAGTAGGGGTGAGGGGATAGATGAACTTGCATAGTATTGAAAGGAAAAGGTAAATAAACGAGGGTAAAAGAGAAGTAGTAGGGTAAGAGAGAGAGAAGGGGCGAAGTAAGGCAAGAGAACAGGGGAGCGTGAGTGTGCACTGTGTATACATAACCGCGTAATTTTTCAAAGCTATTTTAATGGGTGCTGTGTCGACCTTGAGTTCTTCGGTCTGTGTTCTCTCGGGCCGCCTGTGTTCGGGTCGGGTACTCGCCCTGGTCTCTCTGCGCTGTTTTCTGCTCCTCTGATTCCTCGTGGTTTCATTTGGCCTTTTTTTCTCAATTTAAGGGGAAAGGAATGAGGGACAA
>NC_051400.1:38262684-38262989 GCF_015228065.2 Penaeus monodon
TTGCAGCCGAATATGAGAAACAAAGAAATGAATGATTAAAAAAGCAAGGAAGAAGTAATAAATGGAGGAGGAAGAAGGAAGACAGAACCTAAAAAAGGCTGTAGTTTTCCAAAACTTAATCGCAAATATGCAAATCAAGCAAATATTAAATTTGTGGCTTCTCTTAATGCAGGTAAAAAACAGTTTTGACCAAAAGAAAAAAAATAAGCTCAGAATGTTGGAGTCAAACTATGCAGAGGAAACAAATGCAAAGTCTGAAACAAAACTCAGTAAACAAAATCAATAAATAAACATCAGTCAGGCGT
>NC_051400.1:38263135-38263757 GCF_015228065.2 Penaeus monodon
ATTATCCTCTTGTGTCTTGTATTGTCACAGCTTCCTCGAATGTTCCGCCAAAACAGTAAATAAGCAGAACAGGTAATGATGTCAGGTGAAGGGAATGGCAGCAGGTAGCCTCCGTGCGAGAGAATTGGATTATCGAAAATGACAAGAAATTGTTTTTTTTTTTCAGTAATAATGACGATGATATCTAGAATTCCGTGGGGATTGTAACATTCCATTATGCTCTAAGGTAGTCTACATTTTTGTACAGTATGATTGGCGAATCCGTGAGAACAGTAATGGCCCCTGATACCTGTCCGAAGTACGAGCACGTGGTAGCAGACAGGTGGTACGAGCCAGCCACGTGCGAGCGGGCCAGCTGGGAAGCCAGGTAGCTGCGTGGTATGTGGTATTGATTTGTGCTTTGTCGTCGTCATGGTTTACAAATGAGACTCGGGCTCTCTCCGTCCTCCTTCTCTTCCTGTTCTTCCTTTTCGGCGCCCTCTTCTTCCTCTTCTGCCTTTTCGCCCTCTTTCTACTTTTCCTATTTGTCCTCTTGCTGTTCTTCCTTTTCGTCCTTCCCCTCCCCCTCCCTTTCCCCCTCACTTCCTCCTTATTTCCTCGTTATTCTCTCTCTCCTCCTCCC
>NC_051400.1:38263870-38263972 GCF_015228065.2 Penaeus monodon
ACCCTTCTGGTAGACCCTCTAAACTGTGTTGCGTGAACTGCAATAATTGCTGATTTTGTCTTGCTTCTCTTGTGCTTTGTTAACCGGTATATATATAATCTA
>NC_051400.1:38264044-38264168 GCF_015228065.2 Penaeus monodon
TTTTTTTTTTTACCTCTTTCCTTCGTTTCTGACGTGGTGACGTTTATTTTCCTCTTTGCTTTCAAGTGTTTCTTCATTTTATCGTTTGTCTTTTGTTTATACCCGCAAGAGACACGAAGAACAC
>NC_051400.1:38264210-38264558 GCF_015228065.2 Penaeus monodon
GATCACACCGACTTGAAGACTTTCGAAATACAACTACATGCACAGCACATCCTTCCCGACGTTGCATAAAAAAGTTTTTCAAAAACGTATATCCGTGGCTGCCTGAGCTTCTTTTGCCGCAGTAGATATGCTCTGAGGAACTACTGTCGCCAGGGAATTCTCCGACCGGACACCCACGCCCTGGTCGCCGGTGCTAAATCCGCGTGCTATCTGAGTGCTCTTTACATCCATTCACATTGGACAGAGTTATCGTTGTCGCCTCGCTATCCACTCCACGCTAATGAGGGAGGCGGCGGCGAAAGGGGCGGCGCCCTCTGTAGATATTTCGGTAGATATATGTACTGCGTG
>NC_051400.1:38265875-38265973 GCF_015228065.2 Penaeus monodon
CAAAAAACGGCAATGATAAGGGATACTGAAATCCCTAGCTGTATTGCTGCTGGACAAGGGAAAAAACTCCACGTCCCCAATCACAAGGAGAGAATACG
>NC_051400.1:38269990-38270478 GCF_015228065.2 Penaeus monodon
ATAGCATGTAGCCTGTTTGTGCACGCACGTATCCCTGCCGAGGCACACAGGCAGATAAACGCGTTCTGCTGCGCATGACGGGCGAGCGTCGTCATGCATGGTAGTATTTACGAGACAGGTCATCGACACAGCCTTTAAATGTGTTGTAGACACGCGAAAAAAGTTACATTTATCTAGAGTATTGTATGTGGTTAGGTTCAATTCGGTTATAGTTTATATTTGGTAATATTCCGCTTATTAGGTTATATCACTCCAGAACGTCTGCATGACGAGATAAAATAGTAAATGACCGGCTTTTAACGCATTATCAAACTCCAAAGGAGGTGACAGGATGCTGTCTTTTGTCTAACTTCAGAAAAATTTACATGATGAATTTTCTGTGGTGGCTTCAGACTCTACATCTTAGTTTTAACACAAATTTTAAAGCTAGTTCACATATGCCGTAGGTGTAGAATTTGCACCAACGCTATGGCATTTCCTCATCTGTG
>NC_051400.1:38270736-38271081 GCF_015228065.2 Penaeus monodon
ACTAACAAGATCCACGTCACAGAAAGTACACGTTCTCTTCACAGCTTTAACTCTTTGCTCTGTTATAACGTTAGCCCGTCATCCCCAGCTACAGTATATAGCGTGTCCGATTCCAGCTTCAAGCATAGGACCCGGAAGGAGATTCTTAACCCGGCCCTTCCCTCCTCCTGCCGCCTCCTGCCTCCTCCGCCCTCCTCCTCCCTTCTCCGTCCTCCTCCTGCCGCCTCCTGCCTCCTCCACCCTCCTCCTCCCTCTTCCTCCCTCCTCCTGCCTCCTCCTCCCTTCTCCCTTCTCCCTTGCACGAAAGGGATAAGATATATTGATCCAATGTAAGGGACAACTAAT
>NC_051400.1:38271426-38271965 GCF_015228065.2 Penaeus monodon
TAACGTAGAGCAAATCTGAAATATTTATAGGAAGAGAATGCAGACGATGTAAATTATTCAGTAACGGTGTCAATCGATTCTAACCTCCTTACCCCCCCCTCCTGTACCCCTTCTCCTCCCCCACCCGCAACACCCCCCGATAATAAGGCCAGTGAGAAGTAGGAAAGAAAACAAGGGAAGTAATTACGAAATGGAGATAGAGAACTTGATAAAAATAGTGGATTGTGAATTATTCAAAACCAAACAAATTTTTTAAAAGATATCCAATAAAAAAAAAAATCGTATAGGTATCAGTAAGCAACATATTTGAAATCCCAAGTAACTCCCATGTAGAATAGAGAGGGAAGTCTTTTGTTACTTAGACACGCGAGATAGTAAGTAGTCCTGGTAAGTAGCCCTGGTAAGTAGCCCTGGTAAGTAGTTCTCTGTCACAGAACACGTTACTATCGCGTGTTACGTTGGTGTCGTGAGGTGCCGTGGCTGTTGCGATGCCGTATTGAGTTCCGCTCTGTCCACGGTAATGTATGGACAGCATAATA
>NC_051400.1:38272137-38272583 GCF_015228065.2 Penaeus monodon
ATTGTCAGAGAGAAGATGGATCTGTTCTCGATGGTTGAATGCAGAGGTAGAGAGGGTATGTGTATAAAAGACAGAGAAACATATTTCTTGAAAAGCTAATAAATTGATAATAAAATCTGAATAGACCTTAAAATTTAGACACAATAAAAACATATTTTTATATACACAAACTCCGAAAGAATAAACACCTTAAGGTAAAGACACAATAAAAAAAACACTTTTCTGTACACAAATTCTGAATGATTAAACACCGCTTTTGACACAGTTTTGAGCTCAAAAGGCAGACAAAGTTCAAAGTTCAATCGCCGCTGTTAAGGGTCGTTGCCAAGTGGGAGAGAAAGAAATGGGCGATGAACAGACGTCGAAAGAGAAAAGGTTGATGAAGAGAAATGCCAGAATTAAAAGCCAATTGGAAAGATGTCATCACTTCGACGAAACAAAGGTTA
>NC_051400.1:38272640-38273464 GCF_015228065.2 Penaeus monodon
TATTTATATTTTTGTTGGTTCGTTGAGGTTCGATTGTGCAGTATTTTTTTATATATTTTTTTTTCTTATTTGTCTTCATTCTTTTGCCTAATCTTCTTCCTCGCTTTAATTCAAACTTAAATGTTCTTGCTTCAACATTTTCACCTTCCTCACTCCTCCCACTTCCTCTTTCCTCTCATCATCACAAAGACAGTGTTGATCAGCTAAATTATCACCATCATCAGTCTCCTGCTATTTAAAAAAAGAAAAAAAATTGTCCTTGCCTTATGTTCTTGCTCTCTTTCCCTAATCCCTTTCTCTGCTTGTTCCTTTCACTCTTCCTCTCTCATGCTTCATCTACCTTGCTACTACCCTTCGTCCCTACTTCTGTTCCCCTTCCGTGCTCACCCCAGCTCCTCCTGCCCTTTCCCTGCCCTTTCCCTGCCCTTTCCCTGATCCTGCTCCCCTTAATGCCACAGCCCTACCCCTGCCCCTATTCCCCCAGCCCCTACCCCTCCCCCTTACTCCCCCAGCCCCTACTCCCCCTTACTCCCCCAGCCCTACCCCTGCCCCTACTCCCCTCCTCCCCCAGCCCTACCCCTACCCCTACTCCCTCAGCCCTATTCCTGCCCCTACTCCCCCAGCCGCACCCCTACTCCCTCCTCCCCCAGTCCTACCCCTACCCCTCCTCCCCCAGCCCTACCCCTGCCCCTACTCCCCCTACTCCCCCAGCCCAACCCCAGCTCCCCCGGCCCTGGGTGACCCCAGGGCGTGGCGACAGGACCGGCCAGGCAACCCGGGGGAATGCGACGTCGCTTTCTCTCCCGGCAATGGCGCTACCGGTC
>NC_051400.1:38273547-38274759 GCF_015228065.2 Penaeus monodon
CTTCTTGTTCTCGTCGTCTTTATTCTTTTTTTTTTTCTTTTCTTTTTTCTTTTTCTTGGATTTTTTTTTTTTTTTTTGTATCGTAGGTTTTTTTTCGTTTTTTTTCTGTTTTTTTTTCTAGTTTTATGTCTTTTCATTTTGGCTTCCTTGTTTTCCTATTCCTCATTCTAGTTTTTTTGCGTCTGTTTTATAATCTCTCTTGTTTTTTTTCCCTTTCTTCCTCAGTATTCTTTGCTTTTTGCATGCTCTTTGTTCTCTTCCTCCTTCCTCCTCCTCCCTCCCTCCCTCGCTCCCTTTCTTCCCTCCCTTCCTCCTTCCTCCCTTTCCTCCCTCCCTTCCTCCTTCCTCCCTTTCCTCCCTCCCTTTCTTCCCTCACATCCTCCTCCTTCCCTTCCTTCTCTCCTTCCCTCCCTCCTTCCTCCATCTCCCCCTCCCCCTCCCCCTCCTCCCCCCTCCCCCCTCCTCTTCTTCTTCCTCCCTCTCCTATTCCCCCCCATTCCCCTCTTCCTCATTCCCCTCCTCCTCTCTTTCCTTCATCTTGATAGAATGAGACTTAATGAAGAAAGATAAATAAAGTGAAGGAAGAAGTAGTCATAGATAATAATAATAATTTGTAAATAATTTAGATAAATTATTTAATTAAAAAGTAGAGGAAGAAGAAACAAAAGTAGAATAAGGGGATGGAGGAGGAGAAGATTAGTGAGAAGGAAAAGAAGAATAAGATAACACAACACGAAGAAGAATGATGGTGAACGAAAAATAAAATAATGAAAAAAATATCAAATAGCAGAAAATGAAGAAAAAGAAATAATGATAAATAAGAAGGAAAGAATGACAAAGGTTGAAAAAAAAAATATTGATATTGAATACAAGAATATCGAGAGCAAAGAAAAAATAGATAAATAAAAACAAACGATCAGATAAAAGGAGACTAAAAATAGACGAAAAGAAAAAAAAAAAATGAAAAACATAAAAGAAGAAAAGAAATTGAAAAAATAAAAATAAAGAAGAAAATATTGAAAAAGAAAGAAAGAAGAAAAGAAACTGAAAAAAATAGAAGAAGAAAAGAAATCGAAAAAAAAGAATAAAAGAAGAAATTGAAAAGACGTGAAGGAGGATATTCAAGCACGAAACAAGCAATCAGCGGAGCGTGAAGTGAGCGAGACATCGGCGATTTTTCACCCTAATGCGTTGAGCGCTTTCGATTCGGTC
>NC_051400.1:38274782-38274952 GCF_015228065.2 Penaeus monodon
TCGAGGATTAGGTAGATTGGTAGAAATGGATAAGCGTACATGCAGTTTACGTACATCTTATCGCATACATTCGAATACGCACAGCTACGATACTGCATATGTAATAGGAGCACATATGTACACAAATACGGACGCACGTGCGCGTGTACACAGTCACACGCATTCACAAA
>NC_051400.1:38275121-38275772 GCF_015228065.2 Penaeus monodon
TCCACCCATCTCACCCATCCCTCTCCCGCACTCCTTCTCTCCCACGACACCACGCGCACGCGCACGCGCAAATATGACATGCAGGCGATTAAACTGTTGCAAGCACAGGAAGTTTCAATCAAATTAATTTATGTGTAATGACAAAACAGAAAAGAGTTTATGTAAAGGATGTGGTTCTCCCCCCCCCCCCCACCTCCCTTTCCCCCCTCTCCCTGCCTCCACCCTTCCTCCTTTCCTCTCATTACCTCCCTCCCCACATCCTCTTCTCTTCCCTTCCTTCCTCCCTCCTTCATCCCTCCTCTCTCCCTCCTTCTGTCTTCCTTCCCGTCCTCTCTCATCCCTTTCTTCCATCTCTCCATCCCTCTCCCCTCCTCTCTCTTCCCATTCCTCCCTCCCTCTTTTCCCTCTCCTCTTTTCACCTTCTCTCTTCTTTCACTCCTTCTTCCTTCTTTCCTTTCATTCCTCTCCTTTCATTTTCATTCCCTTCTTCTCCTTTCATTTCCCTTCTCCTTTCATCTCCTTTCATCTCCCCGTCTCGCAGGAATGGAAAGTGCGGGTCAGGGCCTCGCGCGCGCGCGCGTGAGATGTCACCTTTCGTTTCTCTTTCTCTCCGTCTCTGTCTCTGTCTGTTTGTTTTATTGGCGTTGTTCC
>NC_051400.1:38276245-38276336 GCF_015228065.2 Penaeus monodon
ACCTTGAGTTCCGCATAAGCGACGCCCTCGTGTGACATTTATAACTGATCACGTGACCCGATGCTTTCACCACGCCCTCCAGCTGTGGGTG
>NC_051400.1:38276821-38276987 GCF_015228065.2 Penaeus monodon
ATAGTTTTAGAAGGATTATCAGTATGATAATAATTTTATTTATAATGATATTACTTTTATAATATATGTTCTTTATATATATACAACAATGAGTTACTATCTTGTTAGCTTTATGACAATCAAGGGATTTCTTACAAACGGCTATGCTTCATATTGTAAATGATAT
>NC_051400.1:38277075-38277247 GCF_015228065.2 Penaeus monodon
AGTTTTTTTTTTCCACTTACCATCGTGAAAGTTACTTTCGATGAGATCGTGGCTCCAAATACGAACAGATCTGGGAATGTGATGCTGAATATTGATGCTGCATTTTGCTCCTTGTTTGGGATGAAGGCTGTCGCTTGTCTTTTGTCACTTTCGAAGGACCAGAGGACAGCTG
>NC_051400.1:38277758-38277925 GCF_015228065.2 Penaeus monodon
AAGAACACAAGGATAACCCCTGACCTTCCTCCGGGTGACATTTGTCTTGTTTATTAAGAAGCTCTCCCTCGTTGCTACTTCGCGCAGGTGGGATCGAGTGGATGCCGACGGTGCGCTATTGATGCGTCGTTGGTAGGTTTGAGGCTGTTGGGAGAAATAGGTTCGTT
>NC_051400.1:38278920-38279016 GCF_015228065.2 Penaeus monodon
CGTCCCGGCTTTTAAAAGACACCCGAACGCGATAAATCCAGTCACTCGCGGATCCTGCTTTTGTAACGGGATCACTTGCTCCTGGCATCCCGTTGT
>NC_051400.1:38279481-38279566 GCF_015228065.2 Penaeus monodon
GTGAAAGAATGAGGTGTGAATAGGAATGAGAATAACAAGGAAGAGAGAGATCGATGGGGAGATGCAGCTTCGTGTGAGAGAGAGA
>NC_051400.1:38279710-38279829 GCF_015228065.2 Penaeus monodon
GCATGTGTGTAACTGGGCGTGGTACGTGTTTGTTTGTTTTTATAATCTGCATATATGCATGAGGTTGTGTATCCTGTATGATGCGGGTATTAATTGATACGTTCGCTCAGAACAGCTAT
>NC_051400.1:38280020-38280378 GCF_015228065.2 Penaeus monodon
AAAACTTTTTTTTATGTAGAAAAAATATATTAAATAAATAGCGTCACTCATAAACAGATATATAGACAGATTACAATGCAGTCGTGGTCTATGTGGTAAATAGTTAATCGAAACTTGATCATTTGGAAAACAGAATAGAGAGATGACATGGAAGGATAGATAGTCATTGAAGATGTGATAAAGAGATGAAAAAAAGGGAAGAAGGGAAAGAGATAGAAGCAGAATTGACCGATAAAGGATAACAACCTGAATGACATCCGGATATTGTGACTCGTCGGCTATTGCCTCATAAACACGAATATCAGGGAGAGGGGGAAGGGGAGGGAGAGGGGGAGGGTTTATAGGGAGGGAGGGAGGA
>NC_051400.1:38280686-38281260 GCF_015228065.2 Penaeus monodon
AGGGCGGCGCATACGAACGTAATAACAGATTGATAGTTTGCTTCTCTCCTACCAGCTCTCAGGGACAACAGTTTTAGTGCAGTTGCTTTGTGGCTTTCTCTTTGGCTGGCTATTGTATCGCGTTGTATCTGTTGTATGAATGTATGTGGCTTTGGTTGTTAGGCTTTTACTGGCTTTAAAAATAGGGGGGGGAAGGGGCTGAGGATGAAGAGAGAGGAAGGGAGCGATGAAGGAGGGAGGAGGGGAGATGGGGAGGGAGAGGGGAGCGAGAAGGGAGGAGGGAGGAGGAGAAGGAGAGGAGGGGGAGAGAGAGGGAGGAGGGGAGGATTGAGAAGAGAGGAGAGGCGACGAGAAGGAGAGGAGATCGAGAGAGAGCAGAGAGCATACGACGTAATAGCAGATTGAGTAGTTTGCTTCTCCTACCAGCTCCAGGGCACAGTTTGTGCAGTTGCTTTGGGCTTTCCTTGGTGGCATGTATGCGTTGTATCTGTTGTATGAATGTATGGTTGGCGTTTGTTTCGTTAGGTCTTTTACTGGATTTTAAAAAAAGATATGGGGGGGGGAGGAGGGACTG
>NC_051400.1:38281411-38281722 GCF_015228065.2 Penaeus monodon
TGAAGGAAACAACGGAAAACTAATCGATCGCTATCTGTCTTCCTCCCTCATCCAGAAGCGAACACCATCACTATAAATGGAAATATCAAAGAGACCTTGCCCACTCAACGAAATATTGCATCATCGCCGGTCCACTCTGCATTCATTACTGTTGCAACCTCGCTATTAGTTGCATTATTTTCATTCACCTTTCGCGCAGTTCTTATCGTCACGAATCAGCTGTTCTGTGACGTGACAGAGAGGCCTAGTCAGGGGCTGCTGTCGAGAGCCAAGTGTTTGGCGTTTGCTGTCGAGGCGGTTGTTTGATGGGA
>NC_051400.1:38281935-38282372 GCF_015228065.2 Penaeus monodon
CTTCCTTACAAATTTTCTAACACAAATATAAATCTTTATTTAAAATGTACAGGAATACAGTAAATACTTCTTTAAAAAAAACAGATCAGCTTCATAAGATTTTCTTCCTAAACGTAAATACTCAATATTTGATATCAATTTTCTTTTTATTTTTCTTCTATACAAATCTTCAGTATATAAACCATAGTCTGTTCCACTAAGATATTGAGTCTTCATCTTATCCATGAATATTCTAAATTTATATTGATATTCGTTGAATTAACTTAAGTGGTCTTGTTTATCTCTTCCGATATAGTCGTCGCTGTCTGATATATCTGTTTGTATTTTACTTTGGGAAGAGGGAGAGAAATGCTGAGAATTGAAAGGGAGGTTAGATTAAGGGGATATGAGGTAATAAGTTTCGGTATTATTCTTGATGTTTTGTCGGTAGATGGCTC
>NC_051400.1:38282420-38282533 GCF_015228065.2 Penaeus monodon
AACAGGCTTGGTAGATTTTAGTTATTTTATATTGTGATTATAACCGGTTTGTTATGATTATAGCTAGCACGGTTTGTGTCAGTGAGTGTTTGCATTTAATGATTCCGGAAAGG
>NC_051400.1:38282601-38283322 GCF_015228065.2 Penaeus monodon
GTAAGGGTGGGGACAGAACGAAATACATATTCTTAAATAAGAAATAGCGCAACGATATGCCCGAAAGAAGAAACACAAAATTACACCACGCCCAAAATGATTGAGAAAGAACGAAAGCAAAAATAATTGCAGAGGCCCAGCAGACCCTCCGAACATGAGAGTGATGGAGGCAGTGTACTTACAGCATTGAGACGAAAGAGCATTGGCCCGAGTGGCAGCAGAGGCGTCCACCACACGTAGTGAAAGTGGTCCTGTTTGAGTGTGCTACCTTCTCTGCAGGTGCGATGACCGATACCACATACTCGCGTCAGGCCTTTAGATTGGGGGTGGGGAGTCCTACTACCCCTCCATGTAGAAGGAAGGGAGGGGGTTTTGTGTAGAAGGAGATGGGGGTTACAGGTGGAGGGGTAGATGAAGGGGGGTGCTGAGTAGAAGTAGAAGAGGTAGAAGAGGGGGTTGCTGGTGGAGGAGTAGATGAAAGGGAGGGGGAGGGGCTGGATAGGAAGAAAGGTGTTGCAGGTGGAGAGGTAGAGGAAAGGGAGGAGGTCCTAGGATGAGAGAGAACGAGGTCCTAGGTTGAGGTAGAGGGGTAGAAGGGAGGAGAAGGAAGCTTAGACATGTAGGCAAGCAAACGAGCAGAGACTAGAGAAAAAGTCAGCAAGAAAAA
Source organism: Penaeus monodon (assembly GCF_015228065.2). Taxonomy (NCBI): domain Eukaryota; kingdom Metazoa; phylum Arthropoda; class Malacostraca; order Decapoda; family Penaeidae; genus Penaeus; species Penaeus monodon. The sequence continues at coordinate 38,283,269 of NC_051400.1, forward strand.
GACAAATGGCCATGCACGTAAACAGGGGATCATGCAAGCAAGTCTGCCAATGAG
>NC_051400.1:38283358-38283812 GCF_015228065.2 Penaeus monodon
GGTTAACGGTGGGTACGGAGAGGGGGGGGGGGCGAGCAAACGGTCAGGGAAACAAGCGAGGAGAAAGGAGAAGGTAGCTTGGTTGTGCCCGGGGGGGGGGGGGGGGAGAAGTCGATGCAGAAGGTGAAGAAGGTGAAGGAGACAAAAAAAAAATCACGAAAAACGAGTTAGTGCTTATGTTGAGTTAAGGTTGTTGTGATAGCAAGCACACAAACATGCACGTCCATATGCACTCAGCACGCGCGGGCACTCAACCAGACGCACAAATGCACTCGCATTTACGCTCGTAAGAAGTTGCAAGCTTGCCAGTTCACTCACGATGACATTCTCACAGTGAAGAAAATTAAATGTAGTATATGAAAAATTATTCAACAAAATATTAACAGAATTATATTTTAAAACAAGAAGAATTTCAACAACGCGAAAACCAGTTCCAACTTCCGGGAGAAGAAAG
>NC_051400.1:38283987-38284371 GCF_015228065.2 Penaeus monodon
ACAACAATCATGACAGAGAGGTGACTCAAAAAAAAATCACTTTTAAAAATCGAGATAGACAGGTTTCCTCCGCGGTAAACGGAGACACTGAGAAAACATTTTTTCCTTTTTTTCTTTTTCTCGACGACATTGAACAAAACAGGCAACACTGCAGTAACTTCGAAAAAAAAATTGACTTGATTTTAAGATTACTCTGTAATATTCCAAATATTTCGGTCAAATCTCCAAGTAACACTTGCAAGGGAAATTGTAGAAATGTAATAACCAGGGCTACTATCAAATGTTCTAGAATTTTCTGCTTTAAGCCTGTAATCCTTCAGATCTGGTACATTTTTTTCTGGGTGATCGATATTGGATAACTTAGGAAAGAACTCGTTTTGGGTG
>NC_051400.1:38284798-38285058 GCF_015228065.2 Penaeus monodon
ATGTCTTTCATTAGAAATTTGAATTAGAACGCCCGTAGCCTTGAATCTGATCTTGTTTTAACGCATATTCCCCCGCCTTCTTCCTTTGACCTCGTTCGTAAGACCACCTCTTAGAACAGAAAGGTCAGCTAAGGTCACGTGGATATGCTGATTCGGAAGTCAGAGGTCGTTTGAGGTCATGTGTTTTTGTGTTTGTGTTTCTTCCTACTTTCACTATTCTTCCCGTTGCAATCTCTCGATCTTTCTAACTTTGTCTCTTG
>NC_051400.1:38285709-38285907 GCF_015228065.2 Penaeus monodon
TTATTTGAGACAAAAATCTGTCGAGAGACCTTCGTTAATTGTTCTTTAGATAATTGTTCTTTTATAAGTAGGCCTACGTGGGTTGACATGTAATTATTGAACACGTAATGGAGGTAATTGTCAATTTCAATTTGATCAGTAAGTGACTTCAATTAGTGAAATGATAATGGAAAGTTAGGCTTAGCTAAGTGAAAATTT
>NC_051400.1:38286482-38286639 GCF_015228065.2 Penaeus monodon
AAAGAGTATAAAGGAATTCATAATGAGCCCCTCTGAATCTCATTGCAGAATTTCAGGGTAGAACTGCATTGTAAATGTCTACAACAAATATTTGAAGTCTTGCTGATTGAAGATATTTATCCATCCGTTTCCCCTTGATGTATGTCTCTTCCAGCTG
>NC_051400.1:38286685-38286840 GCF_015228065.2 Penaeus monodon
TTGTGATGAATTTCAGCAAATGAGGGTTTCCCTTTAATTATTGAAATAATTCGTAATTTTAATGGTGTTTTAATATACATTCTAGGATAATTGGGAAATCTGGTTTGTTTGTCGTTGTCTGGTTTGTTTACACAAATCAGCTGAGAGGGTGAGGG
>NC_051400.1:38286913-38287137 GCF_015228065.2 Penaeus monodon
AAAGGATTCTTCTAATGGTAATCCTCCGTTCTCTCGCTCTCTTTTACCTCTTCCTTTCGATTTAAATAGCATTATGAAAGGGTCAGGATCTCTGGTTCGGCACATAACTCCGGGTCATGAAGCCAGATAGAAAGAGATTCTTGCATTATGCATAGTATAATGCAAGTATCATCACCGCCATCATCATCCAAGTTTAGTAGAAAGTGTTGGCGATTATGGCAGTG
>NC_051400.1:38287546-38287934 GCF_015228065.2 Penaeus monodon
TGTTGTACATGTGACCCCTCAGGCCACTATTTAGGGTCAGATAAAATTGAGGTAAATCTGACCCCCTTTTTCCTCTCCTCCCTTCAGTATGTCGTGGGGTCAGGCTTGGTGGATGGGGAGAGGGAACGGGAGGAAGAGAGAGGGAAAGCGAGAGGGGGAAGGAGTGATGGAGAGAGAAAGGGGCAGGGAGGACGCGAGAAAGCCTTGACGGGGAAGGGAAAAGGGCAATTTTCACATATCTTAAATTATCTCAGAAGGAAGGAGTGAAAGGATAAGGAGAAGATAGGGGCAATAGGCATGCCTACCCCTCCCCTTCCCCTTCAAACGGGTACCTTTGCGTACAAAAACTGGCTTTGGTAAAAGAGGTCTGCGGTTCGGCTCAGCAGGC
>NC_051400.1:38288430-38288584 GCF_015228065.2 Penaeus monodon
CTATAGGCTTCATATAATCCTATAAATGAAAACAGAATGGTAAGTATTTTTTTTTATTCTACTTAAAAGATACGAAACAAAATTGCGAGTCAGTAGGTTAAGTTGTCAGTCAGTTAGTCTTTGTTTATATACTGCTTAATACTGGTTCTTAGCC
>NC_051400.1:38288650-38288735 GCF_015228065.2 Penaeus monodon
GCCTCCCCCGGTTATTTGCTGTCACTTTCTTCATTAGTGATTTTTTTTATGACTGCTCTTACTGTTTGTAATGTTTTTCATGATA
>NC_051400.1:38289209-38289336 GCF_015228065.2 Penaeus monodon
AGAGTAGGCCTATCTTCCTCTCTCCTCCCCTCCCCCCTTAACTAATCACCGCAGGTTGACCAAGTGGCAGATTAGCCGACCCAGAATATTACGAACAAGGCTTACGAACAAAAACTTCTTTCTCTTA
>NC_051400.1:38289910-38290079 GCF_015228065.2 Penaeus monodon
CCAACCCCCCTTCCCCATAGAACCATTACGTCACCGTGCATCTCTCCAAAGATCTGTTGACTCACCCATCTACTTATCTACTTATATCTACAATCTGCTTATCTACCTGTAACCTTCCGGGAACTTCTCTCTTTATCTTAGGCTTTGATCGTTTCGCCGACTCTACCTA
>NC_051400.1:38290241-38290336 GCF_015228065.2 Penaeus monodon
CATCTACCCCGATGTCCTGCCTACTTATTTCCAACTTCCTTGTCTACCTTTCGTAAGAGGTTTCCTTCTCTTCTCCATTTCCCATCTGCCTTGCC
>NC_051400.1:38290393-38290595 GCF_015228065.2 Penaeus monodon
CCCTTTCTTCCCCAACCGCCTGTTATTCCCTCTCTCTTCCCTCTCCTTCTCCCTTTCTCTTCCCTTTCCTCTGATCTTTTGCCTTCCTTTCTCCTTCCCTAGTCCTTTCTTTTTCCTGTTCTCTCCTCCTCTTCTCATTCTCCTCGTACCTTCTCCCTTTGCCTCCTCTTCTTTAAGCTCCCTTTACCCTCTGGGCCTCCCT
>NC_051400.1:38290714-38290785 GCF_015228065.2 Penaeus monodon
CCCTCCCTCTCCCTCCCTCTCCCTCCCTCCCTCCCTCCCTCCCTTCCTCTCTCCCACTCCCTCCCTCCATC
>NC_051400.1:38290829-38290927 GCF_015228065.2 Penaeus monodon
TCTCTCTATTTCAGGTATGCGAAGCGACTCCCTCCTTGCCGTTGACGAGTGACAACTGTTGATGAGGAGTCTCTTGTTCTCAGGTCTTGCATGTGTAG
>NC_051400.1:38291221-38291562 GCF_015228065.2 Penaeus monodon
CGAGCATAGGGAAATTATGAGAAATAATGCTGGTGATAATTTATAAACACAAAGATAATGATAGAGAGGAAATAATTAGATAGAAGAAGAGGTAAAAATATGGCAGGTAATAAAGAAAATTGGACAAAGGAAAGACATGATAAAGATAGTGAATGGTAGATGGTAAGAATAAGAAGATTTAGATAAGAGATAAAAACGGTACGAAAATAAATGGTAACGAGAGAAAACACGAGAGAAAGATAACGTTATATAGAGAACGGATAAGAAAAGATAGATAAAAGTATGGTAAGTATAGAAAAGGGGGAGAAAAACGGTTATGATAACATGGAATAGCGGCAATA
>NC_051400.1:38291595-38291739 GCF_015228065.2 Penaeus monodon
TATTATAACAAATGGAGCAAGAAAAATACAGAAAAAATATGCCAACCGCCATGACATTTCTAGCTGACACACCGGGACACTGGCATCTGTCATAATCACGGTGCCAAGTGATGTAATGACAGAAGTATGACACAGGTTTTTATT
>NC_051400.1:38292078-38292473 GCF_015228065.2 Penaeus monodon
CCATGCCCCATTGCAGTCATTTTGAAAGCTGACCTTTCGTCCTCACCAAGGCCAATTCTTGCATGACATACCAATCCTTCCTCTCTGTGCCAAAATATGTTTGCATGACAAGTCGAGCACAGTTTCGAGTACATCACGTCTACTGGGAGCGCTTACATGAGCCCGCTCGCGCGCCCGCACGTCTATCGGGTGAGAGGAGGTGCCAGTTGTTGCGTCATGGAAGTAGAGGGGTGGGTATGGGGTATGGGGTATGGGGGAAGGGTTGGTTGGACATGTGACCGGCGTTGCTATTCTTTTCACGCTCTTCCTGTTGCTATACAGTGTGTATGAGAGAAAATGTACAGTTTAAGGGAAACTCCGTAAAACTAAAATTATATTTATTGATTTATGTTCAA
>NC_051400.1:38292711-38293052 GCF_015228065.2 Penaeus monodon
GCATAATCATTTCTAGCACAATATTCAAAGCTGTTCCTGCTGGAAGTTTTACTTTTTTTTATCAGGTTTACTCAAAACATAGAAGATATAATCGCCAGTGCTAAGTAAGGAAATTTCGTAAAAATTATCCTTTTAAAAGAGAATCTCTCGGATTTCTTCCAAATTTAGGGAATTTGATGCTCCAATTAAATATATTCCAATAGTATGGTGGTGTTTTTTTTTCTGAAAAAGATATATATTTGTTGTGCTGTTCACATGGCAGCCTTAAAGATGCAGACATTTCCATTGTGTTGTATATTTGACTTCCTAACGTATGGCAGTGCAACGGATTTTTTTTCCTT
>NC_051400.1:38293202-38293337 GCF_015228065.2 Penaeus monodon
ACATGCATACATTCCGCGCCTCCACAGGAAATGGCTGAAGTGCAGTGACGAAGAAGGCTTCTGGAAAGAGAAGCAGACCCGCGTAAGGAGCAGAAGCTGTTAACCGCATACTTTGGCAAGAGAATATTCGTTCTC
>NC_051400.1:38293361-38293490 GCF_015228065.2 Penaeus monodon
TTTGGGAAGTGGCTGGGAAGGGTTGAGTAAAGAGCGAATAGCCGAAGGTGTTAAGTTTGAGGGCCTTTCGGGATATTTGCTGGGTCTTCTATGCGATGGGAAATGCGTTCGGTGGTGTGACGATAGGTC
>NC_051400.1:38293831-38293908 GCF_015228065.2 Penaeus monodon
GTCCCACACTTAATATATTCCGCTCTTGCAACACAGAAAAAATATACGAGACTTATTTGTTAGTGTTTCGGGGCGAT
>NC_051400.1:38294243-38294675 GCF_015228065.2 Penaeus monodon
ATAGAAAATGAAGTCAGAAGGAAGAATGATGATAAGAGAAGAGGAGATTGGACAAAGAAAGCGAGGCAATAGAAGGAAGATGGGAATGGAAGAGAGAGAAAAGAGCTAGATTGTTCCCGCCAAACGAAAGAAGAGTTGAAACCACAGGTCTCTCCATCAGTCAGTCCTCCATCTTAGGCGAGAGTTGATGGAGCATTGATGGAGAATTGGTTCGCTCCTCCATTCGCCGTCTTTGAGGTTGAGGATAATTGTTGTTGTCGTTGGTCGTCGGACGCACGCCGTTACTATTTTTTCTTTCTTTCTTTCTTTCTCGTTTGCATGGGTTTAGTTTCTTTGTTGTTGGTTTGTTGGTTTCTTTATATTTGTCACTTCGTTTTTTTTTTCACAGTTTGTTGGTTTTTTTCTCTTGTAGTTTTTTTTTTCTGAGCTTAT
>NC_051400.1:38295206-38295436 GCF_015228065.2 Penaeus monodon
CATGCTTCACTACCTGCATTCCTCCTTTTCCTCTATCGCTTCTCCTTTTACAACACAGATAAATGAGTGACAAAGCTTTGAGAGAAAATGTGAATTCTTTAAAAATAATATATATAATTCTGATATTTCTCAAGATGTTGCGTTCATCCTTCGCCTGCTCCTCTCCTCTTTCCTTCTTTCTTTCACCTTTTTTCATTCCTACCATCCACTTTTTTGCTATTGTCGCTGTG
>NC_051400.1:38295474-38295586 GCF_015228065.2 Penaeus monodon
ATCTTCATGACTCATTCCCCTTTTTTTTATCTGTGTCTCAACACCATTTATTATCTTTGTTTAACTTTGTTGTTTTTTAGTTTTCGTAAGTCGTGGGTTTTGGCACATGCTA
>NC_051400.1:38296103-38296548 GCF_015228065.2 Penaeus monodon
CCTGCTCTGTTCCCAAGAAGTTTGAAGAATTTACAGAACGCAAAAAAAGATTAGTGAACTTTGAAGCACATCCGGCGGTCATCTCCTCATTCGTCCTCATCCCCGCTTTAGAAAAATGTAGGTTAAAATTATTTCTATTTTTCCTTGTATCCGAAAGAATAGGATGTGATTGAAGAGGAGGGTAAAGGGGTGGGGGGGGGGGGAATGGGAGGGAGGGAGAGGGGGAGGAGAATAGGAGGGAGTAGGGGGAGGAGAATGGGAGGGAGGGGGAAGGGGGAGGAGAATGGGAGGGAGTGGGGAAAGGGTAGAGGAAAGGACGGTAGAAAGGTGGCGGAGGGGGGAGGAGAAGGGGGTTAAAGGGAAGGGCGGGGGAAGAAGAGTAGTAGAAGATAGGGGGAGGGGGAGAAGAGGAAGGGAAGGGGAAGGAGTATAGACGAAATCTCAA
>NC_051400.1:38296720-38297441 GCF_015228065.2 Penaeus monodon
GACTGCGAGAGGCTGGAACGGGACGCGAATTTAAAGCGCGCGCGAAGTTCCGAGCTGGAAGTGCGTGTGGCCGGGTGAATGAACGTGCAGACGCCACAGGTGAAGGTGGGAGGAGAGCACAGGGAGTGGGGAGGACGAGGGGGAAAGGAAGGAGGGAAGGAGAAGAGCACAGGGAGTGGGGAGGGCGAGGAGGAAAGGAAGGAGGGAAGGGAGAGAGCACAGGGAGTGGGGAAAACGATAGGGAAAGAAAGGAGGAGAGAAGGAAGAGAGCACAGGGAGTGGGGAGGACGAAGGAAGGAGTTAAGGAGAATGGGGGAGAGGCCCATCGTCGGGGGCTAAGGAGTATAGAAGAAGGGAGAGTAGGAAGAAATGAAGGAGGAGGGAAAGTGGGGAGGAGGAAGGAAAGGAGTGAAATGTTTATGAATGAAGAGGAGGAAAAACGAAGGAGGGAGAAGAATGGGAATGGGGAAGGGGAAAGGAGGGGAGTAGGGTAAGAAAGAGAAAAGGATGGCAGTGGACGGCGGGAGGGGGAGGGAAGGGGACGAGGGAGGGGGAGGGATGAAGGCAAGGAGGGAGGGACGATGTAGGGGGGAGGGGGTGATGAAGGAAGGGAGGGAGGGAGAAAAGTAGAAAAAAAGTGAATGGTAGGAAGTAGGGGACGGAGGGAAGCGAGGAGGGAGAGGGCGATGGAGACGAAAGGGAAGAGATAAAAGTTAAACAA
>NC_051400.1:38297607-38297849 GCF_015228065.2 Penaeus monodon
AACCATTTCAGGCGAATAACGGATAACTAGTGACACTTGCGACGATAGTGATGATTGCGAGGAAGAAAGTATCAGTGACTTAATTGGGGTTGACATTGATCTAAGAAGAGAGGAAGGGAGGTCAGTGAGGGGAGAGAGGGTGGGGGTATGGAGAGGGGGAGAGAGGGTAGGGATAAGGGAGGGGGAAGGGAGGGAAAGGGGAAAGGGGAGTGAGGGGTAAAGCCACTGAGGGGAAGAGTAAA
>NC_051400.1:38297876-38298049 GCF_015228065.2 Penaeus monodon
TGATATAGCAGCATTTAGGGGGCGTAGGGTAAAGTGGTCTTGGTTGCATGGGGAACTACAGTGATTACTGTAATTGCATCGCGGTTATTGCATGGTTCCTCAAAACCTTATAGATATACATGATCGATAGTGCGGGCGGGAAAGTTGAAAAATGATGGATAGGGAAGTATATG
>NC_051400.1:38299017-38299621 GCF_015228065.2 Penaeus monodon
ACACCTCCCCTTAGCACCCCCCCCTTAGCACCCCCCTTAGCACCCCCCCCCCTTGCGCAAACCTCTGCTTGGATGAACGAACTCAAACTGACAAGCAAGTAAGTCGAGTTGATCGTTAGTTAGGGAGGTAAGCAAGCATGCAATCTTGCGTTCCTTCGTGTCGGTTTAACGAGGAGGGGAAGGGAGGGAAGGGTAGGGAGGAAGGGGAGGGGAAGGGAGAAGAAGGAGGGAAGGGAGAAGAGGGAGGGAAGGGGAGGGAAATGGAGGGGAAGGGAGAAGAGGGAGGGAAATGGAGGGGAAGGGAGAAGAGGGAGGTGAAGGGGAGGGAGATTGAGGAGTAGAGGGATAGAGGGAGTAAGAATGACGGAGGGAGAGAGGGAAAGGGAGAATAAGAGGGAAAAGAAGAGGGAGAGTGAGGAAGAGGGAATAACGAGGGAGAGAGAGGGGAAGGGCAAAGAGGAGGGAAGTTGAGGCGTAGAAGAATAGAGGGAATTAGAAGGACGGAGGGAGGAGAGGAGAGTGGGGGAGGGAAGGAGGAAGGGAAGGAGCCCTAAGGTGAGTGGGGGAAGGGGAGACATGGAGACAGACAAACATAATGAGACGA
>NC_051400.1:38299821-38299968 GCF_015228065.2 Penaeus monodon
CGAACACAGACAGACAGACGCAGAGAAAGGAGTATTAAACAGTGCTTGCAGGAGTAGGTGAGTGAATGTTGCTTGCAGAGATAATGGGGTGAACGGTGCTTGAATGAGTGGCAGGAGTGAATGGCTGAGGCACGCAGCAGCTGGGTC
>NC_051400.1:38300442-38300614 GCF_015228065.2 Penaeus monodon
ACCTGCGATGGCCTTAAAGAGGATACGCGCTTAAATGGGCCACAGACAGTTGATTATTTACAAGCGAAGCCCAGTGTGATATGTCGCCCTCCTCGCCCTCCTGCTTCTTCGTCCTCTTAGTTATTGTCTTTTCTCTTCTTATACCCTTTGTACTATTGCTTTTCATATTATT
>NC_051400.1:38300882-38300964 GCF_015228065.2 Penaeus monodon
GTCATCTTGTCACTGCTTCTTGCCGCCTGCTTGAGCGAGATGGCATTTGTCATGTCAATAATAATTCCGAAAGTATTTTCAC
>NC_051400.1:38301468-38301538 GCF_015228065.2 Penaeus monodon
TAAGCGGCGTTTGCAAATCATTCGTGGAAAGTAAAGTGCCGTAGGAGAGTCCGGCCCCGAACCGACGAAT
>NC_051400.1:38302017-38302386 GCF_015228065.2 Penaeus monodon
GAAAAGGGAAAAGGAATTCCGCTCACATAATAACAGCGATCCGGCGCTAAAGATGACGACACCAACCGCCGACAAAGGAAAGGAAAAGAACGTGAAGATGGCGGCATTTTTTTGACGTTTTTAAGAGACAAGGAATGGCTTGCACGTGTTGTTATCTTTCTCTTTTTAATTTTCTTTTTCTCAATCCAAAGACACGTAACCTCTCAAAAATAACAACAAACCCTCCCTTCCCGCCTCAAGGAACGCGATATTTATTCAGAAAGACGCCATAACACACACGGAGGCACGCTCGGCAACCGTTACAGCTGGTTTTTGCTCCGTTGAACGAGTGACAGAACAATGTGGGTTAGGCTGTAGCGTTCGTTTGTG
>NC_051400.1:38302518-38302961 GCF_015228065.2 Penaeus monodon
TTGTCCCATTGCCTTCAGCAAGAGGGAGAAAGCAGATGAGAAAATAAAGAAAGGAGAATTGAAGAAGATATGAAAGAAGGAAGGAAGAAAGGAAAAGAAAATGAAGATGGTGAAGAAAAAGAAGAAAAATGCAAATAAGACAATATTGAGAACTGAAAGAAACAAAAAAAGAAAGAATGAAAAAAAAAGAATAATAGAAAAGAGGCAGTAATATAAATAAACATTATAGCACCGATAGATAAATAACTGAAGATTAAAATAAAGACAACGATACAGCTGAAAGAAATCTAAAGTCGATGCAGTGTTTTTGAAAGCATAGTGTAAACATAAACGTTCTGCCAGGCACAGATGGCGGGTGTGTTTGTCCTTGTGTATTGTGTAAGGTGTGTTTGTTCGCAATTAAATTTATTCTGTGGGAATGTTTGCAGAATGATATACTGAAG
>NC_051400.1:38302987-38303150 GCF_015228065.2 Penaeus monodon
ATATACTGAAGATTATTCGTTTTGAGTGGTGTGGTTCATTAAAGAGTATATTGCGATTTTTTTTTTTTTGCCTGTTTTTGTTTGTTTGTTCTGGTTTGTAATTATCGTGTTTGTTTCATTTGTTTGTTTTTGTGAAACAAATTACGAAGAGGATTGTTGTGTT
>NC_051400.1:38303227-38303559 GCF_015228065.2 Penaeus monodon
GCTTCTAATTAATCATGATACGCTGAACTGCGTATTAAGTAGCTATAATTTTCACTTTCTTGCACGCTGCCTTGTATGTCATGCGGTGGGCGACATGTGGTGTCATGCGCTGTCACCGAAATCGCATGAAGTTATTGCGTGAAAAAAAGGGAGACTGATCACCTGTTGCCATGTTTTTTTTTTTTTTCGTCGCTTTTACTTCTCTTGATTTTTTGTCTTTTGTCAATCATTCGTCTTTGTTTTTCGTGTTATCCTTATTTATTTTTCTGTTTTTGTTTTTTGGTATCATTGTTTTTATTGTTATATAACGATAGTAATAATAATGATTGTGC
>NC_051400.1:38303860-38303956 GCF_015228065.2 Penaeus monodon
CTTCTGAATACATAAATCGCATGACTCATGATTTGTTTTTAAACTAGACACTCGCAGACGACAAAATAAGGGGGAGGGGGGGAGTGCACTTGGGGG
>NC_051400.1:38304194-38304372 GCF_015228065.2 Penaeus monodon
CCCCCTTTCCTTCCCCTCCCCTCCACCCATTTATCTTTCCTTCTCCTGCTTCTTCTGTCCCATCTCTTCTATCTGTCTTTTCTCTCTTAATCCTCATTGTTTCGTAATGTTCTCAGGGTTTATTTATCCTTATCTCCCATTTCTGTTTTTTTGAAAAGGGTGTGAAGGAAAAGAGGTA
>NC_051400.1:38304400-38304614 GCF_015228065.2 Penaeus monodon
AAAAAAAAACACGAAGAGAAGGGAGGAAAGTTGAAGAGGAATAGAGTAAAAGGACGTTTAAAAAAATAGAGAGAGAGAGAAAAAAAAGGTAAAAGATAATATTTTTAAAAATGAGAAAACGAAATTCGGAGAAGGCAGATAACTCCTCAAAAAAAAAAATTGTAAAAGAAATATTAAAGATGCGAGTTGCAGAATTGAGTGAGTGGAGTTAACT
>NC_051400.1:38304650-38304718 GCF_015228065.2 Penaeus monodon
GTTACAGGTTAAGCAGAGTTCATGCACGTTCATGACTATTTCCAACGACTGAATTCCGATTTATTTAT
>NC_051400.1:38304804-38305550 GCF_015228065.2 Penaeus monodon
CTCGTCCTTGCGTTTCGTAAGTGAAAGCGGTGTTATGACTTTCATTCTCCAGTAAATGGAGAAATAGATGAATAAAAAGTTTAAATAAAGATTATATAGAATAGGATATGTAAGTGGATTAAAAAAAAAAAATCAAGTAAAAATAAAAATGGTTAAAAAAGAAAATCAATAAATATTAAGTGAAAGTAAAAGATATAAATGGTAAATAAATGAATTCAAAGGTAGTAAAAAGAGTTTATAAAAAAAATTAAATTTGGGGAAAAACGATTGTGAAAAATGGAAAAGTTTCACTCGGTTTTGAAGTAAAGAATTTTAAAAAACAGGCAGCCCGGGCCCCCCAATCCCAATACGACCCGATCGGCAAGAAACCAAAAACCCCCCCAATTGACCCGACAAAGCCGACCTGAGTCCGACCCGAATCTGACCCGACAAAGCCGACCTGAGTCCGACCCGACAAAGCCGACCTGAGTCCGACCCGACAAAGCCGACCTGAGTCCGACCCGACAAAGCCGACCTGAATCCGACCCGACAAAGCCGACCTGAATCCGACCCGACAAAGCCGACCTGAATCCGACTCGACCAAACCCATCCCCAATCTGACCCCCCAAAACCCCCGAAATCTACCGAATCTGACCCGACCCGAAACCAACCCACCCAACCGACCCAGGTGCGCCCTATGCCCCATTATTTTTTTAATTTTTAGTTCCTACTTCCCCCCGGGCCCGCGCCCCTCCCTTCCCGGGGGC
>NC_051400.1:38305874-38305995 GCF_015228065.2 Penaeus monodon
AATTTTTTACCAAAAATTTTTTTTCCCTCCCTTTTTCCTCCCCCCTTCCTTTTAATTTTTTCTTTTTTTCCCCAAATTTTTTCCCCCCCCTTTTGCCCTTTTTCCCCAAACAACTTTTCCC
>NC_051400.1:38306162-38306449 GCF_015228065.2 Penaeus monodon
CCCCCCTTCCTTAAACCCCTTCTTTCTCATCCTCCCCCCCCCCCCCTTCCCCCCCCTTCCCCCCTCCCCCGGTTTTCTTCCCCCCCCCTTTCCCCCCCCCCCTTTTTCCCCTCCCCTCCCCCTCCCCTCCCGCTGATCATCAGCTTTTCCCCTTCTCCCCCCCTTTCACTCCCCCCCTTAAACCCCCTTTTTCCAAATCCCCATTGCCCCCTCTCTCTCGTTTTTGGGTTTTTTCCCTCCCTTGTTTCTCTAAATTACCTATTTCTGGTTTTCTTACTCGTTTTTTT
>NC_051400.1:38306929-38307813 GCF_015228065.2 Penaeus monodon
CCATCCATCCCCTCGAAAATTTCCTCCAAAACCGTCGCCTCCCCGCCCTCAACACCCAAAGGACCTTCCCCCCCATGACCCCTTTTCGCGGTTTCGCCCCACTTTAAGGGCAGGTCATCTGGTTGCCTGGTCTTCTGGTTGCCTGTCTTCTGGTTGCCTGGTCTTCTGGTTGCCTGGTCTTCTGGTTGCCAGGTCTTCTGGTTGCCTGGTCTTCTGGTTGCCTGGTCTTCTGGTTGCCTGGTCTTCTGGTTGCCTTGTCTTCTGGTTACCTGGTCTTCTGGTTGCCTGGTCTTCTGGTTGCCTGGTCTTCTGGTTGCCTGGTCTTCTGGTTGCCTGGTCTTCTGGTTGCCTGGTCTTCTGGTTGCCTGGTCTTCTGGTTGCCTGGTCTTCTGGTTGCCTGGTCTTCTGGTTGCCTGGTCTTCTGGTTGCCTGGTCTTCTGGTTGCCTGGTCTTGTGATCACCTGGTCTTGTGATCACCTGGTCTTGTGATCACCTGGTCTTGTGATCACCTGGTCTTGTGATCACCTGGTCTTCTGGTTGCCTGGTCACCTGGTCACTTGGTCTTCTGGTTACCTGGTCTTGTGATCACCTGGTCTTCTGGTTACCTGGTCTTGTGATCACCTGGTCTTCTGGTTGCCTGGTCACCTGGTCACTTGGTCTTCTGGTTACCTGGTCTTGTGATCACCTGGTCTTCTGGTTGCCTGGTCTTGTGATCACCTGCTCTTCTGGTTGCCTGGTCACCTGGTCACCTCGTCTTCTGGTTACCTGGTCTTGTGATCACCTGGTCTTCTGGTTGCCTGGTCACCTGGTCTTGTGATCACCTGGTCTTGTGGTCATCTGGTCTTCCTCGTGATACGCCTCCACCTCGGACTGGCAGGTGGATG
>NC_051400.1:38307997-38308179 GCF_015228065.2 Penaeus monodon
TGCTAAACAAAATAGACAGGTATAGTGATATAGACAGGCGAAGACAGAGAGTTCAATGGCCTCGCTTTTTTCCACTTAACTGAAAAAGTGGCACTAGCGATGAAAGTGCTTTGTAGTAACTAGGACGGGATTGCAGGTGATGGGGTAGGGGGGGGGGGTAGAAGGATATGAAGTGTTAGACG
>NC_051400.1:38308420-38308499 GCF_015228065.2 Penaeus monodon
CTCGCTTAGTGGTTCATCGACCCACTGACTCAAGCGAGGAACAGGATTTGGGTGAATGAAGTTGTCGAAAGATCTTGTG
>NC_051400.1:38309102-38309420 GCF_015228065.2 Penaeus monodon
CGGTTCCAAGGCGGAACTGTAAGGGGAAATGGTGTCGGTTAGCGGTAGTGAATTGCGAGGGGAAACGAGGTAGAGCGAGGGGTAAAAGGGGAGCCCAGGGGAGCTCGGGCGAAGGTGAAGGGAAGGGCAGACCAGGGAGGAGGGATTGAGGGGAACTGAGGAGTGAGGGGAGAGGAGAGGGGACTGAGAGGAGCCAAGGGGGAGGGTTTAGTCATGACGAAGCAGTTTCTACATAGTTATGAGGCGACCGAGTGTGTCTGTGTTGGTTTGAATGTGTATTAGTGTATTGTTTTCCACTTCTTTCTTGGAATATGCGCT
>NC_051400.1:38309636-38309728 GCF_015228065.2 Penaeus monodon
GGTGATCTAAGATGCATGTGTTCATTTTATTTACGAGGGACGTACACAATATTCTCGGTAAATTTAATATGTTGATAAAGATAAGTACGTCT
>NC_051400.1:38309865-38310177 GCF_015228065.2 Penaeus monodon
AAAAACGCTTGCCACGGACACGAGACAAACGGACCCGGTCACTTCCTGAGGAGAAAGTCATCGGCTTCTTTAAATGTCAAATACTACTTCTCTCCGGCAGCTGTTGGGGATGGGGGGGGGGGGGATAGGAGGAAGAGTGGAGAATGGGGGAGGGGAAGAGGGTGGAGGTGGAGAATGGTGGAGTATGGTAAGGGTGGCGAATGGGTGGGGAGGTGGAGAATGGGGGAGGGGAAGAGGGTGGAGGTGGAGAATGGTGGAGTATGGTAAGGGTGGCGAATGGTATGGAGGTGGAGAATGGAATGGGAAAAAGGT
>NC_051400.1:38310630-38310786 GCF_015228065.2 Penaeus monodon
CCTGCCTTGATCCCTTTTAATTGCCCCGGTTTTTTTCGCACCCAATGTATATTCCCCTGCTCCCCTCTCTTTTCTCCTCTTAGTTTTGTCTTTTTCTCTCTTTTTCCCTTTTCTATTCCTTTTCATATTTTTTTCTCTGTTCGTCCCTGTCTTTTC
>NC_051400.1:38311194-38311279 GCF_015228065.2 Penaeus monodon
CTTGCCGCCTGCTTGAGCGAGATGGCATTTGTCATGTCAATAATAATTCCGAAAGAAATTTTCACTCTCTCTTTTTCTCTTAAAC
>NC_051400.1:38311562-38311743 GCF_015228065.2 Penaeus monodon
ACGCGTGTGTGTTTCGAGAAGGATTAGGAAGAGGAAAGAGAAGTGGTGAGAGGAGAAAGAGAAGGAGATGGGAAAGAAGGGAAACGGGAGGGACAAGTAGTGGAGGAGGATGTAAGGGAAACGAGAAAATAGAAAGATGAGGAGGAGAAGTAACAAGGAAAAGAAGGAGGGAAGTACATGT
>NC_051400.1:38311790-38311880 GCF_015228065.2 Penaeus monodon
CGTTTGCAAATCATTCGTGGAAAGTAAAAGTCGGCCATTAAGACGACAGAGTCCAGCGCGCGCACCGAGATCCCTCGACCGCAAATGCGG
>NC_051400.1:38312358-38312697 GCF_015228065.2 Penaeus monodon
GAAAAGGGAAAAGGAATTCCGCTCACATAAAAACAGCGATCCGGCGCTAAAGATGCGACACCAACCGCTGACAAAGGAAAGGAAAAAACCCTGAAGATGGCGGCATTTTTTTGACGTTTTTAAAAAGACAAGGAATGGGTTTTCACGTGTTGTTATCTTTCTCTTTTTTAATTTTCTTTTTTTCATCCAAAGACACGTAACCTCTCAAAAATACACAAAAAACCCTCCCTTCCCCCGCCTCAAGGAACGCGATATTTATTCAGAAAGACGCCATAACACACACGGAGGCACGCTCGGCAACCGTTACAGCTGGTTTTTGCTCCGTTGAACGAGTGACAG
>NC_051400.1:38313617-38313691 GCF_015228065.2 Penaeus monodon
ATTTTTCCCCTCCTTTTGACCCCCCCCCGTCGCACCCCCACCCCCTCCTTGTCCCATTGCCTTCAGAAGAGGGG
>NC_051400.1:38313848-38314089 GCF_015228065.2 Penaeus monodon
AGAGGTAGTAATATAAATAAAAACTATAATATCAATAGATAAATAAGTGAAGATTAAAATAAAGACAACGATACAGCTGAAAAAAAATCTAAAGTCGATACAGTGTTTTTGAAAGCGTAGTGTAAACATAAACGGTACAAGTACAGATGGCGGGTGTGTTTGTCCTTGTGCATTGTGTAAAGTGTGTTTGTTCGCAATTAAATTTATTCTGTGGGAATGTTTGCAGAATGATATACTGAAG
>NC_051400.1:38314245-38314526 GCF_015228065.2 Penaeus monodon
GTGAAACAAATTACGAAGAGGATTGTTGTGTTTTTATTCGTTTGTTTATTTATTTCACTTAATAATAATACTTTCAATATGTTTCTCATTAATTAAATTATATTTCATTGCTTCTAATTAATCATGATACGCTGAACTGCGTATTAAATAGCTATAATTTTCACTTTCTTGCACGCTGCCTTGTATGTCATGCGGTGGGCGACATGTGGTGTCATGCGCTGTCACCGAAATCGCATGAAGTTATTGCGTGAAAAAAAGGAGACTGATCACCTGTTGCCATG
>NC_051400.1:38315003-38315099 GCF_015228065.2 Penaeus monodon
CTTCTGAATACATAAATCGCATGACTCATGATTTGTTTTTAAACTAGACACTCGCAGACGACAAAATAAGGGGGAGGGGGGGAGTGCACTTGGGGG
>NC_051400.1:38315346-38315527 GCF_015228065.2 Penaeus monodon
TGACCCCCTTTCCTTCCCCTCCCCTCCACCCATTTATCTTTCCTTCTCCTGCTTCTTCTGTCCCATCTCTTCTATCTGTCTTTTCTCCTTTAATCCTCATTGTTTCGTAATGTTCTCAGGGTTTATTTATCCTTATCTCCCATTTCTGTTTTTTTGAAAAGGGTGTGAAGGAAAAGAGGTA
>NC_051400.1:38315555-38315765 GCF_015228065.2 Penaeus monodon
AAAAAACACGAAGAGAAGGGAGGAAAGTTGAAGAGGAATAGAGTAAAAGGACGTTTAAAAAAATAGAGAGAGAGAGAAAAAAGGTAAAAGATAATATTTAAAAAAATGAGAAAACGAAATTCGGAGAAGGCAGATAACTCCTCAAAAAAAAAAACTTGTAAAAGAAATATTAATGATGCGAGTTGCAGAATTGAGTGAGTGGAGTTAACT
>NC_051400.1:38315801-38315869 GCF_015228065.2 Penaeus monodon
GTTACAGGTTAAGCAGAGTTCATGCACGTTCATGACTATTTCCAACGACTGAATTCCGATTTATTTAT
>NC_051400.1:38315999-38316636 GCF_015228065.2 Penaeus monodon
CGTCCTTGCGTTTCGTAAGTGAAAGCGGTGTTATGACTTTCATTCTCCAGTAAATGGAGAAGTAGATGAATAAAAAGTTTAAATAAAGATTATATAGCGAATAGGATATAGATAAGTGGATTAAAAAAGAAAATCAAGTAGAAATATATAAGTGAATGTATAAAGATGAGTAAATGAGTAAATAAGTGAATGTCTAAAGGTGAGTAAATGAGCTTGATAAAGAAATTAATATTGAAGAAAATCGATTGTGAAATAAATGGAAAAGCTTTCACTCGGTTATGAAGTAAATAAATGAATAAACAGGCAGACCGGCCCGAATCCCAATACGACCCGATCCGACAAGACCAACCCGACCCGAATCTGACCCGACAAACCCGATTTGACAAACCCGACCCGACAAATCCGGCCCGACAAAGTCAACCCGAATCTAACCCGACAAACCCGATCTGACAAATCCGACCCGACAAACTCAACCCGAATCTGACCCGACCAAGCCGACCCGAATCCGACCTTTGCAGGATGCAGACGGCGCTGATGCTGTTATTATGTCTTTAATTTTTAGCTTGCCTGACGTCCCACTTTGGGCGCTGTTCCCTTCCTCTCTCTCCCGGCAGCTTGTGTTTTCATTTATTTGCCT
>NC_051400.1:38317115-38317285 GCF_015228065.2 Penaeus monodon
CATTATGTCTTGACCCAGAGCGACCTTCTTTTTTTCTCTCTTTCTCTCTCCCCACCTTCGCTTATATATTATTTTCTTTATTGTTCCCAATTCTTTCTTTCTCACTTTTGCATCCTTTCTTCTCATATTTCGAATCTTATCCCTCATTCTCTCTCTTTCTCTTTTTATTT
>NC_051400.1:38317645-38317728 GCF_015228065.2 Penaeus monodon
TCTCGCTTTATGGTCTTTCCCTCCACTTGTTTCTCTAAATTACCTATTTCTGGTTTTCTTTACTCGTTGTTTATTTCCCTCCA
>NC_051400.1:38317958-38318391 GCF_015228065.2 Penaeus monodon
CTCCCAACTCCTGTCGCCTCCTCGCCCCTCAACACCCAATGTGACCTTTCCCCAGCCATGACCTCTTCTCGCGGTCTTCGCCACTTGAAGGGCAGGTCATCTGGTTGCCTGGTCTTCTGGTTGCCTGGTCTTCTGGTTGCCTGGTCTTCTGATTGCCTGGTCTTCTGGTTACCTGGTCTTCTGGTTGCCTGGTCTTGTGATCACCTGGTCTTCTGGTTGCCTGGTCACCTGGTCACTTGGTCTTCTGGTTACCTGGTCACCTGGTCTTCTGGTTACCTGGTCACCTGGTTACCTGGTCTTCTAGTCACCTGGTCTTCTGGTCATCTGGTCTTCCTCGTGATACGCCTCCACCTCGGACTGGCAGGTGGATGAAGAGAAAGGGAAAAGGTAAAGTCAAGACAATAGACGGGAGGGCCGTGGGCCCGGGGCCGCC
>NC_051400.1:38318535-38318660 GCF_015228065.2 Penaeus monodon
GATCCCTTGATTAAAGACTCTAATATGAAATGAATGTCGAGCCATTATCCCTTTATATCCTCCTGGGAGAGATAAGGACTCGAAATTGACTGGAAAAAGAGATAAAGACCGGTGAGTGAGTCGTG
>NC_051400.1:38319057-38319447 GCF_015228065.2 Penaeus monodon
AAGATATAAGGAAAAGAAAAAGAGAGAGAGAAATGGGAAATACGGTAGAAGCAGGGAGTCAAGATAGAGAGGGAGAAGGAAGAGATGAGAAGAAAAAGTGAGAAGAAAAGGACGAAACACGGTAAAAGAAAATAGAAAAAAAACATATAAAATAAAGAAAGAAAACAAAGCAAAACAACGCAACAAACAGAAGCACCGACACAACCACAGAACACAGAGAATAAATAAACACAAGGAAGAGAGGAGAAAGCCGAAACGGGAGAGAAAAGACACCCGGATCGTTAGAGGCTTTCTTAAGATGATTTTCCGTCTCGTCTGAGGCAGGCGCGAGTTCCCTTGTGGTCACGCCGCGCGCCGCAGAGGTCGCCCGCCCGATGCCCTGGATGTGAG
>NC_051400.1:38320065-38320216 GCF_015228065.2 Penaeus monodon
ACTGCGTTAGAATGGCGATATCGATATTATCAGTCTTATCTGTGTGCTTGGGCGTATCTCAGTGTTATCATTGTTTTCATGGCATATTTACCTGGGTATATCTCCTAATCTCTGTTTACGTGGCATACCAAACTTAAGCGTATCTCTATGC
>NC_051400.1:38320283-38320594 GCF_015228065.2 Penaeus monodon
CCTTGTATCTAAATGCAACAGACAGTAATGGAAGTGAAAAAATGAAATAGGTCACCGCTGGTAAAAGAAAATTAGGTAAAAAAGAGAAAACGGAACTAAGAGATAGAAAACGGGAACGGGATGCGTGACTGATTTTTTTATCCCTAATTTCCTCCCCGGAAGTATTGCCGACTTTCGTGCTGAAAGTTTTTAGAAATCGAATTATTGTAATTCGCATTTTGATTTGATCTACTGGCTGGGATGTTTCCGTTGTGACCAATTTTGCTTTATTGTATCTGTTGGGACTTTTATATTTCTGCTGTTATTTCCTG
>NC_051400.1:38320788-38320915 GCF_015228065.2 Penaeus monodon
GCCCTTTCTATTTTTTTCCATTTTGATTTCACGGCATTCGTGTGTCCTTGTCGGTGAATTACAACTCGGTGAACGTGATGTGGAAATGGTGAGTGAGGAAGGTAATGACGTAGAGTAGATAGAGAAT
>NC_051400.1:38320965-38321648 GCF_015228065.2 Penaeus monodon
GATAGATGAAAAAGGCAGGGAATGTTGCTGTTGTAGGGAGATCGAGGAGATGGAGAGCTTAGTGATGCTGTTTGATGGAGATCGGGATAGATGAGATGTGATGATTGTGATGCTGTTGTGTTATGTAGATTAGGAGAATATCGCAGTTTGTTGAGATTGATATTGATCCAGTTGATTTAGGTGGAAAATGTTAGCAAAATGAGTGAATTTATATACATTAGAACAGGGTTGACTCCTCAGAGTTGCCGCTGTCATGTGAAGTCACGTAATTACCTTGACAGAATTACAAACTTGTCTAATTACTTAAATGTCTGTAAAACATCACGTTTTATGTCGCGGGGAATCGTTTGACACGAGAGGACAGCATGCCTATTGCAAGAATAGGCCTACAGATACAATACGAAACGGTTTCGCCAGTCATTGTAAGGTTGAGATGCATATGCCTGACCTGTAGTAAAATGGCGAGTTAGCTTATTAGACCTGCCTGTAGTGCAATCATCACACATCACGACGGTTCCCAAAGGTCCTCGCCTGCGTAGATTGTGCCCCGTACAGCTTCCGCCTCTCCCTGAAAGCAACATCACGATCAGCAAAGCAAGTGAATTTCGCTACGGTCACGCGAAGGGATCCGTGACGTGCCGATGTGTTTTTTTTTTTTTTTGTGGCGGGGTTCGGGCAGTCTA
>NC_051400.1:38321831-38322405 GCF_015228065.2 Penaeus monodon
ATTTACTATTTACTAAGACCGTGTTACGACTCTCCCCAAACAAGGACAGGGGTTCAGCTGTCATGTGTCCGTTTTCTTCTTTGACATGTTCATGATCAGTTTTAAAGCTTATCGACTAAGTGAACTGCAGACTACGAACCAATGCACGGTTGGTATTCACGGCTCTAATAATAGCATCATTATTTATTCCTACGACTATCAAAGAACGCTTGTGGTGATTATATTTCTTCTGTGACAAAACGAGATGATTATAGGCCTATATGTTGTCTCTTGTGGTGGTGTTCAGATGACCTGACAATTACTACGTCATGCACAGGACCTTTTTTTTAACTGAAGACGGGCCTTACAATGATGTTTTAATTCTCATGCCTTTTGTATACGGTATTCAGCTTTTACCACTACACGAATTTTGAGATGTAGTGATGCTGTGATGCTGTTGGGGAGAACGAATGGAAGGGGGGGGAGAGGAGAGATAAATTCATAAATAAGTATAAATTTGAGGGGAATTTAGGCTTCCATTCAGGCTCCTGGTTTTGCGAAGGGGACTGCCGGAACAGGAGATCGTTTGAATCCT
>NC_051400.1:38322433-38322587 GCF_015228065.2 Penaeus monodon
TGGCGGTGCAGTTGGGAATATGGGAGTGGGAGGGGGAGGGGGTGTGGTTGCAGCATTCACGGGCTGATGCGTGGTGATGTTATGTCTGGTTTGGGTGTTAAGTGTGTTTTTAGTTCTAGGTTTTGCTGTCTGGCTGGATGTGTTGGAGTATTTC
>NC_051400.1:38323272-38323383 GCF_015228065.2 Penaeus monodon
GGAAGCAGACAGACGGAGAAAAAAAAGATGGCGTCATCATGACTGACCGGGGAATACCCATGCCGAAGACCTTTAATAACAGCTGCTCGTCCAGACGGGGGTAGGGACGGC
>NC_051400.1:38323535-38323766 GCF_015228065.2 Penaeus monodon
ATTAAACGAGTCAGAAAAGAGACAGATTAGTGGATTCAAGGCATGTTTTAAGAACTGCGTTTAGGTTTGTTTAGTATAATTGAATCGTTTAGTATAGAACAGGATTCGTGGAAGGTTTAGTGATGGAGAAAGGAAGATAGGGGGATGAAGTAGAGATGGAAGAAATAGCGGGAGTGATGTGAACATGAAGGAGAGAGGTGTGGAGATACGGGTGGAGGGAGAGCTGGTGGT
>NC_051400.1:38323817-38324489 GCF_015228065.2 Penaeus monodon
TTAGATAACGGTAATCGCTTGAGAGATGGAGAATAAGCATGGAGGATGAGAAAGAAAAGATAGGGTATGAAATAGACAAAAAAAAAAGATGAAAACCGCAATCTAATGACTATATTTAACACACCAGTTCGGCGTCAGATGACCTTAACACCAGTCATGCGATACCAGGTCACAAAATCACCGGGTCAGGCACCAGGGTCATCAAGGGAGGAAGTGACCGCTCTCATTTGTAACTTTGAGCCTGATTTTAGATTTTTTTTATCATCCGATTGATAATGAATATATGAAATTCCTATCATATCAGATTTGAAGTTTGATTTAAGTTGAATGTCGTCTAAATTTGATAACAGAAGAATGAAAGACTTAATGGAATGGAAAGTAGATGGAATTAGAAGTTAATGAAATGTCCAAATTGATTGAAGATGATTGGCAATGATAAAAAAGGAAGTTTTCACTCGACTGGAAATAAATATCGTGTTGATTTTTTTTTTTGTAAATGAAAGAAATAAGTAAATCATTTTTTTTATGCTATTGGTTCAGAATAACGATGGAACTGAACCGAGAAGATATTGACTGTCGACTGTAAGGGTTGAGAGGAGGGAACATTATTGTGGGCAGAGCCGTGGGAATTTAGATCTGTGTTCTCAAGGGCGGTGTGGGGTTGTGGGGGCG
>NC_051400.1:38324656-38324819 GCF_015228065.2 Penaeus monodon
TGAATGAGTTGACAGCTGTGATGCCATGGGTGTTGATGGCGTGATAGATGGTGGTATTAAAACAAGAGTATATATTATTATTAATCATTTTTCATACCTATGACTATAATGGTATGTGGGAAGGATGGTGATACGATGTATTACCGATATATGTATATATATC
>NC_051400.1:38324950-38325205 GCF_015228065.2 Penaeus monodon
TAACCAGTATTATGATTAAAACATGATTGCATTAGAACCCCCCTCCCCTCCCCCCCCCTTGAGAACGCCAAGAGGGGTTAGATATCAGGTTATATGTGGCGTGGTAAGGGGTGGGGGGGGGGGGGAGTTCTGGCCTAAAAAGGTATTAGAATCAATGGTATCGGTACCGAAAACCTCCCCACTCGCGCCCCATTCTGGCTCAGATTTCAAGGTCATTTTTCTCTACGTGAGAAAATCATTTTTGTATTCTGATGG
>NC_051400.1:38325800-38325948 GCF_015228065.2 Penaeus monodon
CCTTACACCTCTCGCCTCATCTCCGACTCCGTTAAGGGTGCGGCATGGTGCATATATGGTGTCTGTTACTCCCCCAGGAACCACTCCCAGCGGTTTGCAAATCATGGTGGTAACTGTACACTCTGCCACAGGGGGTATAGGGGGCGTC
>NC_051400.1:38326165-38326464 GCF_015228065.2 Penaeus monodon
ACATAAGTTTTGTTTTTACGTACTGTTATATTTTATAAATCTTTATCATTATTATTTTTCTATTTGAACGATTTTATTTCTCTGTTTATTTCCGTTACGCTGTATTGTTTTTTTTTCTATCTTACGATTAGTTATTTAAATTTTCCGGAATTATCTTATCTTCCTCGAGGATGACAGGCAGAATCGCGTCAAAAATTCGGATGTTTGAATGTGCGCTTAGATAAGTTTTGGCGTGGGCGGCCGTGGGCGTGGGCGGTAAACTATAGCATGTTTGGGTTATCGGTTTATCTCTCTTTTTT
>NC_051400.1:38326832-38326967 GCF_015228065.2 Penaeus monodon
ATTCCCGAGAGAGATAATCACAAGCACATGCTGTTGCGACAGGTGTGTTTATGCTAATGAGGTTGAGTCATCATATTAATTAAACCACGTAATTAACGAAGACAACAGTCATCATCTCAGGACTAAAATAGAGAA
>NC_051400.1:38327136-38327497 GCF_015228065.2 Penaeus monodon
GAGAAGTAGTGAGGTAGGGAGAATCAGAAGATGCTACTGAAGGAGGGAAAACGAAGGAAGAAGAGGCAGAAAAGGGAAGATAGAGAGAGCTTAATAAAACATCCTGAACTATATTTTGCCTGTATCTTGAATCCTCTTCATGTCTGTATCTCGAGTTATCTTAATGCCACCATCTTGAAATATCTTAATGTCTGCATTGTTATTGCGAAAGTTTACCGAAACACCATGATACGTAATTTTCAGATTATGCAAGAGGGATTTTAAATTATATGATTCAGGATGAGATGGACTGCGCAAGAGGGGGCGTGGCGTTAAAAAGAGAAACATTTATGAAATATTTAGTTTCACTAGAAATATAGGC
>NC_051400.1:38327542-38328342 GCF_015228065.2 Penaeus monodon
GCTATTAACTTCACACGGTAAATCAAAATTGTCTGTACATGGCCTTCCCGACAAATAATCGTGAAAATACTATCATCACTCGAACAGGTGTCTAAAAAAAAAAGGTAAAATAAAATGGAGACAAAATAGGCCTATCGTGAGAATTATTTTTCCACCTTTTCGAGTTTCCTCTTTGATTGAGAAGGAGGTGCTTGTGGCCGGAAGTGCTGTTTACTTGTCGTGGGAGTGTGTGGGCTGTGGGTGGGTCGGGGGTGGGGTTATGGGAGGGGAGGGAGAAAGGGTGGTGAGGGAGATGGAAGGGGGGAGGGAGAGGGAGAAGAGGAAGAGGAAAAGGGGAGAAGGGAGAGCAGGGAGCGAAGGAAATGTGAGGGAAGTGGATGGAGGATAGGGAGAGGAAGGAAATAGGATGGTGAGGGGGGTGAGGGAGAAAGGGGAGGGTGAGGGGAAGGGGAAAGTGGAGTGAACGGGGGGAGGGACGAGGGAGGATGGGGAAAGAAAGGGATAGAGGTTATGGAGATGAAAGAGAAAGGGGTTGGTGAGGGAGTTTGGAAAGAGGAGGGAGAGAGGAAGGGGGGAAGGGGGAAGGAGAAGGGATGGGAAAGAGGGGGACCAAGGGGCGGAGGGAGATAGGGAGGGAAGGAATGAGAAAGCAAGATTGGGGTATGAAAGGCAGA
Organism: Penaeus monodon; assembly: GCF_015228065.2. Taxonomy (NCBI): domain Eukaryota; kingdom Metazoa; phylum Arthropoda; class Malacostraca; order Decapoda; family Penaeidae; genus Penaeus; species Penaeus monodon. Next base: position 38,328,217 of record NC_051400.1, read on the forward strand.
GGGTGAAGAGGGGGGAGGGAGAGAGAGAAGAGAAGGAGGGGGGTTGAGGAAAGGAAGTATGGAGTGTTTTTCTTATTTCTATTTACGTTTTTAAGTGAATTAGCACGGCCTGTTTGTATAGAGAAT
>NC_051400.1:38328541-38331591 GCF_015228065.2 Penaeus monodon
AAAAGACTGAACGAGTCAGAGAAGAGACAAATTAATGGATTTAAGACACGATAAGAGCTACGTTTCTTTTATAGAAAAAAATAGGAATGTTTACCATAATTGAGTAGTTTCGTACAGAACAAGAATAATTTGCTTTTATCACATTTCTCGTCTTTATTTTTATAGACTTAAAGGCAGAACGACAAAAAAGAAATCGAACTGCGAATAGATATTTGCCAACCTGTTCCCCGACAAAACCAGATCGTTACAGTTTGACAAATCAAAGGAACAAACACAAACCTCATTAGCTTCAGGCCCCCCCCCTCACTTCCTCTTCCCCCCCTCCCTCCCCCTCACTCCTCCTCCTTCCCCTCCCCCTTCCCCTCCTCCCCCTTCTCCCTCCCCCCCCCCTCACTCCCCATTCCCTCCTCACCCTCCCCTCCTCTTCCCTCCTCCCCCTCACTTTTCCCCCTTTCCCCCCTCACCCTCACTCCCCTTCCCTCCTCCCCCTCACTCCCCTTCCCTCCTCCCCCTCACTCCTCTTCCCTCCTCCCCCCCCACTCCCCTTCCCCCCTCACCCTCACTCCCCTTCCCTCCTCCCCCTCACTTCTCTTCCCTCCTCCCCCCTCCCCCTCCCCTCCTCCCCCTCACTCCCCTCCCCTCCTCCCCCTCACTCCCCTTCCCTCCTCACCCTCACTCCCCTTCACTCCTCCCCCCTCACCCCCCTCCCCTCCTCCCCCTCACTCCCTTCCCTCCTCCCCCTCACGTTCCCCTCCCCTCCTCCCCCTCACTCCCCTCTCCTCTCCTCCCCCTCACTCCCCTCTCCTCTCCTCCCCCTCACTCCCCTTCCTCTCCCCCTCACTTCTCTTCCCTCCTCCCCCTCACTCCCCTTCCTCCTCCCTCGCCCTCACTCCCCTTCCTCCTCCCTCACCCTCACTCCCCTTCCTCCTCCCTCGCCCTCACTCCCCTTCCCCCCTCCCCCTCACTTTTTTTCTTTCCCCCCCTTCCCCCTCACTCCCCTTTCCTTCCCTCCTCCCCCTCACTTCCCCTTCCCTCCTCCCCCTCACTCCCCTTCCCCCCCCCCCCTCACTTCTCTTCCCCTCCTCCCCCTCACTCCCCCTCCCCCCTCCCCCTCCATCCCCTTCCCTCCTCCCCCCCACTCCCTCCCCTCCTCCCCCTCACCCCTCCCCTCCTCCCCCTGGAAGGGGAGTGGCAGGAAGGGGGGGGGAGGGAGCGAAGGGAGGATGGGAAAGAAAGGGATAGAGGATAGGAGAGGAAGGAATAGGATGGTGAGGGGGTGGAGGGGAAAGAGGAGGGTGAAGGGGAAGGGGAAGTGGGCAGTGAACAGGGGGGGGGAGGGAGCGAAGGGAGGATAGGGAAAGAAAGGGATAGAGGATAGGGAGAGGAAAGAGAAGGGGTGGTGAGGGAGATGGAAGAGGAAGGGAGAGAAGAAAGGAGAAGGGGGAAGGGAGGAAGGGATAGGAAAGAGGGGGACCAAGGGCGCGGAGGGAGGATAGGAAGGGAAGGGAATGGAGGAAAGCAAGATTGGGTATGAGAAGGCAGAGGGTGAAGAGGAAGGGGGAGGGAGAGAGAGAAGAGAGAGGAGGTGAGGTGGAGGGAAGGAAGTATGGAGTGTTTTTCTTATTTCTATTTACGTTTTAAGTGAATTAGCACGGCCTGTTTGTGATAGAGAATGAGGGAGACAGGGAGAGTGGGAGTGACTAAGGAAAGAGGAGGAGGAGGAAAAGGGAGAGGGAGAAGGAAGGGGGTAGGGACGGTGGAGAAGGGAAAATATGAGATAGGAAGGGAGGAAAAGGAAGGAGGGAAGGGAAGAAAGGAGAGACGAGGAGGGAGAGAAAGCGTGAGAGAGAAGGGAAGACGGAAAATAGAGAGGGGGAAGGAAGGAGGGAGGAAAGACTAAACGAGTCAGAAGAGAGACAAATTAATGGATTTAAGACACGCTTAGAGCTACGTTTCTTTTATAGAAAAAAATAGGAATGTTTACCATAATTGAGTAGTTTCGTACAGAACAAGAATAATTTGCTTTTATCACATTTCTCGTCTTTATTTTTATAGACTTAAAGGCAGAACGACCTGTTCCCCGACAAAACCAGATCGTTACAGTTTGACAAATCAAAGGAACAGACACAAACCTCATTAGGTTCAGGCCCCCCCCTCACTTCCTCTTCCCCCCCTCCCTCCCCCTCACTCCTCCTCCTTCCCCTCCTCTTCCCCCTCCTCCCCCTTCTCCCCTCCCCCTCACTCCCCTTCCCTCCTCCCCCTCACTCCTCTTCCCTCCTCCCCCTCACTCCCCTCCCCTCCTCCCCCGGCTCCTCTTCCTTCCGCAGATGGGAGGGGAGGGGGAGTAGGGGGCCATGGGGGGTTGGGGACGATTTTCACGTGGTATCGTTTGGTTATTTGCGATCGCGGGAACAGCTGGGGTTTGACCGCAGGTGGAGAGAGAGGGAGCGAATGAGGGAGGGAGGAAGGGAGGAACGAAAGATGGGGGGAGAGGGCGGGAGAGTGTGGGGAGGGGAGGGGGGGAGAGTGGAATGGAGGACGGATGAGAGTATGGGGGGGGGGAGATAGGGGAAGGGAAGGAAGGAGGAATAGAGGTGGAGTTAGTGGAAGAGCGGAGTTCAAAGTGGATAGAGTGGATGGAGGAAGGGATGTGGAAGAGGGAAAGTGGAAGAGGAGGTGATGGAATAGAGGAGAAGGAGGAAGGAGAAAGAGTTGAAATGAATTAGAAGAGTGGGAGAAAGTGGAAGAGGAACTGGAAGTGGAAGAAAGCTAACTAAGGGTGGAGGAAGGTTGAAGAGAAGGGGCGAAGAAACGAAGAGATTGACATACACGAAAAGAAGGAAGAGGAGGAGGAGAGGAGGAAGAAGAAGAGAAGAAGAAGAAGAAAAGAAGAAAAAAAAGAAGAAGAGGAAGATAAGGAAGAGAAGAAGAGGAGGAGGAGGAGGATAAACGAAACAAGAGACGTAGGAAAACGAAGAGAAAAGAAAGAAGGAAGGAGGAGGAAGGAATAAACGGGCAGGATAAGGCGCCATGACAGGGTAACAGGTGAC
>NC_051400.1:38331673-38331858 GCF_015228065.2 Penaeus monodon
GTTAAGGGGGGGGTTTTAATTACACGTGAGTGAAGGCAAGTGAAGGTTTTAATTAGGGTGTGGATAGTTAGTGGAAGAGGGGGGGAGGGGGGAGTGTAGCCTTGGGAGGGAAAGGAGTGGATACCTCGAAGACAGCGCATATTAGTGTGTTTATTTGTTTATTAGAATGTATACGTATGGTTGCT
>NC_051400.1:38331911-38332016 GCF_015228065.2 Penaeus monodon
GTGGTTCCTTAATTTCCGTATTTACTCTTAATTTCTTGCTTTTACTTTCGTGTTTTTTCCCTCTCCTCCCTCTCTTCGAACAACTGCTCTTCCTCTCCATATTCT
>NC_051400.1:38332206-38332443 GCF_015228065.2 Penaeus monodon
GTCGTCTCTCCTTCCTTCCCTCCTTCCTGTCTGGTGAGAATAATAATACGTGGCTTCCTGTCTCCGTTGACTCTCGCTGCCTCCTGAGTCAGTCGGTGATGGGGGGGGGGGGGGTTAGAGGGGGTATAAAGGGGGGGGGCAGGTACGACAGGGGGGGTGGGGTCGCGAATGTTGCGGAAAGGTAAAAGGACCTGCGTGTGTGTTTGCTTGTTTGTGTTTGTGAGGAGAATGGTTTTC
>NC_051400.1:38332504-38332940 GCF_015228065.2 Penaeus monodon
GCGCGCGCGTGTGTGCATGTGAGTGTGCGTTTTCCGTTGGTGTATATATCGGTGTGCCGCATTGAATTACCCGGTCACAGCACCTTCGTAATCTGTCCGCAAGTGTTTGACCTTTCGAAAAATTGGACACTTGAGAAATTATCTTGGAATTACTGCCCAATATTGGAAGTTATTACAGAACCGATTATAGGCGAATCCGAGAGCGCATATAAAATTTTCAGTCCTCATTTAACTACACTCGATACTCGATATTTTTAAGAAATCACCTTCCGGTAAGTAACTTTGATTTCCGAACGGCTTACGAACACCATAAGGTCGATCGATACGACGAAATGATAAAGATTTCCGATCATAATTACAGAGCTGGACGATAATAACCCTGGTCGCAGCTGGGTGTATAAATATATGCCTTAAACTTGAGCGCATCCAGTCATGT
>NC_051400.1:38333168-38333326 GCF_015228065.2 Penaeus monodon
ATTCCCCCCCTTTTCTGCTGATACTTTTGTTTTCTTCCTGTTTTTTTTCTCCACTTCCTCCTCTCGTTATTATTTTCATTCCTGCTCTCCGTCATCCTATCCCACTCACCCCTTTTTCCCCTTCTATTCCCCTCTTCTTCTATTCCCTATTTTTCTTC
>NC_051400.1:38333495-38333562 GCF_015228065.2 Penaeus monodon
CTATCTCCCTCAATCTTCCCCGTCATTCCACAGAGTACCACATGGCTACAACCCCCACATTTTTTTT
>NC_051400.1:38333583-38333816 GCF_015228065.2 Penaeus monodon
AAGAAACGACTAGCTTCCTTCATTCGCTACATTTTCCTATTTTCATGCGCGCACGACCAGAATCAGAACCGCCACCACTCTGACCATTACCCGCTACGACTAGCCACCGGTGCAACCACCCTAGCAACCACCACCAACCACTCCGGTGTTGCATACCTGAACAAGCACTACTGAGAGTCGATTAACACGAGCGATTACAGGACCTCAACAAGAACCGCAGTCGTTAGGGAAGA
>NC_051400.1:38334561-38334722 GCF_015228065.2 Penaeus monodon
TAAACTGCTAGTATCCCGAGTCAAAAGCCGTGATTTCGTTCGCTCGACCGTTAAGGGTCACGCGGCCCCTTCCCGAGCCGTCATTATCGACCAAAATGACCACTTCCGCTGGAAAAACGCCTCGCCGGTTCGCTTCTCTTCGGAAGCCGTTGCAGCGCCTT
>NC_051400.1:38334838-38334959 GCF_015228065.2 Penaeus monodon
TCGGTGTTTATTGATTGCTCCATTTAAGTTATTGTTCTTGCAGATGTTCATTCATTCATTCACCTTCTTATTCGTTTGTTTACTCACTTATGCCATTGTTATCTTGTCTTTTTTTTGGTTT
>NC_051400.1:38335231-38335578 GCF_015228065.2 Penaeus monodon
GATTATTTTCGTATTTATTTGGTAATAATCCTTTGTATCAGTATTTTTTACTATTGTTTTCTTGTTTTTTTTTTGTTATAAATCATCATTATTAATATCATATACTCAAATATTCCCACTGCTTGTTCATTCTCTTAGTTGAGAAATTCATACTTCCCCTTCCGTGCGTAAACAGAAATTGCAACGTATATATAAGTACAGAGTATAGATTATAAGGAAGAGAAACACCGTATCGCTATTTTCGATTCACAGAGAGGGACGGCTGACCGACCATTACTCTCTCCACGGAGCATGACCGACTGACGTTATGTGGCGCTGTTGAGGTCTTTCTCGCTTTGGCGTATTTG
>NC_051400.1:38335742-38335878 GCF_015228065.2 Penaeus monodon
TTACAGAATGAATGCAGAAGAAGAGGAAAGTTACGGACTGAAAGGTGGGAAAGGAGGAAAATGTGAGGACAGGGAAAGAAGTGAGGGAGAGAGAGGGAAGAGAGGGATTTGGTACAGAAGAAAAGGAAATAGGAGC
>NC_051400.1:38336200-38336381 GCF_015228065.2 Penaeus monodon
ACTTACCTGAATAAATGCATGTATTTTTATGCCTACATTTCTCTCTCTTTCGCTTTCTCACACAATAGCTTTAGTTTTCTCTTGGCGACCCAAGGAAGGAGAAAGTGGTGTGGGAACGAGGGACACTTTATTTACATAACCTCCAGACTTTGCGTTTCCATTGATGTCGTTAAGGAGAAAG
>NC_051400.1:38336621-38336856 GCF_015228065.2 Penaeus monodon
ATACCTCCATAGCCCCTCACCCACGCCCCGCGCCCTGTACAGGTAGACCCGGTTTTCGGATACCGGTCCACTACCGGTAATTCCCAGTAAGCTCACCAGGTGGCTAAGTGGAGGACGGGCTAGATCGACGCTCTTGTATGTTCGTGTGTTTATTTGCATTGATATTGTGGACAGAAATCGTTTATTTAATTTTTTTTTTTAATCATTTTAAGGGGATGGGGGAAGAAGGGGGCAC
>NC_051400.1:38337037-38337295 GCF_015228065.2 Penaeus monodon
GACGGGTTATAAGGGATCGAATCTCTCTCCCTTCTTTTTTTTTTTCTTTTTTTTTTTAGGGGGGGGCGTTATTGTGTTTTTGCTCAGGATTTTTTTTTTTTTTTACTTTACGTTTAATTTCTTTTTTATAGTTCTTTACATTTTTTTTTCTTTTTTTTTATAATTTATTGTTTTTACCCTTTCACCTATGTTCTGTAGCGACTTTATTAATTTCATTACTGTGTCTTATCAGCATTTATCAACGTCGTTATTTCTCAT
>NC_051400.1:38337331-38337422 GCF_015228065.2 Penaeus monodon
CCTCACTTTATCCGTCTTTCCTCCCGGTTCCTTAACCACACTGGCCTCGGCGACCTCTGCGAGGGGAACGGGGGGGGGGGGGGCACGTCTG
>NC_051400.1:38338105-38338306 GCF_015228065.2 Penaeus monodon
TCTTGACAGTGTGAGTGGGAGTTCCTTCTAGGATGTTCCGCGTGTTTGTGGGGCCGGTTGTGTGTGGTGTTAACTACTGTTTTGTTGATGGTTCGAAGGCGCGTACTGGTGTACTGTGTTTTGTTGTGTGGAGGAGGAGAGGTGATATTTAGGATGCAGATGTATATAAAGACCCGTCTATAGGATGGTTTACTGGAATTA
>NC_051400.1:38338529-38338637 GCF_015228065.2 Penaeus monodon
AAAGAACAAAGAAAAACGAAGAAAATGCTTTTGCCAATTATAAAATTACGTTTCACGGACAATTATCCGTCAACGATTTTTCCTCCACGACCTAACATACGAAATACG
>NC_051400.1:38338701-38338935 GCF_015228065.2 Penaeus monodon
GGGAGACGATATAAAATAATAACAACGAATTAAAAGCATCGAAAATCACGTCGGGTGAGAAAGTCAAATCTTCAAGAAGTCCCAGCGGAAGTGACGTCACGCTGGAGCTAGTTTGCGTGTGGAGACTTCAATGCATCGTATGTAGCGAGGTTGCTGGCAGGCGGAGCTCATGAGAGAATGTAAATAACAGTTTTTTCGCTCTATTTTTGCGGTGTTTTTTTTTGGGGGGGGATG
>NC_051400.1:38339107-38339542 GCF_015228065.2 Penaeus monodon
TTATTGTTATAAACCATCATCATTTGTTATTTTATTGAGGGCAAGGAAGGCCTGAAGTTTTATTACCATGCTGACTATGCTTTATATATTTTTATTGTTTGTTTTGTTTTCTAGATCATTAATGTATGTCATTCTTGCATTGCACGCCGTTTGTTTATTTCTTTTTATTATTATTTCTAAGAAATAAATCACTTCCTGGACACTAATTTCACGCACTTGTCCATATACTCCGAACGCTTGAAAAACATGAGCAAATACACTGTACTTTTTTCCAGTCGGTAGTTTTTGTCCAGAAATTCCCGAATATTTTTCCCTCCGTCCTGCCCCCCCTTCCCTTTTCCTGTTTCCCTCTTTCCCCATCGGGTGGCCAAATCCCCCCCCCCTACCCTCCCCCCTCTTTCCCTTCCTTTCTTCCCCCCCCCTCTCCTATTTCCC
>NC_051400.1:38339766-38339929 GCF_015228065.2 Penaeus monodon
CCTCTCCCTCCCTCTCTCGCCTTTCCTCTCTCCCTCTACCTCCCCCCCCTCCCCCCGCCCATCGTCTCCCCTCCCCCTCCCTCCCCTTTTCCCCCCCTTCCTCCTCCTCTTCTTCTCCCCTCTTTTTTTTTTTCCCCCCCCTTTTTTGGGGAAAGGGTTGAAG
>NC_051400.1:38340159-38340270 GCF_015228065.2 Penaeus monodon
CAAAATAATGTGATAGGGCGAAGCGATGTTGACCTTGCATACTCACTCAACACACAACCCCCCGCTCCATCTCCTCTCTCTCATTTCTCCCCTCTATTCCCATTTTTAAAA
>NC_051400.1:38340481-38340615 GCF_015228065.2 Penaeus monodon
CGCAATATTAGTGCGTGGTGTAATCCCACCCAAGCTGTGTGGTAACAGTTGCCTCCTAAATCTTGAAAAGCACACCCACTTACCAGTGTTGTTGATCTGGTAACACTTGCTCCTTGAGTCTTAAAGAAACACGT
>NC_051400.1:38340848-38341013 GCF_015228065.2 Penaeus monodon
ATTTTTAAAGGCGTCATCCACTCAAATCGACCAAGTGTGACATCCTCATTTAATAATTTCACAGCCGCTGCAATGCTCGCTAGATGCTTCTCACCCGCAGTTGCAAATTGCATAACACTCGCTCGACAATTATCAGAGGCAACCTTGGTTAATAATGATTATTGC
>NC_051400.1:38341052-38341230 GCF_015228065.2 Penaeus monodon
GGAGGATGCTTGCTCACTGCATTCGTGTGCATGCGTGCAGTAACAAGTATTCATATAATGATGCATGTGACCGCAGTTACGGGTTTGCACTGCCAGGCACTTGGCCGACCTTCAGGGGAACTATTCTTAGGGTTTATTTATACTTTATTCCGTTTATTTATGTTTTGATGGCATGGGC
>NC_051400.1:38341720-38342291 GCF_015228065.2 Penaeus monodon
TCCCTCTTGCTTTGTCCCGCAAGCAGCATGACACATCCTGCCACTCCCTGTCTCCCGTGATCATGATACGTGACACTGTCATGTTGGCAACACTCGCAAACCCTTCCATGCACAGCTGCGAAAGACGGGGGGGGGGGGATAATGGGGGAGATGATGGGGAGGGAGGATATTAGGGGGGAAATCATGGGGGGGGGGGCATGAGGAAGTAGGATAATGGGGGGGGGAGAGATCATGGGGCGGGATACACGAGGAGGGAGGATAATGGGGGGGGGGGGGAGATCATAAGGTGGGGACATTAGGGGAATGATCGGGGTGGGGGGGTGGGGGGGTCATGGGACGAGGAGGTGGGGAGGCGGGGGTCATGGGGCGAGGAGCATGGAGGATGGGGGGGGGGGGGCTGAAGTCTAGAGCATTCATGGCTGGGTAAATGTTTGGGGTAATTTTTACGATGTTGAACACGCACTTTCTCTATCTCGTTTTTTTCGCTCTGTGTTTATTTTTCTTTCGTTTACTCTCTTTCTCTTTGATCTTTCTCTTTTTTTCTGTTCTTCTCTGTCCCTTCCCTCCCTCC
>NC_051400.1:38342441-38342884 GCF_015228065.2 Penaeus monodon
CTTCCCTTTTTACCTCCTTTTCCCCCTTTCTCGCTCTCCTTTTCCCATTCTCTGTCTTCCATTTTTTCTTTCTCCTTCTCCCTTTCCTTCTATAAGCCTTTCCTCTCTCCTATTTCCCTTCCCTTCCCTCCCTTTATCTTCCATTCTTACTTTCTCTTTCTCCCTTTCTCCTCTCTTTTTCCCTTCCCTTCCCTCCCTTTATCTTCCATTCTTACTTTCTCTTTCTCCCATTCCCCTCTCTCCTTTCTCCTCTCTCCTATTTCCTTTCCCTTCCCTCCCTTTATCTTCCATTCTTACTTTCTCTTTCTCCCTTTCCCCTCTCTCCTTTTCCCTCCCCTCCGTCCCCTCCCCATTCCCCTCGAACATGAAAGGGGTTATCTCCACGACCTCCCAATCTTCCCCTCGCGGGCCGTCGGGAATGTCTAGTGCCTAAGGAGTCTCGA
>NC_051400.1:38343057-38343493 GCF_015228065.2 Penaeus monodon
GCGTAGTAATGATAGTGAATGAATAAATAGGTGGATAGATGGGACGAAGAGTTAAGAAATAAGTATAAAAGATACGGAAAAAAATCGTGGTAGAAGAGATAAATACGAGGAGAAAAAAAAAGAAATTGGTTTGATACTGGTTGCACTCTTGGAAGTCCAATACTTCAATGAAAGTTGCTTGGAATCTCGGCAAAAAAAAAGTTGTCTCGCCTCCCCCCCCCTTCCCCCCAATCCACTACACGGGGGGGAAAAAGCATTGACGTAGAGATATATCCGGTCGATAAGCATAATGTGACGAAAGTCGTTCTACTCTAAGTCACTGACGCACTCGCTGGCTCGCTAAATAAATAAAACTCACCCACTCACTCGTTAACTAGAACTTCACTTCACTTCAACTCGCACTCATTTTTTCCATTTAGTCGATATCTCATTTACT
>NC_051400.1:38343578-38343794 GCF_015228065.2 Penaeus monodon
CAGAAGCCCCCCTCCCAACATCGAAGAGTGACTTAGTAAGCTACCTGTTCACAACGTGCGAGTGCGTGCGTGTGTGCGTGCGAGTGAGTGAGAGCGTGGTTCGTTGTCCCTCGAAGTCCGGCTAACTGTCGTGAACAAAAACGGAAGTTACGGCGCTGACTGGCGTGGGTGGGCGGACGGGCGTCTCTCACGGGCGTTTTGTTGTGTTTGGAGGAT
>NC_051400.1:38344244-38344464 GCF_015228065.2 Penaeus monodon
CTCGTGTGAACATACTGTGTGAACTTTGTGTCCGAATCCTTTAATTGTAGTGTTTTTCCTAAAAAAAAAAATGAAGGGAAAAATGATTTAACTGTTTCGCTACAAACGTTAAATATTTCGGACGCAGCTATTCCTCCTCTCGTGTCTTTCTCCCTTTCTTGTCTTCGCTCGTAAGTGCAGACTTGCGTGTCTGATGTGTGCGTGATTGTGTTTGCTTGCG
>NC_051400.1:38344508-38344590 GCF_015228065.2 Penaeus monodon
GTCGCCTCAGGCAAAAGTCAAGGCGCTGGGAAGATTTGTGGACGGTAAGATTCACACACGATTTGGAGACGAAATGTCATTG
>NC_051400.1:38344670-38344776 GCF_015228065.2 Penaeus monodon
TTGTCAAAATGTGAATGTATTTGAGTATTGTTTGCTGTTTTTTTTTTTTCCAATATGAGACCTGGACATGGGTGTGTGATAGGCCATGAGTTGTTCCATGGCTACT
>NC_051400.1:38345004-38345123 GCF_015228065.2 Penaeus monodon
ACTCGTCACACAGAAACCGATGCAGAAGCACAGGAACAAGAAGAGAAAGAACAAAGCACCCAGGCGAAGACGGGTGCAAGAAAGTGCTACGGAAATGCCAAGAGTGGATGCGCCTCTGC
>NC_051400.1:38345576-38345760 GCF_015228065.2 Penaeus monodon
TACCCTTTATTGCCAAAGTTGATCTCCCGAGAGCCCCAGTTCGCCTGTCCTTGTCGGCAACGGGACTGGTGGATGTACCGTGATGGGGAAAAGCACGTTCCGGGGGGATTTTTCTTGACTTATTGATATTTTCCATTTTTGTTGATGGTGCGTTGCAAGGCTGAACTGTGTATTGTTCGAGATG
>NC_051400.1:38346368-38346433 GCF_015228065.2 Penaeus monodon
GTACGAGGTATTATTTGCACACCCCTGGAATCTAAATATTTTATTTCTGTCTTTACAGGTAAGCC
>NC_051400.1:38346630-38346723 GCF_015228065.2 Penaeus monodon
TGTATTTTGTAACCTCATCCACATTTCGAAAGAGCTGTTACCAACGAGCAATTTTTTTTTCTTCTTCTCTCGACCGTTAAACCAACACTTATT
>NC_051400.1:38346755-38346885 GCF_015228065.2 Penaeus monodon
TTAATAAACGCTCTCACATCGATCAGTTGGAGATGCGTTTCCAAGAGGGTTTGTTCAGCGGAAGGTTGTTTTAGTCCAGTCAGTAGGGCAGTTGTGTCGGATTGGCAGTTGCGTATATTTGCTCGTTGGG
>NC_051400.1:38347386-38347485 GCF_015228065.2 Penaeus monodon
ATAGACATAGACACAACTAGCTAGCGAGAGAGAATAAAAACGGGAGGAATGGGAAAAAGAATAAATAGGAAGAAAGTTCGAGATGAATCGTGGTTATCA
>NC_051400.1:38347551-38347623 GCF_015228065.2 Penaeus monodon
TCATCTCCCCTTCAGAAGCAAACATTATCCTCTTTGATAGCTTGCCAAAAGCAGACCAAGTCGAGGTCACCG
>NC_051400.1:38347817-38348127 GCF_015228065.2 Penaeus monodon
GGAAGTTGGGGCGAGAGAGCGAGAGAGATAACGAAGATGATAAAAGAAAAAAAATTGGGAAAGCAAAATAGGTCTCTTAAGTTAGCAACACTCACTCATTCAAGGCGTGTTGCTGTGTTGTTGCTGTTGCGCCTGTTGCATGCGTGGGCCACAAGGTCGATTTTCCCATGGAAGTGTCAAGCTGACTTGGACTTCATGAGCACGAGATGTTCGCATCATTTCTAGCAAGTCTTCTCATTGCTGCTTCTGTTTTCTTTGGATTTTTTTTGCATTTTCTTCTATGTTTTTCCTTCCTATTTTATTTAAATGT
>NC_051400.1:38348210-38348279 GCF_015228065.2 Penaeus monodon
GTGCGGCATTTTCTTCTCTTATTCCGTCTGTCCTTGTCACGTATGTTTTCCTACTCTCTTCGTAGCATG
>NC_051400.1:38348400-38348916 GCF_015228065.2 Penaeus monodon
CCTCTTATATAGGAACAATAATCATTTCGTTGTATTGCTTTCGTTTTCTTTTTCACTTTCGCGTTAACGGTGCATGAAAACAAATGAAAATAAATAATTTAGCTAGAAAACACGAAGAGAGCACAAGTCTGCCAGAATATTTTAAGGGAAAATTTTTATAGCTTTCCATTCTATCAATAGTTTCATTCTATCCAGTTGGAAAATATATGAATCTCCCACATTTTTTTTTTAAAAAGAGAAAAGCTTAGAGTATCCATTCACTAAATCCTAGTCAAACAAGAGCCACGAAGTTTTATCACGATCCGACTTCGCTATACTCTTAGGGGCAAAGTCAACCAACTAGCAAACGAGCGGCAATTTGACCCTTTTCCTCCTAGTTCGCAAAGCTAGCACATTTGTCTTAACTATTAACCATTAACCATCCTCGCTTGTTAGACGTTAACAAGCAGAGAGCAAGTTAATCGAGTCTGTTGCAAATCAATCCCCCCCCCCCTTCCCCCCTTTATCTGCTGGGTT
>NC_051400.1:38349152-38349343 GCF_015228065.2 Penaeus monodon
CGGTAGCAGTTATCACCGATACCGGTTCTCTGTTCTCTCGCCGGTCTTTCGAGATCTTTTGGAACGTTTTGGACTTCACGGAAGCACGAAACCAGTCCGGGGGGGAGGGGGGGCGAGGGCGGGGCTGCGGTTCCTGGAAAAACGGGGGAGGGGGGCGGGGGGGGCGTATGCTCTTCCCTTATTCCTATGGT
>NC_051400.1:38349721-38349948 GCF_015228065.2 Penaeus monodon
AAAAACATGGACGGACAGACAAAATAACATTCAAAACGAACCTGTACGAACCACGAAGGAGATTAAATCAAATGATACGTAGACTGGATTCATAAACATGAATAAGATATGTCAAAAGTAATGAATACGCATAAACGTGCCAGTTATCATAAGGATCGTAAAGTAAGTGACACGAGTTTATTAAGGGCAGAGGGAGTCACGTGTCTGGCAGCTGATTTTTTTTTCAG
>NC_051400.1:38350261-38351022 GCF_015228065.2 Penaeus monodon
ATTCCAACCATTACTCGAACTCCGCAGATTAATCAACAGATATAATTCATTTGCATTTCAGGGTACAAGTTTCCTCCGAGCTTGTGAATGATGCTAATGAATCTCCATGCCTGTCTGCCTTAAGCATCCGTAGAGTCGATAACAATATAGTATTACAAAGGATTCGTCGCCCTTATTTGCTTTTCATACCCCAGGAGTACACAGGGCCCTGAGTTGTCAGTTTGTGATTTATTTTGACATATCATGGAGAGGGGGCTTCGACTCAGTATATCAGGGTTGTGTTGTTGATATTTTTTTCTTTATCTTAGTCCGTTCTATACTTTTTTTCATTCTTAATTCTATTATTGTTTCATTCTCCTAGTACTTCCTTTTCTTATTTCATCTATCTATCTCTCTTTCTACTTACACATAATTTTGAATGTTCTCAATCTCTTTTTCTTAACCCGTCTTTAATATCATTTCTCAATCCACGCAATTCTTTCCTAATTTTCTCTTATCTACGTTATCCCGCGATCGTGTTTCTCCTCCATTCGGCGAGTCACAGAAACAGCCACAATCTTGCTAATTGAAGTTAGAATCTTGCTAATTAGTCCATCAGACGTGAATACCGATTAGAAACCCTCCCTCTTGCCTCTCTCCGCGTCTCTCTCGTCTCTCTTCTCCGCCTCTCTCCTCCTCTCCGTTTCCCCTGTCCTAATCTTTCATATCACCTTCCTCTATCTTCCTTCTCTTACTCCAAAATCCTTTCTTTTATATCCTAT
>NC_051400.1:38351263-38351421 GCF_015228065.2 Penaeus monodon
CCCTCCATTCTCCTAAATCCCTGTATCTCCCTTTCTTTCGTCTAATTTAGGGTGAAAATGACCAATTATGTAGCACCGAATTCCATAAAATTCCTGGAGTTATTTGGCGTTTATTCGAAGTCTGTCGCCGAGTTGTCTTGCATGCCCCCCCCCCCCAG
>NC_051400.1:38351749-38352155 GCF_015228065.2 Penaeus monodon
AAAGCAGGAAGACCCGAGCCACCATGCGTTACCGCACGAGCACGCAGCCCCACGGCACCTATTTGCCTCGCGTCCATATTTACCCTTTTGCGCATGACCATCGACCACATGAGCTCTAACCGCATGACCACACGGCGGACGGAAAGTACATAGTGTCATACTTAATAGCAGATCTTCAGTCAACGTGTTTCAATAGCGCAGGTACGTTCCACTTCCGCCTGTGAGATTAGGTGTGTTCGCAGGTAAGGTATGACAGCTGAAGGACACTAAATAGCTGCACGTAACTCCTGTCCACGTGCATTTACGTGCCTGTTTGTGTTAAGAAATGGGTTCGCGTGAGGGTCGGGATGGGGCTTGACCGCGTGTGCGTGTGGCTGCGTGTGGTTTCGCTTTGTCTTTCTCTGTC
>NC_051400.1:38352691-38352846 GCF_015228065.2 Penaeus monodon
AACCCTATCTCTCAAGTAGGAGCTAAATAATCCACAAGAACCTGCGGAACAAGAGGATTTCTTTGAGGATTAGGGTGGATATATCTTTCGGCCTAATCCCGCGCACACACAAAAACATCAGGTCTCTCGCTTGTTTTCTGTTTGCGAGGCCTGCC
>NC_051400.1:38353353-38354002 GCF_015228065.2 Penaeus monodon
GGGGATGTAAGGGAGGAAGGAGAGGAGGGAGAGAGGTAGAAGTATGAGTAGAAAGAGGAGAAGAAGAAAAAAGGAGAATGAGGAAGGACGAGAACGAGGAAGAAGTACAAGGAGACAGAGAAGGAAGAAGAGAAATGAGAAGGACAATTTTGGAGCAGGGGGAAAAGAGGAAGAAGAAGGTGTATATAAGGAAAAGAAGAGAAGAGAGAAGGAGAGGAGAGAAAGAACAGAAGAAGGAAGAGAGGGAGAGAGGAAAGTAATGAAGAATGAAAAGGAGAATAACAGATACATATCGGGAGAGAAGACGAGAGAGAAAAAATAAGACAAAGTACGAAAAGGAGGAAGGCGAGATAAGGAAGAGAAAGAAGAGAAACAAAGAGAAGAAAGGAGAGAAGAAAGAGGAAAAGAAGAGAGAGAGGACAAGATAAATGAAATGTAAAGCTTTTCCTCCAATCATGTGCAAGATGTGCAAGCCAGTTTCTGCAAGAATGAGAAGAAGAAAAATATGAAAAAAAATTGTAATAAAAATATCTTCAAAGCGGTTCTGTTTGGGAATTTATTCGATCGCATGATCTTAATCCATCTCGAAGGAATTTTATATGAATATCTTCGGTTTCCAAGAAGCGACCATACGATTAAGAAATATATT
>NC_051400.1:38354304-38354584 GCF_015228065.2 Penaeus monodon
CCAACATCTATTAATTACACACCCTTTCCAGAAATTCTCAAGTTCCCTCCTATCTAAATATAATCTCACTCTCATATGAATTAGCTCCCATACGAATTGGCTCCCTTTACAGGGTGATAAGAGACAAATCAAGCCCCACAATTCACAAAGAAAGCTTGATCAACGCCCATGACAAGGGAATAAAAGTTTCATCACGAATTCCAGGCTAATTTCACGGTTCAGTTGCCTGTGCTTGTCCCTTCGTGCTGTACGCTGACCTCGGCTATCCCTTTTCCCTGTC
>NC_051400.1:38354860-38355389 GCF_015228065.2 Penaeus monodon
CTACTCTCCTCTCTCTCCTCCTTTCCCCTCATTTCCAGCCTCGCCTTTCCTCCAATCAGGCGCGAGAGAGCCGAACAGACTGACCAATCACAATCCCTCTTGCATCCTTTTGAGAAATTCACGTGGACCAATTGGAGACGTCACGTGATCTAATTACAAGGCACGTGGACCAATCAGGTGTTCCCACGTCTACCGATTGGAGACGTCACGTGATCTAATTACAAGGCACGTGGACCAATCAGGTGTTGCTACGTGGACCAATTACCAATTAGAAATCGCGTCAGCCAATCAGGAAGCGCAGAATTGGATCATGATCGACCAATTAAACTCTTGGAATTCTGTTATCACTTGTTTAAAATAATATTGTTAATATGTAGGTGAGTTAATTAGCTTCGTAATTAATGAAAACTTGACAGTGACAATTTGTTAAAAAGATATGAGGTCTTGTTAGACATTAAGATTTATTTTCATTTGAAGAAATCCTTTGCCTAGAGTGATATTGCGGTCTATCATTTCATTATATTTTTGT
>NC_051400.1:38355718-38355833 GCF_015228065.2 Penaeus monodon
CTCCTTTGTGTGAGGAGACATCGAAAGGTCACACTCCAAGCCTCAAGTGTGAGTCACAGACCTCATCGCTTATATCAGCTTTATCGAGTTTATAGCTTAGCGTGACTTGGTGTTT
>NC_051400.1:38356597-38356951 GCF_015228065.2 Penaeus monodon
GCACATAACATTCAAAATTGCTAAACGATTTAATTCGCTGCAAGCAGTTAGTCCAACCTGGCATTTGCAACGCACTCGGCATAGGGGCACACATTGCATATTGTCTAACGACTTTTTGCAGATATGTCGTGCAAATTTGCACGACTTGGCAATGTTGCAAAATGCGATTTAAAACTTATTTCGAACGTTTTTAAATACTGCAAAGTAGCAAGACTGCTGGACGATTGGTGTAATTGTAGAAGCTTCGATTTTGCACTTACGAAACATTTTGTCTGAGAACTCGAAAAGGAGACTTTGTGTTTGGCTAACTTACTCACCCATCTTTTTATAGCCTGTTATTCACCTATCTCTCTA
>NC_051400.1:38357019-38357140 GCF_015228065.2 Penaeus monodon
ATCATCGTCTCGCAGTTCTAGACGAGAAGCAAAAATAAATCCTTGATCCTGGAGCGGGTTATGACGTCACGCCCGCCGCCGAAGTCCGTCACGAACGCGTCGGATTAACACGGATTCCACT
>NC_051400.1:38358717-38358905 GCF_015228065.2 Penaeus monodon
TCCTTACCATCACTTTATACTAAGGATTACAATAATAACTTGAAGAAATACATTCAGGTTCGCAATTATTACTATTTAATAAATCTCCTTCAAATTACATATTTACCGTTTCACCGTTTTCTGCTGTTGTGTAACCGTTTTTCCCCAAACAAAATGGGAGGAACCGAGCCGGAAGTGGTGTCAGATGA
>NC_051400.1:38358936-38359221 GCF_015228065.2 Penaeus monodon
GCTACAGCCTCAGCCTCCCGTTCCTCTTTCTCATCTTCTTTCTCCTCCTTCTCTCCCTCCTCTATCCCCTCCCCCCAACCCTCAACTCCCCTCGTTCTTTCATTTGTACCTTGTAACCCTACTCTCCTCTCCTCTGTTTCCCCTCGTCCTCTCCCCCTCCCCCCTCGCCACGAGCCTCATCACCCACCCACCCATCCCCCCTCTCTCCCCAATTCTCTCTTCTCCTTTCCCCTCTACGTACCCATTAACCCCTCAACCCCCCCCCCCACCTCCGCCCCTACTTAC
>NC_051400.1:38359684-38359873 GCF_015228065.2 Penaeus monodon
CTATTTATCTTCCCCTTTTCGCCTCATTACCATGTCTTGACCTCTTGTCACCTCTTCAGATAATGGCATTTTCACCTCTCCCTTTCTTCATTATTTATAATTAATTACGTCCTTTTCATTTTCGATGAATCTCTTTTTTACATTTTCCTTGAATCAAAAATCATTGAATATTCCTTACTGATCTCTTTC
>NC_051400.1:38360261-38360455 GCF_015228065.2 Penaeus monodon
GGACGCTCATAAACCGCTTGACATTTGAAACGAAAAGTCACTCTCTCCGAGATCCTTCTGAGCGACGCGGATGCCTTGACACATAAGGTCGTAACTGCGGGAAAATGTAAAGCAAGCCTTAGCTCGTGGGATCTGCGGTCTTTGGGGAAAACGAGGCAGGAGAAGGGGGGCCCTTATTCGAGTGGGGGGCGGTG
>NC_051400.1:38360902-38361610 GCF_015228065.2 Penaeus monodon
AACAACGGAGTAGAGAGGGGAAATAAGTGTGGAAGAAGAGGTAGCAGAGGAAGAGGGGAAGAGAAGGAAAAGGGGAAGAGAGGGATGGGAGAAGAGGAGGAAAAAAAGATGGAAGGAGAGGAAGAGAAAAAGAGAAAGAATGGGGGAAGAGAGGGAAGGGAGGAGAAGAAAAGAAAAAGAGAAAGAAAGGAGAAGAGAGGGGAGGAAAGAAGAAGAGAAAAAAGAGGTCAAGAGAGAGAAAGGGGATAAAAGAAGGGGAGAGACAAAGATTAGAAAGAAGCTGGGAAAGGCGAAAGAAGGAGAGAGAAAGGGAAAAGAGGGGATAGAGAATGGGGGAGGAGAAGGAGAGAGAAAGAAATAAAACGAGGAAGAAAGAATAGGAAGAGAAGGAGAAGATAGTAGAAAATGGGGAAAGGAGAAGAGAAAGCAACGTAGAGATGGAGGAAGGAGAGGAGAAGAAAGGAAGTGAGGAATTGAGGAGGAAGAAGGAGGTAGAAGGAGGAAGGAAGAAGAAAGAAGAGGAAGACGAAGCGAGGATGATGGACAGAAAAGAGAAAGGAAAGGAAAAGGAAGAAAAAGAAGAAAGGGAAATAAAGGATAAGAGAAAAAACGACGAAAATAAAAGAATAAGAAGAGACGAGAAAAGGGAGATACGGAGAAAAAAAGGAAAAGAAAAAAAAAATCACCAATTTCACTTTTGTTACCAGA
>NC_051400.1:38361654-38361725 GCF_015228065.2 Penaeus monodon
ACTTGCAAACACCCAAAAACAATTACTAGAACCAGTAATTGCACAGTCACTTCATATCAACGATAACCACC
>NC_051400.1:38361897-38362060 GCF_015228065.2 Penaeus monodon
TCATTCAAGATTCGCTACCCGTCTTCCGTCTCCTTCTAAATTGGGAGCATTTTAAGACCCATAAGCCAAGGCCGTGTATAGGCTCTGGCGCTCATTTGCATAATTGAATTTCGACTTTCCTGTGCCGCCGCCATCGCCTGCTCGCCTCAACGGATGCTGCTGG
>NC_051400.1:38362654-38362839 GCF_015228065.2 Penaeus monodon
CCCGTCGGCTTTGATGTCATGACGTCATAATGGATCCGGATTCAGGAGATACGAGTTACAAAAACGCTCGCGGATGAAGGTGGAAGTTCAAGTAGCGAGGCAATGGCGGAAATGTCCAGGAATGTGCATTATGTTTAGACTAATTTTGATGATAATGACGAAAAGTTGTGAAATGATTAAGTGTT
>NC_051400.1:38363217-38363483 GCF_015228065.2 Penaeus monodon
GATAGTATGCAAATATATCCTCGGCACTCTGGCTGCTCACACCACTCTGATCACCTAACTGAGGCTAGTAACGCAAGAGGGTTAAGATAAATGATGATAATATGATAACGATAATGACGAAACGGTCAGTAAATTAGGGAATAATTGATAACGACGAGAAAATAATGATTTTGGACCAGGAATCGCTGACGGAATTGCAAACCCTGTAGAACGAGCGAGTTACCTAGCGGAGTTTGCTATTTGTAGCGTAGGTGGCAGCGAAGGTA
>NC_051400.1:38365338-38365415 GCF_015228065.2 Penaeus monodon
GCTACTACAAACCACTAACTGACAGTTAATTCAAATTCAAAACAAGAACAAGTCGTTATCAGTTAAAATCCACTCGA
>NC_051400.1:38365974-38366210 GCF_015228065.2 Penaeus monodon
TTAAAAAGCATTTTTGTTTTTAATGCCATGTCTAAAAATTGCATGCTTGATATAGAAGGAGAGAGAGAGAAACGAACGAAAATTCGTAACAAATAAAGTAATAAAGGAGAGACACAGAGGAAAAAAAAATGAAAAAATATTTTACAATCTCAATTATATACTTTTTTTATATCAGTAATCAGAATTGAACAGAAGGAGGAAGAGGGCCATGTATAATGTATCATTTAATGAAAGCG
>NC_051400.1:38366359-38366737 GCF_015228065.2 Penaeus monodon
CGACGGATGAAAAATGAATAAAAGATTAAAAACACAATCAAATTTTTTTAAAAACCCAATCTAAACTTCCCTTCATACAACATTTCCCCCCCAAAATCCCATATTTCCTCCAGTTTTCCTCGGTTTTCCCCCCTCCCCCACACCGAAATACCACATTTCTCTCAATATGCCTCCCTTTTCTCTCGGTCTTTCCGCATCTGCAGCCTATTTGACTTCCTGCAGCTAGCCAATTAGAGTGAAATACGACCCTAACGTTAATGACTCCGCTTTTAGGGAATCCTTATTTACCGGGCTTTGTGCGACGGGGAAAGGGAGGCTAAGGGGAGCAGCGGCAGGCAGTGTGTCCGTCGGAAGGTGCTCTTTGCAACAAGGTGTTTC
>NC_051400.1:38366977-38367399 GCF_015228065.2 Penaeus monodon
TTAGAAAGACCCCATTTTAAGGACAAACTGACCCATCGAAGCGACCGACCGAGGCCAAAGAACAGCACCTAGCGAGACCAGGGGAAGATAGGGGAGGAAGCTGGAGGGAGGGGAGAGGGGGAGGTAAGTGGTTGGGGAGGGGATGAGGGGAGGGGAGAGGGGGAGGTAAGTGGTTGGGGAGGGGATGAGGGGAGGGGAGGAGGGAGGGGAGAGGGGGAGGTAAATGGGGATAGGGAGGGATAGGGAAGGGGAGGTAGCTGAGGAGGGAGGGGAGAGGAGGGGAGGAAGTCGGTGAGAGAGAAGGGGAAGAAGTAGGGGGAGGTAGGGGAGAAAAGGGGGTGGAGGGGAGGGAAGGGGAAGAGGTGTGCGTAGGGGAGGGTAGGAGGTGAGGGATTAGGGGGGAGTAGGAACAGGAAGGAGTT
>NC_051400.1:38367675-38368301 GCF_015228065.2 Penaeus monodon
GTTTGGAGAAGATGAAGAAGAAGACGAAGAGGAGATGGAGAAGAAGAAGACGAAGAGAGATGGAAAAGGGATGAAAAAGAATACGAAGAGAGATGGAGAAAAAAGACAAGAGAGATGGAGAAGATGAAAAAAGACGAAGAGGAATGGAAAAAGACGAAAAGGAGATGAGAAAAGAAACAAGATAATGAGAAAAAAACGAAGATAGATAAAAAAGACTAAGAGAGATAAAAAAACGAAAAAATTTGAAAAAAAAACAAAGAATATTAAAAAAAACAAGACAAAATAAAAAAAAATACAAAATATGATAAGATGAATACAAGACAGAGAACTAAGTTTTTAAAAGGGGGAAGAAGTAGAGAAGACCAAGAATAGTGAAATAACCCATGAAAAAACCCAAGGACAGAAAAAAGCATAATAGGAGGAGAAGAAAAGAAACAATATAAGAAATATTAACCAGACGAGTATAAGAAGAGAAAGAGATAATCAAGAGCGTTCGGGTCCTTCGCCGCCCGCCTAGGCAGAGCGTTCGAGTCCTTCGCCGCCCGCCTAGGCTCCTTGACCGAAGCCCGACCCCCGCCGACCCCCCGCCGCGCGAGGACGAGCGACCGCCGAGCCGACTTCATTCT
>NC_051400.1:38368942-38369326 GCF_015228065.2 Penaeus monodon
CCCTCTCCCCACCTTCCCCACTCACCCCTCATTCCTTAATCTTCCCTCCCTCTACCCCCCCTTTCCCCTCTGCTTCCCCCTCTCCCCCACCCACCCATGCCCCCCAACACACACACAGAATGATCGTTACTCAATTAGGAAACTGTCTACACTGTGGAGAAAAGACGCTGTTCTCGTTAAGCAAAATAAGATTGTTTATACTGCTATTTATTCTGTATTTACGGTGGTTTTCTTATTATTATTGTCTTGTCCATATTTCCCTATTCTTTATCTTCGTGTGTCTTTTTCTTTTCGCATGTTCTTTTAGCTTTTCTGAGTTTGCTTTGTGTTGTTATTTGTTATTGTTGCTGTGATTTTCATATAATTTGATAATTCGATTTTTTT
>NC_051400.1:38369367-38369482 GCF_015228065.2 Penaeus monodon
TTTTCTCGACTTAATCTTCGCATATCTTATACCTCTTTTTCTTCATCGTTCTTCTATATACCCATATCTTTCTTATTTTTTATTATTATTTAAATTTTTATAGCCCATTACTCTC
>NC_051400.1:38369621-38369761 GCF_015228065.2 Penaeus monodon
ATCAAATCCACTCACCAAAGTTCAGATAACTGATATATGCGGTTACGCCATGGCACCGGAAAATACTATAATTATATTATAGTTTATTGGAGTTTATGACTAAACGTTAAGTTAATTTGTTTGGTAAATCTTTGGGTGAG
>NC_051400.1:38371592-38371670 GCF_015228065.2 Penaeus monodon
GAAAGCTACTATTTGGTGCGTTTAGGAGGTGGGTTTTTTGGCATTTGGGACTGGTCTTTCGGGCTCTGTGTATTACTG
>NC_051400.1:38371721-38371989 GCF_015228065.2 Penaeus monodon
GCTGTCTTCTATTTTTTCAAGCGTTGTCTATGTGTTTTGGGTATTTTATATTTCTTTTTTGATTTAAGCATCTTTTCATCTATCTGCATCCTTCTTCACTCATTATTGTCTTCTCCCTTTCCGCATCTCTCTCTTTGTGCATTCTGTTTTTTCTTTACTTATTTGCTCCTCCCTCCTGTCATCCATCTTTCTCTCCAAATGCCAGATCCAATTAAGGGAAACTTTTCATACAAAGAAAATGCCATTCTCTCTTCTGTCCTGTCTTCTT
>NC_051400.1:38372094-38372707 GCF_015228065.2 Penaeus monodon
TTTCCCATTCAATCACAGCATCAAAAAAAAAACATCCCTAAGTCCCCACCCCTTCCTTATAATCTTTTCATCTTCTATGTGCAAGTTGCGGTTCCACCTTACGCATGACAGACCTAACTATCATTGGCGAAAGAGGACGTGTAGGAGCCCCGCCCATGTGGGACCAACCCGCCAATAACGCCGGGAAATACATCAACTAGCCCCGCCCACTTCGCGTCGAACCGCCAATAACACGGGGAAATACATGGCTAAGCCCCGCCCACGGGTCTTCGCGTCGAGCTGTCAATCACCGGCATGTCGATCTATTGCATGCCTTTCCCTCGTGTTTTTTTTTTTTTTTCCCTTTTTTTTTTCTTTCTTTTTTTTTTTTCACATTTTTTTTTTTATTCTTTTTTTCTTATTTTTGGGGAATTTTTTATTTTTATTCTTTTTTAAAATGCATTGGGTTTTTTGATTTTTTACCTTCTCTTCTCCTTTTCTTTCCCTTTCTTGTTCCCTTTTTCTCCTCCTCTTTTCGTTGTGTTTGTGGTTTTTGTGTGGTTGTTTTGTGTTGTTGTATTGTGTGTGTTTTGGGGGGTGGGGGTGTCTGGTTCTTTTTCATTCCCCATCCCCT
>NC_051400.1:38373023-38373150 GCF_015228065.2 Penaeus monodon
AACCATTCCTTCATTCTCCCTTCTTTCAATCACGTTTCTTCCCGTTTATCAGATTTCCCCCTTTTTTTTCCATTATCGCCCGATCTTTTTCAACAGGTGTTACGGAGATCCAGCAGCAGGTGTATAC
>NC_051400.1:38373277-38373633 GCF_015228065.2 Penaeus monodon
ATGATAAATAAATATCTCATTAAAAATATATATATTTACATAAATTCATTCATACTGATTTCTACTTTCTTGCTTTACTCTATATTCACGTATTCATAGCTACCTCACATAATCAGTGTATCCCATTCCCTCGTGTAAAACAAATATATTACTCTATACAGAATTAGTATCTTTTTCTTTACCCCAACGCTGTTCCTAAAATATCTAAATTCGAAGCCATGGCCGTGCGAGAGTAGTCGAGAGCGTCATCTGAATATACACGTAGTCACCTTATACACGTACGAAGCCAAGGTCATGGTCAGCGACACACATATGAACGCCTTGATGTCTCGCGTGAGGTTAAGAGAAAAAGGATT
>NC_051400.1:38373827-38373944 GCF_015228065.2 Penaeus monodon
CCTCCCTCCTTTCTCCCCTCCTTTTCTCCCCTTCTTTCTTTCTATCCTCTACTATTCTACTTCTTTTCTCTATCACACACCACACACACACGCCTTTTTATGACAAAACCAATCGCT
>NC_051400.1:38374525-38374813 GCF_015228065.2 Penaeus monodon
GGAAAAAAAGGGGGGGAAAAGGGAGAGAGGGAAAGGAAGAGGGGACAAAAGGAAGAAGGAAAGGAGGGGGAGGGGGGAAGAAGGGGGGGAAGGGGAAAGAGAAAGGAAGAGAGAGAAAAACAGAGGAAAGGAGAGAGAAGAGGGAGGAAGCAAGAGGGGAGGGAGGGGAATTGGGTGGAAAAGGAGAAGAAGGGAAAATTTAAACCCCCAAAAAAGGGGAGAAAAAGGGGTAGGACCCAGGTAGGTGAACCCTCTGGGTTACCCCTTCTCACTTCGTTGGTCCTTGAC
>NC_051400.1:38375373-38376025 GCF_015228065.2 Penaeus monodon
CCGAGTTTCCTAAACATACCTTGGACTTCGATACGACAACTCTCTCGACGCCCGCGTGACAGATCAGCTGAGGTCAGAATGCTTTAGCATTCTGCTTTAAGGGACATTTTTGCTTGCCACGGAGGCTACGTTTTGTTATAAGAGGCGGATTTGCATTTCAAGAGACAATTTTCATTACTAAAGACGAGGCCTTGAATAATGACAGTACTGAAAGAAATGCGGAAAAGTTACTGTTTTTACTGTTGTTCGCTTTATATTTCTGCTTCTCCTTGTTCTCCTTCCTTTTTCTTGTTTGTTTTCTACTTAAGTTTGATTTTCGATTTTTTTTTTCGGGGGGGGAAATATGCAAAGAGGATTCAGAATGTGTGGGCAAAAAACAGACAGATATAAATTTTTTTTTTTTCAAAACGGCAAAATCACAAAAAAATATCTCTTTACAGCAAGAATACGAAAGTAAATAAAAGCATAAATAGAACAAAAGCTCCCTTAATCGACGTTCAAGTTGACAAGAAACTAGTCTAGCTTTGCCTGGTTACTTGCAGGTGTGAGAGCTGGCAACACGAGTAGATTAGGCTCTCGTTTTCTGTTGCCTCGATCTTAAGGGGAGACTTTTTCTCTGAGGGAATAAAACCACTTTTTTCTTCTCTTTTCT
>NC_051400.1:38376140-38376581 GCF_015228065.2 Penaeus monodon
AATCAATGGTTCTTAACTTTTTTTTCAGTGTACGCACCTCTTTTAATTTTAAAAAATGCTAATCTACAATTTCTATGTCGTAACAAAACCACGTGTTTTTCCTCATTATTTGTATTAAGCTTACCTTCTTTGTTTGCGTCACAAAAATAACATGTATTTTGCTTTAATTTTTCACAAGCATCCTCGCACCCCCCCCCCCTAGGGACTGGTCTCCCTCCCCCTAGAGTTGCGAGTATCCCCGGTTAAGAACAACTGCATTAAATGTACTTCTCTCCATGACTGCAGTATTCCCCTCATATCTTCACACATTTAACAAACAAAACAAAAAAAAAATCACTTACATACCTAATCGCATAGAAATGAACAATGTTTCATCAACCTCTCGATGTTCCAGGTGATCGTGGTACAAATTAATATCTCTGAGAAGCTGAAAGTACTCGC
>NC_051400.1:38377359-38377682 GCF_015228065.2 Penaeus monodon
GAGACAAGACCAAATCACGATTACGAACGACGTAGAAGAAAGAGGCAGAAAAATGAGAAAGACTGGCTCGTGACAAAAGCATTACCGTCGCCTGAACACACAGGGAGAAGAGAGGAAGCTGGAACGATGGACACTTGGAGAGAACAGAATAGTGAGAACAAATGAACATAAGGAAGGTGCTGTTCTCATTACGAACTTCCTGGGGAAATATCGTTGTGATTGGCGATCTAAGTATGTGATTAATTTTCGACGAAGATATCTCGCTACTATAGGCCACTTTTCGGGTGACCTGTTGTTACGCCCAAGTATCGCCTTTCCTTCTA
>NC_051400.1:38377958-38378299 GCF_015228065.2 Penaeus monodon
ACCCACCTCCTCTGCGGCCATCCATCTCACCTGTAGATCAAAACAGCTGTTTAAACGAGCTTAGTTCCCTCTACAAACTAACTGTATTCATGCCAATCTCCGCGAGGTCCTCCTGTAGCGAGCTGCCGACCACCGAGAGCCAAGGACTGTTCACTTAGCTCGATCTTTAACTACAGCTGTTTTACTGCTGCTAACTGCTACTTACTGGTAATACAAGTGTATAAAAAAAGCATTAGTAGTATTTTAAGCTACTTGTTAGTAATATTTTAAGCTACTTGTTACTACTTCAGACTACTAGATACTACTTGTTTACAACTTCAAGCCGTTGCTCGCAATTACTG
>NC_051400.1:38378353-38378800 GCF_015228065.2 Penaeus monodon
CTCCACCATCACGAGCTACTACCATACCACCCAACTCTTACCAGACAACCCTAACCCCAACCCCTTCTCCCACACGGACCCTCAACCCCTTCTCCCACACGGATCCCCAACCCCTTCTCCCACACGGACCCTCAACCCCTTCTCCCACACGGACCCTCAACCCCTTCTCCTACACGGACCCCCAACCCCCTTCTCCCACACGGACCCCCAACCATCTCAAAACCTCCTCCTCCAACGCCGATGCCACAAGCCACAAGTATTTAAAAGAATAGCAAAGAATATGATGAGGTGTCGAGGCGCAAGATTACCTGCTCGTCACTCGCTTCCCTCGGTCTTTCCTCGCCCACCAGCAGCGCTCGGCCGGCTTCGTGCGGCGGCGGGAGGACACGCGCCTGGCGGTGGGCGATTCGCTGTTGTTTTGGGGGTCGAGATTTTTTTTTTTTTCTA
>NC_051400.1:38379012-38379639 GCF_015228065.2 Penaeus monodon
TGCTTTTCCTATCTTCCTTTTTTCTCTTTCGCTTTTCTCCTCTTTTATTTATTTTCTTTCTATCTCTCTTTTGGATTTTCTTCCTTTTCCTATCTTCATCTTTTCCCCGCTGTGTCTCTTTTCTTCTACTTCTTGTTTTCTCTCTCTCTCTCTTTTGGATTTTCTTTCTTTACCTATCTTCCTTTTTCCCGTTGTTTCCCCTTTCTCCTTGGTATTCTTGGATTTTTTTCTTTCTTTCTTTTTTATCATCTCTTCTCTTATTTTCGTGTCTCCGTTGAATTCATTATTTTTTTCCCCTTTTCTTCGTCTGTTCCTTAATTTTATAGCTTCGGTTTTCTTTGCCTTCTTCATCTACTGCTACTATTTCGGTTTTCTTTTTTTTCTTCGGTTCATCATCCTCTTCCCTTTCTTCCACCTCATTTGGGTGAAAAAAGTGATATCTATTAACGAAATTTTAGCGTATTTGAAAAGAAAAGATCTTAAAAAATGTAAATTTTTCGGTAGGAATCCTATAACATCTCATATACTTCAGGAAATACTAATTTTCATATATTACGCTTCATTGCTTCAAAAGTGTGAGTACTGCAATAAGTCGATGTCGTTGAAAGAAATATATGATACGCATGC
>NC_051400.1:38379946-38380243 GCF_015228065.2 Penaeus monodon
TCTAAGGAAATAAGGCATTGAGAGAAGATTTTTTAAAAATTAGAAACACCAAGGAAAAGAAAAAGAAAGTGATAAAAAAGATCTGAAATAATTGGCTGTTGGCCCTGCATTTCCTCGGCCCCTTGGTCAAGCTAACCTGCCAAGGCTCGAGTTTCCTCTTGTCGATAGAACTGACAAATGCAAAGGATCTTGGGCGCCGGCTCGAGCTTTCTCTCCCCCTCTTTTTTTTCTTTTTTTTATTCGTCTATCGCTCTTTTCTTTTCTCTTTCTGTCCGTTTCGCTGTCTGAAATGGCGAA
>NC_051400.1:38380468-38380722 GCF_015228065.2 Penaeus monodon
TGTGGTCTTGCTTAATTAGTTATCTCGGAAGGCGGCAACCTCCCCCTCCCCCGGCCTGGAGGGAAGGGAATGGAATTCTATGGTGGGTATTATTCTTCTTAAGAAGGTTATGATGCGTCTAGTTATTGCGCTGCCTTAAGGAGTCGCCTTAGTTGTTTGCGAGGACGCGGCGCGCATGGTAATGGCGGGCCGTTCACCATTCATAGTCCGCATACCTTTCTTCGTCGCTAACCTGACGGCGGCGGTGATCAACC
>NC_051400.1:38380741-38381265 GCF_015228065.2 Penaeus monodon
GGTTCTCTATATAACCTGAGCCCAAGCGATCACGTATCACATTTTTTGGTCGTTTTTTCTCGTTCCTGTATTGATTGGGAATTAATCGGGAATCGGAGAAATCTTGGACACCCCCGGAGATATATTAAAAGCGTCGTCGCCCGCCTCCCTTCCCCCCTCCCCGCATTTATCGGCAGAATCTGTCTGACATGGCGGGCCGAGAGCCGACGGCCGCCGCCATGTTTTCCCGAGATGACGCCCCAGGCACCGTATAGCCCCGCCGCGCTGCCAGACGCAAGGTCGCAAGTCCGTCCGCCGTCCTCCTCCGCAATGGATTAAAATCGTTCTGCTCGATCTCCGCCTCTCCAGAGCGGCGAAAGCAAAAGCACACGTCGTGGTGGCGTCCTCGTCCCGAGTCCCCAAGGAGGTCACACAGATTACAGCCGCTCTTTTAGACGGCGGAGCGCCAGAACCGGTACAACATTTGTCCGCGACTCCATCATCCCTCAAGCCCACTTGCCGCGACCCCCGGACTGATACCATCT
>NC_051400.1:38381292-38381688 GCF_015228065.2 Penaeus monodon
TTCCCACAATGCTTCCGCCCTACCTGCGCTACCTGGCCGCCAAGGGGCTGAGCGAAGGGCAGCGCGACGCGAGCGAAGCGCAGGCGGAGGGCGAACGGGCCGACAGTTCGAGAGGTGACCAGAGCGCCGGGGAGCCGGTTATATTGTACTGGCTTCGGGGCCTCGCTGCCCGCCACAAATTTTACCTCCATTTTGTCCATTTCACATATCAGCTCTTTTTCTGCGAGGGAAGCTGTTCGTCCAGCGTCTCCCGCCACTCGCATCCTTCGATTCAAAGGCATGGGACGTGGGACCTGTTTTGGAAACACAACTACAAAAGCAAGACCAAGATTTGCCAATCAGGGAACATGAAAACCTCCTCCTGGACACTTATCTTGAAGATCCAGAGACCATCTC
>NC_051400.1:38381859-38382325 GCF_015228065.2 Penaeus monodon
GCAGAACCCACAACCCGCTGCCTCTGCTAAAGCGTCGCCTGGGAGGGACGGCCCGAGTCGGCGCAGCGTCACCATAGCTGGCCATCTTCCTCCTCTTCCTGATCCTTCTCCTCCTTTTTTATACCCTTCTTTTTTGCTTGTATTCCTCTTCCTTCTCACCCTGCTCCTCTCCTGTCTCTTCTTTTCCCTCTTGCTCTTCGTCTTCTTCGTCTTTCTTCACTTCCAGTTCCTTCCTGCAATCTTCTTCGTTCTCTTCGTCTCCTCTGCTCTTCCACCTCCTTTCCCTTTCTCCTTTTTCCTTCTGATTTTCCTCTTTCTTTGCTTTTTCATTTTATTCCCTCTACATTTCTTCCTTCTCATCATCTTTGGCGTTAATGTTGGTCATGAGAAGAGAAACCGTAATTGGCTTGACGCAATAAAGCTCAAAATAGCGTGTGGCCGTCTTGGATATTGATCCTTATGGGAT
>NC_051400.1:38382698-38382848 GCF_015228065.2 Penaeus monodon
AGAATAAGGAATCAAGGAAACACGCACAAGAACTTTTTTTCTTCTGTTTTTCCCTTAAACTTGCACCGCCTTCCCTAAAAGTGGGCCCCCCCCCCCCCTCTCTTTCTGAATGGAATGATCACCTTGGATATACAACCGATCATTTGAAAG
>NC_051400.1:38384483-38384825 GCF_015228065.2 Penaeus monodon
GACCTATCAGCTGTTGCCCAAACCGAAGGTAATTAAAATTTGCTTAGGCCTACGTGATGAGGCATAGTAAGTAGGTAGAGTGAAAACAAACCACATGAATAAAGAGAGAGATAAAAAGGCCTGGAAAAGGAGACAGTTAAGCTGTTCCTCCGACAGAAACACCGACAGAGAGCAAGGAGAGAAGCAAAAGGAATAAGCAGGTACTGATAAACAGATAGGAGTGATATACCTTTGGCTTGGACGAAAGGGTACAGAAGAAATTTTAAGAAATAATGATAAAAATGTTAGAAACGTTGAGAAAGAATGGGAGATAGATCTGGTCTTTATACTTTAGTAAATGTG
>NC_051400.1:38384884-38385151 GCF_015228065.2 Penaeus monodon
AGTTTTTCAGCTTTTTTATGTCTTTTAGGAGTACAAGGAAATGATAAAGATTAGTGAGAAAGACAAGAGGCAGAGATTGCGTGTGTACGCTGAGTTACAAACGCTCACGTGTGTTAATGTGTTGTTGGACATCGACGCATTCACACGTTACTTTTATACCATGCGCATTTTCTTTTCTCTTTCTTTTTCATCCCTCTCTTTTTAAACAAATCATAAAAATAATAAGCAGAAAATAAGTCATCACGAGATATTTATTTCGAGCGCGAG
>NC_051400.1:38385179-38385700 GCF_015228065.2 Penaeus monodon
CGGGGGAAAAAAAATCTGAACATCGACATTGCGCAAGTGACAAAAGAGAGTTAAGAAAGCCTATTCGAACCCTCTGATAGGTTCCTACCTTTTACTATAGGGCATTGCGTAATATTCTGGAGGGTCGAGGGTGGGTAAAGGGGGGATGAGGAGGGAGGAGGAGAGAAGGAAGGAGGGGAGGGGCGAGGGAAAGAGGATGAAAAGAAGGGGAAGGGGAAGGAGAAAAGGAGAGAAAGGATGAAGGAAAGGGGAGGAAGGGAGGGGAGGAGGGTAAGTTTGGGATCACGGAAAGAGAGATCGAAGGGAGGGAGATGAAAGGAGGAAACATAGAGAGGCGGAAGAGAAGGAAGGGGGAGCAGAAAATTAGGCTAAGGAAAAGGAAAGGAAAATGCCCTAGGATATGAACAAATAGATATATATTTGAAGGCAAATAAGAGATTGGGACAGGAAAATGACAGGACAAGGAGTAAATAGGACATACGTAAATACAGAGACGAAATTATTAACCGGAAACCAATATT
>NC_051400.1:38386195-38386324 GCF_015228065.2 Penaeus monodon
CCCCGTGTAATTCAAGGGTGAAGAAACCAAATGCCAATTCAAGAGCTAAAGGAAGGTATATAATTACTTTGGGGGAAATACGCATTTTACGCACCGGGGAAGGTTGTGAAACACGCACACCACGTGGGA
>NC_051400.1:38386715-38387101 GCF_015228065.2 Penaeus monodon
ATAAGATGCTCGGTCACCCTCCGCCGGAAAAGGTAAACGATTCTCGCGAGGATAGGAAATTGTACACATAATCTAGGAAGGAAATGGAGCACATGTCCATTGTTCATAGTTCATCGCCTGGGAAATACACGCGTTCAGTATGGCTATTGCGCTGACATCAAGATGGTACAAAGAGGTTTAGTCGATACCTATTTAGTAGTTTTATTATTTATGGTCGATAATAGGTAGATGGTAAGTGAATATACACTATTTTTATGCGAATATGTGTGTTGGTAATGGCGCGAATGGACGTCTTATTCACGCGGGATAGTTGAGGATCGTTGAGTATCTTGCGGCGATTCACAAGCTCTCGTCTTGGAATTCGATATCATGTCCTCTTCCTCAGG
>NC_051400.1:38388286-38388471 GCF_015228065.2 Penaeus monodon
CTAGAATAGAAAAAAATCGTTGTATAATGTCTAATAAGAATTTATTCTGACAGTATCATTACCAATGCAGCCATCATTATCCGGTAAATATAAAAAGGAAAAAGCAATAGCGATAATTTTCTTCATAAAAATTGTCGATAATCATAATATAATGTAACGAATAATCTCTTTTATTCAACTATAGC
>NC_051400.1:38388501-38388670 GCF_015228065.2 Penaeus monodon
ACATCTGCGTTGAAGATACACCTTTCGAATGTTTTGATTAGGGAGTACATCTTTTTAAAAATGCGTTTTGGTAAAAGGGGGGAAAAATTAACAAAAAAGGAGACAAATGTTGGTTGAATGAATTTTAAATGGAAGGTGCGTGTGTGGAAGTCGTATTTGAAAGCAACAA
>NC_051400.1:38388957-38389029 GCF_015228065.2 Penaeus monodon
CCCTGTTATGAATTAAGACGAAAGCTATAATACTAAACCAAATTTTGTTTTTGACAGCAACGATAAAAGGAT
>NC_051400.1:38389076-38390220 GCF_015228065.2 Penaeus monodon
AATTACACTGGTGTCATTGCGTACCCTCATGGCATATTGTTGTTGCACGCTTCGTATCATCATGCACCTTCTTGTTTGCAAATATGGAATATGAAGAAACAGAATGAGAATTGGCGTAGCATGAGGGAAATAGCGCATTATTTGGGCTTTCTTTAGTCTCCTCTTTCTTCTCTTCTTCCCCTTTCTATCTTCCATCAGCTCCCCGTCTCTTCTCCCTCTCCCTCAAGTCCCTATTCTTTCTCCCTCTTCCTCTCCCTCAAATCCTCCCTCAGACCCTCCGATAGACGCCCGGTCCCCATCCCTTCTCCCTCAAGCCCCCTTCCCCATCTCCCTCTCCCCTCTCTCGTCTCTGGAATCCCCCGAGCCTCTTTTCCCCTTATTTTAAATCCTACTGCTTCTCCTAAACACAGTTTTCCTTCTGCTTTCCCCTTCCCTTCTTCCCCTTGCAATCCTAAAGCCCTTTATCTCTCCCCTTTTTCTCCCCTTTTTTCCCCTCTCACTTCACCCTTTTCCTTGAACTCTCTCTTCTCCTCTCACCCTCAGATTCCTCTCGTCTCTCCTTTCTTCCCCAAATCCCAAACTCTAATGCTCCTCCTCCTGCATCCCCACCCTTTCTTCCCCTATCTCCCTTAAATCTTCCCCTTTCTCCCTTCACCCCTCCAACTTTGAAACAGTCACCCTTTCCTCAACTCGCCCCCCCCCTCTTTCTCCCACTCCAACCTAACCCCCTTTCACTACCCTCTCCCTTCTTTCAAAGCTCCCTGTTTCTCACTTCCCCCTAAACTCCCACCCTTAAACCGGCCTTCCCCCCCCCCCCTTCACTATTCTCTCCCTCCCCCTCCAACTCTCCCTCGAAGCCTCATTCCCTCTAACCTCAACCCCACCATTCTTCACTACCTCTCCTCCTCCTCCTTCCCCATCCCCATTCCCCCACCTACCTCCTCCCCACCTCCGCCCCAATCCCTCACCTACCTCCTCCCACCCCAATCCCCTTCCAACCTCCTCCCCCCGCCCCATCCCCTCCCCCTTAGCCTGATCTCGCACAAGGTCACAGTGCACACCGAGGCTCCTTCACCCCCAACCCGAGACCTCCTGACTTGCTTTTGGTATTTTTCTGCCTCGTGTAGTGTAGTGTGTAAATGAG
>NC_051400.1:38390847-38390998 GCF_015228065.2 Penaeus monodon
GCAATTTTAGAGAAATTCCTTATTCATACATATATATAAATAGATAAAGAAAAAAATATTAATTCATTCATTTCCCTATTCATTTATGTATATGTAAGAAACTTATCTACAATTATAGATATAATCCACATGTGTGAGAACATCACTAAGA
>NC_051400.1:38391062-38391161 GCF_015228065.2 Penaeus monodon
CTAAAGCGTGCTGACAGGCATATGTACTTGTAGTGCCAAAGAAAAAGATGAAAATTAAATAGTAAATGCAAAAATGGACATACATATGAGGTATACGTG
>NC_051400.1:38392089-38392453 GCF_015228065.2 Penaeus monodon
CACAACATATACTTGAACATAAAATGAACAATAGGACGAAAGCAAGCAATAGGATGCCCTCCACCGCAGCATCCAGGCGAGATAACCCGAGATTCACACTTGTCTTCCTACGTGAGACTTAAGCCTTGTTCTTGAATGAGCTTTCGGAACTCGTTGTGCAGTCGAAAAAATGTTTCTTTTCTTTTTTCTTTTTATTAGGTTGTTATATCTCATTATTGTTTTTCGCATTTTTGGTTTCGTTTCATGATGTTTTGTTGATAATGTTTGTTTAATTGCTTAAAGTTTTATGTTTTTTGTAATAAAGATATTATTATATCTTTATTCCAGTAGTGAATAAAGTGATTTTAATTCACTATCACTGCTT
>NC_051400.1:38392498-38392640 GCF_015228065.2 Penaeus monodon
CTTCTTATTAGGCTATGTAGTGCATTCATGTGCATCGCATCTCCAGCTACAGTGCTTTTAATGCGTTTGGAGGCCACACCTGCCTTGCTGTGATGTCGAGTGCGTCCAGGCGTTCACGCAGTGGTGGTGGTGTAGCCCAGCA
>NC_051400.1:38393079-38393306 GCF_015228065.2 Penaeus monodon
CCCGCGTATGGTTAAGTGTTCCTTATGAACCTCAAGCAAACACACACAGAATTTCTTTGAACCGACACCCAGACCGGGAACGCACAAGCTCCCATAATAGGAAAAAGCAAACGTCATACAGAAGGTCCCCGCTTCCCCCCTCCCCCCCTAACCCCCCTTCGTCCCAAAAAAGGCCTAAAGTATTTTTTTTTAAGTCATTCATACCCATAACCATATTAACCACGGTA
>NC_051400.1:38393830-38393963 GCF_015228065.2 Penaeus monodon
AGCTTCCTCAGCCAAGCATCTCAGAAGGAATCCCAGGACGTTGAAGTGTCCCCGAGTCCTTACCTGCCCACAGAAGGGAAATCGGGTGCGAAGGGGGGGAGGGGGATGTGCCCTATTTAACGGTACTTGCTGA
>NC_051400.1:38394183-38394249 GCF_015228065.2 Penaeus monodon
GATATGTATATACGTATAGAGATAGGTAGCTAAATTTGATAGGCGGATATATATGTGTGTGTTTGT
>NC_051400.1:38396061-38396324 GCF_015228065.2 Penaeus monodon
AGATAGTAAGTGTATAAGACAAACTTGGACAAAGATTCATACATATAGTGATTATAAACATTACAAATGGACGTAGATAGATGTAAGACGCAAATAAGTGGATATAGACGACTTGAGTGGATATGACAACGTGAGTGGATATAGTTGACATGACTGGATATAGATGGCGACACCTTCTCTCCTGGAGTACAATGAATCTGCCGATTGCTGTCTTTCCCCAAGAGACTCATTCGTTCCGTGTCAAGGGGGCACGAATCTAAACG
>NC_051400.1:38396541-38396722 GCF_015228065.2 Penaeus monodon
TTGTATTGTACCTTATCTTTCATCTTTTATTTTGACTATCTTTTTTATTTTTTATCTAATTTGTTCTAATCTATTTTATATTCACATTCTTCCATTTGTTACTTTTCCTGATTTTTTCTCTTTTCTCTTTTAAAATTCCGATGTTATTATTACTCTCATTACTACAGATGCTGAAGGTTGT
>NC_051400.1:38396911-38397134 GCF_015228065.2 Penaeus monodon
GCAAACGTACACCGAGAGAGCAGAATGAACTACTTGACAAAAGCTAATGAATAAAGCATTCTCCTCCTTCACCAGGCCTATAATAACACTAATAGCATCGGCTGTGACATTTGCCTTAGTCGTATATTATGGACACTTCTCCGCCCCTTTGACAAGACCAATTTTCTTCCGCTAATAGGAAAGCTTCTTCGGGTGGTAGTCTCTGAGGCATAGCAACGAGGGT
>NC_051400.1:38397618-38397943 GCF_015228065.2 Penaeus monodon
AATGGAATAAAACTGGGAGGGAAAGAGGGAGAAAAAGTGCGAGTGGGAGAAGGATGAAAATTAGGAAATGTAGGAAAAGTAAAACCAACAACAAGACCGGCATAGCAATAAAACGCAACAAAGACAAAAACAATACTGATCCTCATAACCATCACACTAACAATGACGCTAACAAAAACAAAACAAAAGAAATGGCAAAACCAGCACCAACAGCTAAACTCCCGGAGATTTCAACGCCGCCCCGCCACATTAAGTAGTGAGCCAAACAGGACC
Source organism: Penaeus monodon (assembly GCF_015228065.2). Lineage (NCBI taxonomy): Eukaryota > Metazoa > Arthropoda > Malacostraca > Decapoda > Penaeidae > Penaeus > Penaeus monodon. The sequence goes on from NC_051400.1 coordinate 38,397,892, forward strand.
CTCGTGTTGCGTCATATCGAACCCCAACAAAGGTAGAGTGAGGCCCTAAGCT
>NC_051400.1:38398001-38398295 GCF_015228065.2 Penaeus monodon
AAAGCTACCCATTACCTCACCCGTAGAGAGGCTATGGGGAATGGGGGGTGAGACCTTTTCTTTGAAGGAGTGAAGTTTTTTGCTCCGTTTACATTTTTGTAGATTTCGTGTTGTGCTTTTTTGTATTTTGTGTATCAAAATATTTTTCGACTTCTTTGTCGATTTGAATTCTGTTTATTTGCCTGTCTGAATGTGTATTTAATGATATCTACATCCAGCATACACCCACCAATCTATATAACTATCAGTTTTAAGCTGAGTAGTTGTCTAGGTATTTTTTGTACCAATCTTTCT
>NC_051400.1:38399908-38400133 GCF_015228065.2 Penaeus monodon
TCTGAACTTTATTACCTTCTGACTACAACAGATACCTGTGAACAATATTATGCTTCCTTACATTTCCCAACCGATTCCTTCAAACAGTACTGTGTTAGAACTTCAAACAAGTAGATTCGAAACAAATAGATTGGAAAGAACAGAACAAGTAAATACCAAACAAGAATAAGGAACAAAAGTTGAACAAGCGTGAACAAAAGCAAATAGGCAATTACACCAAACCGT
>NC_051400.1:38400313-38401132 GCF_015228065.2 Penaeus monodon
TTCTAACAAACCCAAAATTAAGTAAAGAAAAACGCACACAAAAAAACAAAGAAAAAATACGTAGAAACATAAAAAACGGAAAATATCCAAAGAGAAGAAACGATATAAAACGAAACACCAAGCAAGTGCCAGGGACGCAGACATAGCTCAGCCCGATTCGCAAGACGAGTGTGGGTGGGAGTTATGGGGGGTGCTGGTGGGGGTGACCATGGTGGGGGGAGATAGAGGGGGGTGCTGGGGGGGATGACCATGGTGGGGGGAGATGCATGGTGGTGGTGGGGGATGGAAAGGGTTGACGATGATAGGGAGGGAGATGGAGGGGGTTGTCCATGGTGGTGGAGGAGTGGGGGGGACATGAAGGGGGTTGACGATGATGGGGAGGGAGATAGAAGGGGTGTTGACCATGGGGGGAGGGAGGTTGACCATGGGGGGGAGGGAGGTTGACCATGGGGGGAGGGAGGTTGGGGGAAAATATAAAGACTCGATGGTATGCAACAGATCCGGCGGTGGGTGAGGAAGGTACATGAGCTGGGAGAAGTGGAGTCATGAGGGACAAAGAGGGAGGAAGGAGAGAGGAAAATGGAGAGAGGTTGGGGGGGGGTGGGAGGACAGAGGGAGGGGAAGGGAAGAAGGGAGAGGAGGGAGAAGGGGGAGGAGTTGGTAGAGAGGGAGAGTGGAGATTAAAGAGAGAGGAGGGGAGAAAGAGACGGGGAGGGAGAGGAAAATGGAGACAGAGGGAGGGAAAAGAGGGAAGGAAAGAGACGGGGAGATTACATAGGGAATGGGAAAAAGCGAGAGAGAGGAAAAGAGAGCGGGGAA
>NC_051400.1:38401444-38402197 GCF_015228065.2 Penaeus monodon
GAATATAGAATACGTGTATCGTTAATGGAGTAATATGACGAAAATAAGCATGAGTTCAGGTGGACGCTGAGCAGGGAAGTAGGTAGCGTGGGTAAGCAGACAGCTGTAGGTCTTTGGTGTAGCTAAGCAGGATAGATATATAGGCATTGGTATGAGGCAGACGAGGGGTGAGGGGCATGGAGGGGGGGGGGATAGCAAGAGAGGGCAGGGAGGGAGAGCTAGCAGGCAGGGCAGGGACGGCTAGCTGGTAGGGAAAAAGGCTAGCAGGCAGAGCAGGGACGGCTAGCTGGTAGGGAAAAAGGCTAGCAGGCAGGGCAGGGACGGCTAGCTGGTAGGGAAAAAGGCTAGCAGGCAGGGCAGGGACGGCTAGCTGGTAGGGAAAAAGGCTAGCAGACAGGGCAGGGACGGCTAGCTGGTAGGGAAAAAGGCTAGCAGGCAGGGCAGGGACGGCTAGCTGGTAGGGAAAAGGGCTAGCAGGCAGGGAGGGCGGGTTAGCAACAAGAATGGAGGACTAGCAGGCAGGCAGGGAGGGCGGACTAGTAGATAGGGAGGGAGGCATAGCAGACAGGGAGGAAAGTCTAGCAGGCAAGAAGGGCAGGCTAGCAGGCAGGGAGGGAGAGCAGGCTAGCAGGCAGGAAGGGAGGCATAGCAAACAGGGAGGGAGGGAGGGAGAGCAGGCTAGCAGGCGGGATAGCAAACAGGGAGGGAGGGAGGGAGAGCAGGCTAGCAGGTAGGAAGGGAGACATAGCAAAC
>NC_051400.1:38402223-38402720 GCF_015228065.2 Penaeus monodon
AGCAGGTAGCAGGCAGGAGGGAGGCATAGCAAACAGGGAGGGAGGCAGGGAGGGAGAGCAGGCTAGCAGGAGAGGGCAGAGCAGGGCAGACGGGACGGGTACAGCGCCCAGACCAGCCTCCTCTTCTCCGGCGCGAAATGCCCGCAGGCGCACATCTCGGGGCGTGGCAACTCGGGTGGAGTATGCGGTAGTAGCGGAGCCTGGGGCGGTCGGGGCAGCCAGGGGGGGCGAGAGGGGGGGCGGGGGGTTGAGATGGGGGCGGGGGGTTGAGATGGGGGGGGGGGGGGGTGGGGGAGGAGGAGGATAGGTGGGGGTGGGGGGGGGAAGGAGGTGGGAGTGGGGGGGATGTTGAGGTGGGGGTGGGGGGAGGCGAGCTGGGAGGAGGGGTAAGGGATCGCGAGGAGACGAAGGGTGGGTGGAGGAGAGATGGAAAAGAGGGATGGAAGAGAAATAGGTTATGAAGAGTGATGAAGGAGAGAGGGAGAGAAAGTGGGTAC
>NC_051400.1:38402899-38402991 GCF_015228065.2 Penaeus monodon
GATGAAGGCAAAGGAAAAATGAAAAGAAAGGGATACCCAGACACAGACGGAGAGAGAAAGAGAGCGAGCGAGAGGAGGCAAAGCACCCACCA
>NC_051400.1:38403050-38403350 GCF_015228065.2 Penaeus monodon
AGAGACCGACATTGCGGGCCATTACTACGCTCAGGTTGCGTGTAGGATTAACAGAGTAGGATTAACTGATGAACAGACTCATCCTCGGCCCTTATCCCCTTTGCAGGATGGGCAGGAGGAGGCCGAGGAGAGGCTTGCCGTGAGTTTCATTGTTTTCGTTTTCGATTCGCTTCTCCTTGTAACGCGATGGAAGGAGGGTTTTTTTCGCAAGAGAAGGAAAGATGGAAAGCAACGAAATTTATTCAGGGGAAAAAGCAAATCGCAAAGGTATCGTTGGCTTCGGCAGGACGGCGGCCGATT
>NC_051400.1:38403391-38403575 GCF_015228065.2 Penaeus monodon
CTGCGGGCCCACTGACCACGTAACGGCTGAGTTCGGGGTCGGCGGGCAGATGGCGGTGGTGCGGCGGGGCGCTCTCCCTCCGCCAGCCGACGGGGCTCCTCAGTCGTGCCCGAGACACCAGTCAGGGCGGACCTCTCCGTCACCCCTTAGACACGCCCCACGTCGCTCGCCGCCCTGCCCCCTC
>NC_051400.1:38403679-38404002 GCF_015228065.2 Penaeus monodon
TTTCTTCTTCTTTTTAGTATTATTATTACTACTTCTAGTTTTGCTTACGTGATGTTCTTCCACTTCCCTCCATTTTTTCGTCTCTTTCCTCCTCATCTCCTCTTCCCGCGGTCATTGTCCCCCTCCTCCTCACAAGCCAAGGACTTCGCCTCCCTCCCCTCCCTCCACTTTATCTCTCTTATCGACCTTTAATCTCACTCAAAGATTTTTTCGATTTTTCGCCGCGAGGAACAAGCACAACCAACAACGCACGGGTTCGGACATAGAACTGTGTTGTTCTTGTGGTGTTCGACTCTTCTGACTTCGGCTTGGGTTTGGCTCTT
>NC_051400.1:38404028-38404092 GCF_015228065.2 Penaeus monodon
CCCATCGGATAAATCCTTCGCTGGTTGGATATGGCCCGAGGCATTGCCAGTGTGTGTTGCGTGT
>NC_051400.1:38404115-38404400 GCF_015228065.2 Penaeus monodon
GGAGTGCGGGTAAGAGGTGGCGGAGCAGGAGTTTCGAACAGTGGTGCCAGCGCTGTGTCTCAACTCCTTCAAGAGAGAGAGAATAAAGGCGGCTCTTACTCAGGATCGGTGACTACCCCGGCCTGCCTCACTCACTCACCTGGCTTACTCACCCCCGCCACGCACCTGCGCCGTGTCGGTAAGTAGTCCGTTTTGTGTGTAATTTTTCTAATTTTTTTTTTAAATCGCTGTTCAGTTTATTTCATTAATATTGCTATTGTCATCTGAGTGTTGGCAGCGTTTTCC
>NC_051400.1:38404635-38404875 GCF_015228065.2 Penaeus monodon
ATGTATGTATGTATGTATTCATAAGTACAATTAAAAAGAAAGAAACGACGGAACGAAATTGTCAAATAAAAACAAGAGGGAAAACAGAAATTGAACCAAAATATGAAAGAAAGTAGAATTTATCAAAAAAAAAAATAGACAGTGAATTGATGCGAAATGAGGGAACATTGAAGGAAATATCTATACCAAAGTCAGAAGGAAAAGATTATAAAAAAAAATGAAAGGAGAGACGACGGTGAA
>NC_051400.1:38404934-38405111 GCF_015228065.2 Penaeus monodon
ACCCGAAAATACTTAGAATGAAATAGAACAGACGGTGATTTTAACGCTACAGTACAGAGGAAGTCAGACGGCCTTTGGGGTCGACTTGTGGGCGGGAGAGAGCAATGTGCCGCCCGCACCACGCACGCCCTCATTACATACCGTTTTATTTCCTCTATCTGGTCACAAATTATCGCG
>NC_051400.1:38405174-38405359 GCF_015228065.2 Penaeus monodon
GCTCCGTACTCCTGTCTCGAATGGCTATATGGTTTTATTTTCTATATTTTTCTTCCGTCTCTCTTGTTTATTGTTGGAGTTTCTTCTTATTACGAGTTATTGGTTATTTTCTTCTATTTATCATTCGTTATTGGTTGTATTCTATCGGTCGCACGCCTCGCGGTCTCATTAATTGCCATTTTATT
>NC_051400.1:38405637-38405736 GCF_015228065.2 Penaeus monodon
GTCATTGCATTGCGGGTTATCGAATATTTCGGGTTATTATCATTAGTTAATTTTCGTGTTCTTGTTAGCCGCCTTTTCTCGCCGTTTTATCGAATTACC
>NC_051400.1:38405796-38405875 GCF_015228065.2 Penaeus monodon
GTGTGTTATTCGTAACGTAACGTTTTTTTCGTCTAATGCATTTTTGTGTTATTTACATTTGTCAGAAATTTATCTTTTA
>NC_051400.1:38406072-38406402 GCF_015228065.2 Penaeus monodon
CCTCAATTTGTCTACACCCGAAATTTATCACATCTGTCTACTACTTCCCTTCACAAACACCTTAACAATTATTTCGATCTCAAAAGCCCCGAGGTTATATTCCTTGAAGAAAAAAATAGGTCATAATAATATACTTTACATTTTATTATAATTATTAATCCCAGTGTGGTATTAACAATTTTAAGCATGATTTAGTAATATGCTTTTGCCTTACCTTCGTAACCTCGTAATTTGAATTAGACTATAGATAATAAACTTATTTTTTTTATCTTGCTTTCGTATTTTCCGCTGCCAGAGATATTAACGCACACAAGAATTTGTTGTCGTTGA
>NC_051400.1:38406547-38406795 GCF_015228065.2 Penaeus monodon
TTCTGCGAGAAACTGTCTCACCGCCGGCGCCTGTACAACTTCTGCGGTCCTGGGTTGTACGTGTTCGTTGTTCTTCGCTTGGCCCCTAAAATGCGAGATGTTCAAACTGGAGTTGTTCAGCTGATGTTCGTGTCGGCGTTGGTCCAGTTCAAAGTGGAAACTCTTCTGCACATATTGTTCTTGATACTTGATTTTATTCAGGTAAAAATATACGAAGAGTGTTTGTCTTGTTGGAAGTAAATATAGAG
>NC_051400.1:38408175-38409784 GCF_015228065.2 Penaeus monodon
TTTAAGTCCTTGTGACCGCAACCAAAATGTTCATCCTGTCGCTATTATTAAAATGTATCTCAGCTGTTTCACCATTCAAAAAATAAAGAAAATAAACATAAATATGTCATTAACTACACACACAGACAGTTCCTTAATTCTCACAAGTGTTTAGAAATTAGAACTTAATGACCGCCTGATTCTTCTTTGATTTTAAATATAATTGCTATTAACTACTCGAAGAACCGCTTAATTGTATATGACCTTTAAAACAATGTTATTGGCTAATTAACGATTACGGAATTCTTACATCATTCTAGATAAAAGCCTTATTGACAACATAACAGTCGCTCAGAGCTTGTGTGCTTCTATCAAGCATCTCTCATTATCCATACAAACAGCCGCTCAGTTCTTATATGAACTGAGCGAATGTAATTTGAATCTGTTAACTAGGTGACAGATCACTTAATTGTTATAGAAATTATGGGAAAAAAAGCATCAGATTGAATCATTCTAACACTATTGATCGTAGGATCTGGTACGGTTTTATTTCGTATAGGGTTTTAAGCAGGATTTTTTTGTGGACTGCAGTTGGATCCGTTTTTGACTGCGCGATCACTATTCCTCAATTCTTACGTCGCTAAAGCTGTAACGGAAACGCAGTGGGTCCGACATATTCTGTAATTCGGTAAATAGACGAATTGATGTTTAGAATAATTTGGTTTGCTTGGTTATTCTTCCTGTATCCGGTTTCTCTTGTTTTATTTATTTATTTTCCGCAAAGCAACAGATTAGTTCGAAGCTTTTTCGTTCGATTGATTTACCTTACTCCGTTTTTTTTTTCTTGATTATTCCTTTTCTTAATTATCTTTTTCTGTTAGAATCTTAAAATATCTCTTTGTTCCCTTAAGCACACAGCTTTTTCTTCCTCTTTTTCCTTCTCTCCTTCCTTTTACATATTTTCTTGCCCTTCCTTCACCTGATCCGTCTTTACGTAAAATACAACTTCATGTTAACATAAAATGAATTTCGACTTTCTTCTCTTCTGTCTTTTGTTTTTACTTGAAAAGTTATCTCATATATTACTTTAGAGACTTTTGTTGATTTTAGGTATGTTGCTTATATCTCTAGTTTGATTAATAAACCGTATTCATAATAATTCTTGTAATTCATTCCTCGCATTTACCTCCTCATTTGTTTAGTCACAGAATTAAAATATTTTCAACACTTTTCCTCCTTTGTATTACCTCTAATTATCGCTTAGTTCTGGCTTTGCCCCATTCGTTCGGCAGTGTGGCAGTCATCATCATTAAGTGTCTGTTTACCGCGTCCCTTAACGTGTCATAGGCTGTGTTGGAGAGATTTTGCATAACGGAAATGCCTCTGTCTCGCTGAGTTTTCTTTTGTTGACATTAATATTGTTTAAAGATGATGTGATGAGTTGTGGTAACTGTTGCTGGAGTATGATTGTCATTTTCACTGTCAGTATTTTGGGTTTAACGGGTTAGATTTGTAAGGATGATCATATATATTGTCAGTATTATGTAATTACTGTTATCATTATTTCCTTAATCTGGATCATTCCCAATATCTTGATTATATACTATATTTTTTTTATACCCATTTCTTC
>NC_051400.1:38409879-38410378 GCF_015228065.2 Penaeus monodon
ATTCCATTTTCACATGAAAAGCGACTTTCTTTCTTGACGCGTCTTGACTCATGGAAGGTTGACTCACTCCCATTCTCCTCCCCCGCCCCACTTTCGACACTTGACTCACTATTCTTTCCTTCCTTTTGAGTGACTCAGTGACGCGGCGTAGGCAGAGAGAGGTGGGGGAGGGGGGGAGAAGGGAGTAAATGGAGGGAGGGGGGGGGCGCTCCATTCCTTTATAAATGAAGGGAGAGGAAATCAGTGAGTACTTTCTGGTTAACAGCTGAGTGCTTCCAGTGAGTGAAGGGTGAATTAGTGACACGGAAAGGAGAATAGAAAAGGACGGTGTGAGGGAAGAGAAAAGAGGTGGAGGGAAAGGAAGAGGGAGTGAAGATAGGAAGGAAGGAGAGATGGAAAGAGAGGGAGTGAAGATAGGAGAGAAGAAGGGAATTAAAAGAGGAGAAAAAAAAACGGAAACACCATCCCAGAAAAGGGAGAATAGGAGGGAGAGGGAATT
>NC_051400.1:38410435-38410519 GCF_015228065.2 Penaeus monodon
GTCCGCCACGATATCCCAGTCCCGTTCTGGCCCGGAAATGCCGACGCCGAAATTTCCCGCGACTTCGCCATGACCCCTGACAGC
>NC_051400.1:38410865-38410976 GCF_015228065.2 Penaeus monodon
CGCCATTCTCTCGCGCTTCTGCAAACTCTCTCACGCTCTACCTCTTCCTCCCACAGTCTGTGGCCCTCATATTCATTCTTTACCTTGTGTCGTATTTCTCTTTAATATTCA
>NC_051400.1:38411005-38411365 GCF_015228065.2 Penaeus monodon
AAGATTTAATTGCTTAGCTCATTTCTTAGCTCTTTTCTTTTGATATATTTTTCTTCTTTATCATAATGTTGTTTTTTATTCCTCGCTAAAGTGTTTATTTTACCTATCTAATAATCTCTTAATGATCATCTTTTACTTGGTAGGCCTCCGAGAGAACGTATTTTGCTCTATATTTTTTGTAGCGTTTTTCCGCTCGATTTCTGCTATTTTTTTGACCGCTCTTATTAGCGCTTGAGTAGTAAAGGTGCGATGGAGTGAAGGTTTAGTCGGTAGTCATCTCCGAAACACTTGGCTGCCCCGCCGTGTTTGTTTCGCGCTGCTACGCCTCGTACTGCTTGGTGTGACAAGTATTTAGTTTCT
>NC_051400.1:38411406-38411491 GCF_015228065.2 Penaeus monodon
CCCCACTAGCTTATCTTTTACTTGTTTTCCTCCCCCCCCCCCCCAACACACACACACGTACCATACCTCCCACTCCTCTCCCAAT
>NC_051400.1:38411572-38411783 GCF_015228065.2 Penaeus monodon
ACCGCTAATATTTAGCGTTCTCGGTTGGTTTCTAGCGCACGCCGACCGCGCTCGGTTAGAACCCGCGGGCACAGAACCTCCAGGCTCTCTGCTACGTGAGGCTAGAGTTGCGTTTCGTTTCTTTTATTTGTTCCCAGTTTATTCCATTTTCTGTAGGTTTTCCAGGCTTTTCTTTTGTTTTTGGTTTCTTATTTAGATATTATGTTAATAA
>NC_051400.1:38411839-38412087 GCF_015228065.2 Penaeus monodon
TGTAGACTCGTTTTTCCTTTTCTCCGTTTCTCTTATCTTACCCTTTTTTATTTCTTTTTTTCTCTCTGCTTTTTCCTCCTTCCTCTCTGTCTTTATGCTTTTCGTCTCTTCGTTTCTGCCTCATCTTTTCCCTCCATTTCCTTCATTTTCTTCCTCCTCCTCTCATTATTAAAACATCTCTTCCTTCTATTTCCTTCCTCTCTTTTCATTTTCCCTTCTTCCTTCCTTCCAATCCCCCCGATCGGCGC
>NC_051400.1:38412112-38412226 GCF_015228065.2 Penaeus monodon
AATATTGACAAAAGGCAGAGCGAGGGAAGTTCTTAAGTGAGCAGTGCCGCCACGTAACCCTAGCGACCGCTCTTAGGCCTAACTACCCCCCCCCCTTCCAAAACCGGTGTCAAA
>NC_051400.1:38412277-38412713 GCF_015228065.2 Penaeus monodon
CATACTTCCTATTTTCACCCATGGCCCTTGTTCTTCTAACGAACCACCTTATTCCCTCTTCTCTCTTGTTTAACTCTCTGTCCGCCTATTACCTTTCCTATTTCCCCACTAATTATTCCCCTACCTCGTTACCCATGCTTCTACCAACCCCCCCAAAAAACAAAAAAGTTGGCATTGAGGAAAGGTCTCCATCAAAAACCATCATTATATTTAATACCCCCTCCCCCCTCCCTTCTCCCCATTCCCTCCCCTATTGGAAAAAAGAGAGAAAAAAAAAGAATTGAAAAATAGGGTGTTTGTCTCCTTCGATCATCAAAAAGTACATGTGCTGAGCCACCTTCAGGACATTGTTCTGTTCGACAAGCCTGACAGACGTTGATTTAAGGTGGTACGTTTAGAAGGGCGTTAATTGACGTTCGTGACTGTCAACGGCGGG
>NC_051400.1:38412755-38413012 GCF_015228065.2 Penaeus monodon
TAATTTCTCGCCTTCGTCTTGGCTACTTATCCCCTCTTCCTTTTCTATTTTTTTTCTGATCTGGCGTCTCCCTCTTTTCTCTCCCTTAGTCTCTTCTTTGCCCCATATAACTCTCGTCCTATTTTTCTTTCACTGTTTACCTTCATTATGGTGTCTCCCTATCCTACATTTCTCTCCTTTTCTTCCTCTCTCTTTATCACCTCCCTCCTTACTTTCACCTTTACCCTCTCACCCCCTATTCTCCCTTATTACCCACA
>NC_051400.1:38413107-38413893 GCF_015228065.2 Penaeus monodon
CACTCTTTCGTAAGACGCTCACGAGGAAGACGAAAAGGAGATCGCGCAGGCCTGGGGCGAATGTGGGGGAATTAGGTGAGTGTCAGTCAAACCTCCTACGGTCGCCGGTCACTTACCTAAATTGCTCCTCGTAGTCGGAGAGGTAGGTGGGCGTTTGAGGAGGGGAGGTGGGTATAGGGGAGGGGAGGTAGGGAAGTTGAGAGAGATTGGGAAAAGGATTTGGATGGGTAGGAGGGGGGGAAGTGTGGGTTTTTTGGGGTAGGGGATCTGAAGGGTAGGGGATTGGAGGAAGGATATGGGGAAATGTATTGGAGGGGAGGGTTGGGGTAGTTAGCGTGGCGAAGGGGAGGGAGCATTTGTGGGGAAATATTAGACGCGTGGAGGACTGGGGGTAAAGTGGGGGTTGCGTGTGTGTGAATCGGTAGGGTTGGGGGGAATGAGTGCAAGTAGTGGTTGGGGAAGGTGGGATGGAGCTTGTGCGCTGCGACTTTTTCACGATTCTAGTTATTCTTCGGATTCTTAATTCTAACATGCTATGTACTTTACCTGTTATTTTTTTCTGTAACTAGTATAAAATCATCATCATTGTGAAGAATTATAATGAGAATGAGCTTCTACGTTAAGGAAATATCATTTATTTACTGTAATATCTATTGTAATAAGGAAAATGTGTTTATGTAACCCTCGTGCGAAACTCTAAGGTGGTTGAGTGCCAAATATTGATCAGTGTTTCTTCCTTTCCTTCTCTCTCTTTTTGATTTTCTTATTTTTGGTTTAAATACCTGA
>NC_051400.1:38413993-38414351 GCF_015228065.2 Penaeus monodon
TCTATCTCTCTGCGGTATTCGATTCTCCTCCGATTCTGTAAGCAAAGAAGCCTGTTACAGAGTACTAATGATAAAACTAATACAATAATGACACTTCCACCAATTCTGAAAGTGCTGAGCCAATCTTCCATCCTCGAAGGACGTAAATTCAGTGCACATGTTCCAAGCCATTGACTTCGTAACATATCAGTGGACTGTGAAACTGCAGTGGGGCGTGTATTTTGCCCTTGTGAAATACGGCGGTCGAGGAGTGTACATTTAGGTAGGTAAATGTTGATTATGTACTGTTTAACATTAGTGAGTCCTGGTTTACGAAAGGATTCATATGATTGATGATCGGCTTATCTTATTAATCTTA
>NC_051400.1:38414388-38414536 GCF_015228065.2 Penaeus monodon
AAACTTTGTTGCTTTAAAAAAACTTGTCTAAGAACACTGGAAACGTTGTTAGTGCAAAATGTTTAGTGCTGATCACTTTATGAGCAGTGTATGGTCCGTATTATGTATTATCACTTTATCTCTGAAGTGTATGGATGCTCACATAAGA
>NC_051400.1:38415000-38415113 GCF_015228065.2 Penaeus monodon
TGAGGAAGCAGATCAAGCAGCAGCACCAAAGGGAAGCAGAGAAGCACGTGTCTTCGCAACGCCTTCAAGACATCAACACCGACGCTGTCTCCTTAACCCAACCTGCCCGGAGA
>NC_051400.1:38415141-38415605 GCF_015228065.2 Penaeus monodon
AATATAAAAAAAAAAAGTTTTCATTTTCATAATTAGAAAAACGAAAACTTCGACAACTCTGGGCTGGCGCTGATTTTCTCTTTGGTTATCTAGCTGTATGAGAGTGCTCGACGTCATAAAGCTAGGTTACCAAAGTTAAGAACAGCACCTCTTCTACGGGGTGTGAACGAAGGAAGGAAGAGAGAAGAAAGAAGAACTGGAAGCGCAAGAATAGGAAGGATAAAAGAGAAAGAAGGAGAAAAGAGAGATAAGAGAGAGGAGGAGAAAAGGAGAAAGATAAGAGAGAGAAGGAGAAAGATAAGAGAAAGGAGGAGAAAAAGAGAAAGATAAGAGAAAGGAGGAGAAAAATGGGAAAGGAGGAGAAAAAAGGGAAAGGAGGAGAAAACAAGGAGAAAGAGAAAACGTGAAAGCATGAAAAAGGAAATATATATAAGTGATAAATGATTGCAAACAAAATGAAAAGG
>NC_051400.1:38415650-38415939 GCF_015228065.2 Penaeus monodon
TAGAAAAAAAAGGTGAAGGAAAAAAAGAAAAATGTGTCAACATATATTCGAAATAGAAAGAGAAAGAAAAAAAATAAAATCGCTAAAATTTATTCCGATTTCTTTTTTATGGCTTTTAATAAGTGTTTCATTGTATGAGAATAATACTCTGCAAGTCGTTTTATACATCTATCCATGTCCAGATGGCGATCCCTACACACATTTCGCATTGATCAGACACCTATCAATATGTCTAACCTTTCATCCCTTATCATCCCTCCTCATTCACTGCAGCCCCCCGCCCCCCCCC
>NC_051400.1:38415966-38416054 GCF_015228065.2 Penaeus monodon
TCCCCTTTAACGGTTCTGACCACAAAAGTTGTTGCCTTGGTTGTAGGGATTAAAATGGGGGTGGGGGGGGGGGTGACGTGTTTCGTTT
>NC_051400.1:38416269-38416346 GCF_015228065.2 Penaeus monodon
ACTTGTGTATGCGTGCGTGTTTATATGAGGGCATCACATTGCCGCGTTCCATTGATCGTGTCGGCGGTTGTTGATCC
>NC_051400.1:38416454-38416518 GCF_015228065.2 Penaeus monodon
AATGAAAAAAAGTGCGTGTGCACATGTGTGCAAAGCCTATATAAACATGTCATTAAAATCATAA
>NC_051400.1:38416685-38417048 GCF_015228065.2 Penaeus monodon
GGTTGGCCGTAGTCGTGTTGCACGATTTCGGACACCCTGACTAACATCTGTTCGGGGAATGGAAGGCGCTGATTACGGAGGTTCTTGGCCGTGGGATCTGCTTGCTGCGCGAGACCCCTGCTTGTCGCCTTTCGTTCACCCCAACTGCTGCTCATGTCCGCTGACGAACCTGCTAATGACCCCGCTACGACGTCGGTAATGATAATGTCGCTTGGTCTGGTGATTAGCTTGTGTTACAATGTCGGGAAGAGTGAAATGATGGAGCTTGTTGCTCTTCTCGTTACTATTATTAGTAGTAGAAGTGATCGTGAAGGTAATGCTGTAACACTGATAGTAGAATTAGTTATGATGATTAGTTTATAC
>NC_051400.1:38417072-38417689 GCF_015228065.2 Penaeus monodon
CAAAGGAAGTGTTAAAGAAATATATGGTGATATAGGGATCAGATATATAAGCATTTCATAATTTTATCATTCTTCTTAATCGTTGTCAATGTATTTAAAGATAAAGATGTTTTCTTGTTATTATTGATATTAGTTGCGTTATTTCTTCTTTTTTTTTGCAGTACCTGTGTTCTCGTTATTATAATGTTTTAATATGATGCGAAATTGTGACCCCACGAAAATTGAATATAATAATCTTTAGCAAATGAAATATATGAGGAGAAAATTAAGCCCACGCTAAAATTAGATTATTTAAATTGAAAATGAGAGTAATTGTAATCAATAAATATGAAAATTGCCATTACTAATACCCCGTAGCGTAAGTGCAATTAGAGTTAATTACAGTAATTTTATGCCTGGTTGATGATGTAATGAGCAATTTTTTAAATGTGATTAGTATCGGAAATTTGTGATTATTGTACTATTGTTTAAAATTTAATTTCAGGTGGTCATTACTTTTAGAGGGTCATTATCACCGTCAGCGGCTCATAAATATGGGTGAGAACGTTTGAGCAATGAGCGAGCGAGAGAGGGAGACTGTAATGTGTGTAATGTAGCAATATTGGCGTTACGTAAAA
>NC_051400.1:38418712-38419141 GCF_015228065.2 Penaeus monodon
AACCATATACCCTTCTTATTTAAGTCTGTGGAAATTGCACTAACTTAAAAAAGTAAAATATGGAAAGTCAACGAACAAGGATAAATTGCTTTAATCATATTTACATAATTGATACGACGCCAAGATAACAATTCCGAGTGGAGCGTTTTATTACAATGTTCCGATTTATGGAAGCAAATTTTGTATCATTTTTGTATCAAATGATCATGATAGATTAACTAAAAAAAATGCATTTCTTTAATACCTGACAAGAAAGTCTATATAAAAGGCAATTTATAATTAACATAGAGCTTTCGTCGGTAATTTTGATAGCTATGACTGAACGTCGCAATAAAAATAATGAGGTCGATGGTCGCTGAGGTTATTACGAATCTGACTATCAAATTGAACAATAGTGAATCATGATGGATTGATTGATCGTTATTTAAA
>NC_051400.1:38420037-38420111 GCF_015228065.2 Penaeus monodon
TTACATCTACCTAATAAACTTTAACAAAAGTCTAATCTGAATATGATATTCCCGAAAAAAATCGGCACGCGTGC
>NC_051400.1:38420238-38420599 GCF_015228065.2 Penaeus monodon
ACGGTGACATCTGATCAGTTTTTGTATTTATGTGTTACCATTCAGTTTATTTTCTGGGGCTTCAAGTCTGCTTCGTCGTTTTACATACGACCGAGTGATATTATTTATTTATTATTTCTATTACTGATTTTCTCATGTTCTAAATTAAATCTCTTGTATTTTCTAATTTTACTTTTTTTTATATTCTAAATATCTTATTGATTTATATCATTATTTATAAGTTGGTTAATAAATATGATTGCTAGCTTTACACTCATGTTCGCTTGGCTGTAATTATTCCGGTTTGGGATATTAAGTTCTGGATAATTATACACATTTACAAGATGTATATGTATGATATATGAGCATGAGAAAGACGGTG
>NC_051400.1:38420639-38420877 GCF_015228065.2 Penaeus monodon
TTATTAGTGCAGCGCAAACCCGAGTTTAATCTTTTTATAATGTCGTATTTCACGCGCCGTTAGAAAGATGTTGATCGCTACATTCCCTTGCAGTGTTGCAAATAAATCACAGATGACTTGCAGTTTTATATAGAAAAATTTACAAGAGAGATTGGTATGTGAGACGCGTTACTTGCATTATAAATGGATTTCATAGGTTTAAAGAAGTGTTTAGTTTAATGAATATATAGGTGAATCT
>NC_051400.1:38421068-38421333 GCF_015228065.2 Penaeus monodon
TCCCAATTACGAACACATTTTTATAACTGCTCCTAACCATCCAACCAACACCGCATTCACACCCGCATCGCAGACGACCAAACGACATTCTGATTTTAAATAACCAAATTCAAATGATCATAAACTCCAACGGTCATTTACTAACGGATTCGAACGAAGCATTTGGTTCACGCCTCTCCTCCGCGATCGAACGCGTCCGTATGCAGTCGTTGGGCTTTGGTTTTGGATTCGAATTATTCCTTACCTTAACGTATACTTAATAATT
>NC_051400.1:38421678-38421817 GCF_015228065.2 Penaeus monodon
CAGACAGACAAACACAATCAGAATGAGAGGAATCGACATAAGCAAAGAGAATTAGAGAGGACAGAAGGAAATCATGATAAATTTTTCGCTTCTTCGCCACACACATTATCTACGCTTTCCGTTTCATTTACTTTTTATG
>NC_051400.1:38422124-38422220 GCF_015228065.2 Penaeus monodon
AATATATTTCATACTCACGTCATCTTAGACGAAATAATTCGACACAAACACCCAATAAGGTTTGAAAAAAAAAAATGATGATGATGATTAATCAAT
>NC_051400.1:38422629-38423294 GCF_015228065.2 Penaeus monodon
CCCCTTAAAACTATAAATAACCCAACTACGTTTCATCCCCAAATTTCTAGATCGCCGCGATTGCACAAGAACCTGTTATTCTTGAAAAGGAGCGAGTCGCTTGTGAGATCTTACGCAAACCCTCTCCAGCCAGCGCCTCGTCCGTCCGTTTAACTGGCTTTTATGATTTATTGCTATTTTTGTTTATTTTTTTTTATGGTGGCGGTGTTATTAACGCTTTTTTTTTCTTTCTTTCTTTGTTTCTTTATTATTGGTGGGTTTTTTTTCGGTGTTATTGCGGTTGGTTTTCTTTGTTTTGTTTGTTTTCGTTGTATTTTTGGCGTTATTGTCAATAGTTTCGTTGTTACTGTCGGTTTTATTATAATTTCTGTCCTTATCGCTATTGCCATTATCATCGTCGCTGTTAATATAATGGTTATCATTACTAGCGCCAGTTACGTTTTATATTTCTCCGTTTGCACCTTTAACATTTTAACATACTGTAGATCATTTTACTTTTCATTGTTATCGTTTCAATTTTTTGTTATGTGTATGTTTATGCCTCTTATGCCCGTTTACATATAATATAAAGAAGAGATAATGTTGTATTTTGTTTCATTAAATCATGGTTTTATTAAGGCTAAACGTGATTTCTCTGCTTAACACGATATAACCTTGATTGTAAG
>NC_051400.1:38423523-38423839 GCF_015228065.2 Penaeus monodon
GCCTTCTCTCTTGTAGGAACGAAAACAAACGAATTAATTAGGGCTACAAAGAACACCAACCCTCTTAAGTGATCAAAAGGCCATATCTATCACGCAAACAAACAAACAAAAATACTTTCGCAATCATGAAGCAGGCAAATTTCCCCTCTTTTGATCTTGCATGAGCACTCCCCCCCTCTCCCCCTTCCCCTCCCCGCCATGAAAACGACCCAAAAGCGCTGAGTCATCCTGGATCCCCCCTCACATACCCACTTTCTCAAGCCGGTCTGACCCTCCTTGCAAGACGTCTCTCTCCCGGGATGCCTTTTCTCTCGAG
>NC_051400.1:38423957-38424219 GCF_015228065.2 Penaeus monodon
GCGAGATCACACAGATGGTATCGCTTCGGGCTGTTTGTGTCGTGGGCTGTTGCTTCCCTTTGTAGTTTTAGGGGAAAATGTACGGTATTTAGGGTAATTTATGGGTTCAAAAGGGGAAAAAGTGATTGGTTGAGAGGGAATGTGGGGGATAATTTATGGGTTCTGGGGGAAAATTGAGAGGTTTGAAAGAATTTGGGGGGGAAATCTAGTTTAGATTTTTTGGGGTGTGTAGAACAGGGGCAGAGAGTAAAATGGGGTGTAC
>NC_051400.1:38424369-38424520 GCF_015228065.2 Penaeus monodon
ACGTCACATATATTTAAGAAAATTACCCCAAAAAGCAACATCGTATATCAAAAATCTTTTCCTATCTCAACCACGCCTACCTCCTTCCATCCCCAAAATGGAAAAAGAACAAAAAAAACTAATATAAGAACGCCAAGAACGAAAGGATGCG
>NC_051400.1:38424839-38424953 GCF_015228065.2 Penaeus monodon
GGAACGACCCACGACCTAACTTTAGTACCTCGGTCGTGCGTTTAAGACCCAGAGTGAGTGAACTTGTTTTTATGTGAGGTGAGAGTCGTCGCTTGCGTGTGTGGATGGGTAGAG
>NC_051400.1:38425089-38425468 GCF_015228065.2 Penaeus monodon
ACCACGCACCTGTCTTAGCCTTGGCCTCATTAACAAACCATATGATTATTATTTCGTGTGTTATCGCCTTGGAAGGAACATCCAAACAATTAGAAGCAAATTGAGATAAAGAGAAGAAAAATGAAAGAGAATTAGTACTAGCAACAGAAGTCGGGGAGTAAAGCCGGTGAAAGTAATTGATGCAGACGGAACAGCTGTTCACAAGAGGAAAAGAAAAGAAAAGGAAAAACTAGCAATTAAGTTGGTAATAGAATTAAATCTTTCAGAGTTCTAAGCGACATTATGACCATAACTTTTACGATTATTTAAGTACATCCGATTTAACCAAGAAAGCAGAGCAGTTAATTATTATATATAATTATTATAAGGAGCAGCTAAT
>NC_051400.1:38425625-38426481 GCF_015228065.2 Penaeus monodon
CATATAAGAAAAGTGTATATGAGAGAACCTTTACATTTTGCTTTATCATTTTTTCTCTCTCTTTTTTAGCCGACATAATATACTCCAGGTATTATACTAGTAGTATAACACCTGGGTGTTACTAATTTCACTTTTCAACATTATTTGATGAATTGTATTTCAATAATCATTCCATCTACTGTGTATTCCTACTCTACTTTATAATAAAGATACTCGTCAGATATAAGGCCTTTATGTAACCGAGGATTACCCCCCCCCCCATCAAACACAATCGACAATAAGCAAACGAACAAATAAAAACACTCCCTCCAGAAACGGAACAAAAAAAAAACGCAAATACACCAACAAATAGGAACAAATAACTCGTCTTAAAAATAATAATAACAATAAATGAAGACCTTTTAAAAACACAGCACAAGACGCCGTTTCTGACCCGCTGGAGACGCCGCGGGGTAGGGGGGGGGGGAGAAGATGCTGAGGAAGAGAGGGAGAAGTGATGGGAATAAAGGAAGGGAGGAAGAGGAGAGAAGACAATGTGAGAGAGGAAACAGAGAGAAGAGAAGAGAGCGAGGAGGGAGGAAGCAGAGAGAGAAGAGAGTGGGAGTAAAGGAGGGACGGAATGAGGAAGAAAAAGGGTGTGAGAGAATGCTGAATGACGGGGAAGAAGGGAGTGGGTGAGAGGGAAGAAGGCGGATACAGAAGAGGGAAGGAAGTAAGAGGATAAAGATGAGGAAGGAAGGGATAGAAAAGAAACAGAAAAGCGAAGAGAAGGGGAGAGGAAGAATGAGAGAGGGAAGAAAAGGATGAAAAGTGTGTGGAGGAGAGGGGAAGAGGCAGGGAGATGAAGGGAGGAGGG
>NC_051400.1:38426549-38426777 GCF_015228065.2 Penaeus monodon
AGTGAAGTGAAGAGGAGGAAAAAAGATGAGAAGAAAGTAAAGACGAAGAATGGAGTGATGAAAAGGCACAGAGAGGAAATAAAGAAGACGGACAGATAAAGAGTGTGAAGCAGAGACGTACAGAAAAGAAGAATAGAGGCGAATGAGACCAAAAGAGAGGAAGTGAAAGACCAAAGTGCGAGAAGAGAGAAAGGGTAAACGAAAGCGAGGGTAAATGACGAAGGGAAG
>NC_051400.1:38426833-38426965 GCF_015228065.2 Penaeus monodon
AAACCCAGGTGCTGTAACGGTTTAAGCATGGTATTGAAACACCTCAATGCTGCCACCTCCGGGACTCTATCAAAGGGGGGAGGGGAGGGGGGGGTTCATGTTCACAACGACGCTTATGTAGTATTGCATGAC
>NC_051400.1:38427292-38427473 GCF_015228065.2 Penaeus monodon
CTGACGAAACCTTTCCTAAAGATGATTTTGTCTTCCGTGTCAGCAAAAATAAAAGTGGCTGAACAGACGAAATAAATAATCTTTACTCATTTATATATGTTTTTTTCTCTCTTTCTTTTTCCTATGGTTTTGATGTTGCAGTAAAATAAATCAGCTGAGACTTTGTAGCATTTAAGTGAAG
>NC_051400.1:38428116-38428201 GCF_015228065.2 Penaeus monodon
TAGGAAGTGGGAGGGAGCAGATATAGGGTTGAAAATGGGAAGGGAGAAGTGAATATAAGGAAGATTTGCGAGGAAGGACGTGACA
>NC_051400.1:38429322-38429545 GCF_015228065.2 Penaeus monodon
AATATACATGAAATAATTGCAAAAGAAACAGGGGGAATGTGCACAAGCAAAGAAACGGGGAGTGAGAAAGGCTGAGAGTAAATGCGACGATGAGAGGATAAGAAAACAACGGATGATAATTAGCTCCTTAATGTGAATATGAAATATAAGAGTCGATTATGAGGTATCGGCGGAGATGGTGAAATTGGCAGCTATGATAAATACCACGTCAAGGTAATTCACT
>NC_051400.1:38429972-38430410 GCF_015228065.2 Penaeus monodon
CTTTCCGGCGGGTTAAAACTTTTCCAATAATTTATTTCGATATGAAATACGATGCAGTGATTACGCGAGATGGTTTATTTCAGTGGGACGAATTTAGGAGAGATTGTTCAGTATAGTTTCTGAATAGATAAGTTATATCGTGAGGTGACTCATATGAAACAACCCACGCACCTTGATGGCTGATGTACGCGAGATGACTTACGACAGATGACGAGGACGATATGACTCACACCAGATGACTTACGCAACAGCTTGGTCAGTCACTGCGAGGGACTGGTACTTTATGGTCGGCAGGTTATTTACAAAGTAGTCTAGACCTTTTTTCTTCTTTTAGTTAGAGAGAACTCGGTACTTCTCGACTGCATGTGCGACATCGAGCTGCTAGTTTAATATTCACCTAATACGTTTTGCTAATAGCTAGGTAAAGATCAGTTAGTG
>NC_051400.1:38430995-38431075 GCF_015228065.2 Penaeus monodon
AGCTTGCGAATCCGTGCAATATAAGGCAATTGCATTATGTTGCACAGTGATTCTTAAATCCCCTTTGGAGATCAGAGACA
>NC_051400.1:38431409-38431832 GCF_015228065.2 Penaeus monodon
AAGCGAGAGTTAAATAAATAAATAAAAAAGGGAGCGAAACAGGAAAGACAGGGTGAAAAAGGGAGGAATATCTATGCCAATCCTTCCTGTCACTAAGTCACCAATCCCCAGTTTACGTTCAGAGACACAGGCGTTCTGAGCGAAAAAGAGAGACAAAAAGAATAAAGAGAAGGGATAGAAGATGGGAAAAAGAGGCGAAAAAAAGAGCATCACGCTTGTTTGAACCTGAAGTAAAGGGCCGGGTTCGTGTTCATTGTAGAGGTGAATTTGAGCGTTCAAAATGTTCACTGAACTAAGAGAGGGAAAGAGGTTTTTGCATTCATGGGTTTCGGAGAAAGCAGACAGACTATAATGCCTTGGGTTTACGGAATGAGAAAAAGAAATTCGGATATAGATAGATAGATAGAACGAGAGCGAGCAAGC
>NC_051400.1:38431981-38432325 GCF_015228065.2 Penaeus monodon
CGTCGATAAAGTGAAAGACACAAAAAGAGAAGAGGAAAGAGAGATAAAGGAAGGGAAAATGAAATAATGAGAGCCGGAGGAAAAAAAGAGATATAAAGTGACCAAGAGGAAGAAGAAAATGAGTAAGAGGAATAAAACGAAACGAAAAGAGAAGATCAAACTGACTAAAAGAAAAAGGAGAGAAGGAGGAGAAGAAAGACAGGTAAAGGAAATGAGAGAAGAAGAAGAAATAGCGATAAACAGAATAAGAGAGAGCTGAGGGGCGCGTCGAGCCAAGGAGTTGACATTTACAGCGCCCAGAGCCCATTGTTGGCTCCTTCGCTGTTTCGCATTACATGTCCTAC
>NC_051400.1:38435741-38436384 GCF_015228065.2 Penaeus monodon
TTCATAAATACAAGGACATGATCAGACTTTGATGAAACCTTATTGCATGCATGACTTAGGACATATAAATTACAGACTTGTCAGTAACAAAATCCGCGAAGTAAAATAAGTCAGTGCAAACAACTGAAATACAAATACCGAATAACAACAACGCGACTCGAACAAAGGCAGAGCGTCCGGAGTTATTTTGCCCGGGAACCGAAGAGTCACCGAAGGCTAGTGACAAAACCCGCGACCAAGCCATTCGAATGCTAATCTATTATAATTCAATCGTATAAATACCTGTGTGCTATCATCCAGGCAGACGGGGAGATGAACCCGACATATTAACTTTAGCTAGAGCAAAGGCAAGCACGAACGCAAAAGATTTTCTTCATGCGGGAATAGTCGCACAGGTATTAGGATTTCAAGACACTTCCGACCGCCATCACGCAGCGCCAATAGTAATGACCGAGAATCTATCCACAGCAGATAAATATGGCAGTAAGATGAATCACAGAGGACAACAAAGGCATTGGATCCTTCGCTTTTTTATCCTCTCTTTGGAGTTTATAGATGAGATTGAACTTGGCGGAGGAGGAGAGCGCGTTCAAGTCAGTGACACTCAGGAGGCGAGACCCTTTGGGCTGAAGGTTGAACATCG
>NC_051400.1:38436582-38436832 GCF_015228065.2 Penaeus monodon
ATGTCGGCTTGATTGGTTACGAATGACATCATTAGGTCAATCATACTCGTTTCTATCATGCTGTGTGATATTCAAGTTCTAGGCGTCGGTTTACTTCCCTAGCATTGAAAACTGTGAATCTCTGACGGTTAAAGCTCGTTGATATTAAACACATATATTTATGTTCAAGCTAATAAACTAATTTAAATAAAGTGTTTCCACTGTTTATCAATCACTAGTAGATATTTAACAAAAACGGCTAATTACAAAT
>NC_051400.1:38436902-38436974 GCF_015228065.2 Penaeus monodon
TCCAACGATTTTCGCCAGCTTCTATCCTCATTTGGTCCAGTATATATGGGTTACATATGCATATGATGTATG
>NC_051400.1:38437347-38437524 GCF_015228065.2 Penaeus monodon
AAATAATAGGATTTATGAATATATGAATAATTTACAATTAGTATAGATTTCCAACTGTCACTGATTATTGACCAATATCACACTTGGTATGGGACAGCGCATGGAGTGACTACAAAAGGACACAGAGAAGTGTTCGCGCCATCTTTTAGTGGTGATTTCAGGCTCTAGCAACAGATA
>NC_051400.1:38438046-38439422 GCF_015228065.2 Penaeus monodon
AGAACTGCAGTTTTACCTTATTTTTCTAATCACTGATGACTGAGGTTACAGAATCTTCTCGTGGATGTGGATGACCACCATCAAAGGATAAGATGACTAACCGGCAATAGAATATAAGTCTTCATACTCGGCACAGAACAAACAGCAGTCCCCAGAAACGTAGAGGAGGTATCAATGAAAATGAATTATTCCACAGTGCAGGGTAATATACCTTGACGTTTCGACATAATATCTCCATCACCATTACGTCATTCTGGTGGAGGTTTACTGCCGAAAGATCAGTTGCCTTTCTTTCATCGTAGAATCACCATTTTTCACATGAACTTGTTTATTATCCCCAAGCGATCCGATGCGACATTTCTATTATTTTTGAAGTTATTGCTTAGTGAAGTTACTCGTTCTCGGTCATACTTATTCCTGTACCTACTCTCCAATATTTAAGAATGCATTAGATGTTCATAACAAGTACAGTGTTCATAACAACTTTATGCAAAAGACGCAGTAAGGGCCAGCTGTGGTCTTCTCCAGAAGCGGGACGTCCAAGAGAGATCAGATGGCAGGTCCTTCTGTCTTGAGGGTTAAAGGATCCTGTAGAAAGTTTTTAATTCCCAACTAATTATCTGGTGTCCGAACTAATTATCTGGTGTCCGAGTAATATATCAATCTAGATAACTTAGAATTCTATGACAATTATTTGACGTCAAATCAATCTGAAGACCTTATAAAAATGAGATAGTTTGACAGCACCGGTAGTAAGTACATCAGTATGTACTAATGAATAAACAACGTCTCCATGCCCTTGTCAAGATATTCAGCAATCTCGAGGAAATAAACTACTGTTGTTTTACTGTGAGTTGCTGAAAAAATCAGGTCTGTTCTTGTAAGATCATCATTTTTTTTTCTTGATGATATTTGATATTGCCTGGACTGCTGGTGGATACCGACGAATTTCATTGTATATCTATTATTTCATTCATTTTACTTTGTTATTCATTTATTCTTTTTCCTTGTTGATATTAGTTTCAAATAAAAAATAAAAAATCTATTAAGTTTAGTTATTTTTACCTTGTTTTGTAATCAGGACTTTCCCCACAGTGACTGTGGATAGTGAGAATAATTGCCAGTATCATCAAAGAGCATGGAATATGGGATTTGGTCTGCGTTTTGCCTGAACATTATATGCTAGGTTATTTTCAATTTTCTAAAGCCTAAACCTGGTCTTCGACTCACCTGCTATTCATTGATAAATTAATTTATCATCACCATCATTATTTTTATTTCTACTTGAGATAAGGGTATTGCATAATACTGTTCTTTGCTAATGAATATTGATCCGAGTTACTGATCGATATTGCCAATGGAAGTGATTCGAAGAT
>NC_051400.1:38439524-38439876 GCF_015228065.2 Penaeus monodon
CAAGTCGCATTTTACCTCATAACGAAAGAAATTCTCCAGAACACCTAATCGTATTCCCTGCTCAGAAAACGGTGCGTAACAAGAGGCGGGGCGATTAACCCAAGTACTTAAAATAGTATAATTGGGTATTGCTTGTGTGCCAGGGCATAGGCGTCCATTCGGGGAGGAGGTGGGCAGTTGCCTTGTTTCGTTCCCCCCCCTCATATATCTAAGTAAAGTCGATATGGGTGTGAATAGAGCTTTGAAATGCATCCAGAAAAACACTTTTTTTTTATTATTTTTTTGCTTCCCTCGCCTATCCATCCTTGCCCCCCTCTCAGAAAAGGCCGAAATGACGCCTCTGTGCCAGAGA
>NC_051400.1:38440075-38440231 GCF_015228065.2 Penaeus monodon
ACAATATGTATGTACGTATGTAGGAAACTTGTATTGGAGTTTACTATCATTTCTTTTTATCTGTCTAGATATGTGGCGATTGGCGACTGTGAGACAAAATACAGATATTGGAGTATTTGCATAAAAATTTTCCTCTCCTCTTTGAAAAAAATGCTT
>NC_051400.1:38440307-38440476 GCF_015228065.2 Penaeus monodon
TTACTGCATACTATCCTAAAATAACTTGCCATTTTCTATAGTTTGTAATACATATTCGAGGGCAGACTTACATAACAATTGTTTGTTGTAGAACACTAATCAGTTTTATATGTCTGTGTGTCGTATGTTCCCCATATTTTGTTTGTCTTTATAATTTTTTACAGAGAAT
>NC_051400.1:38441228-38441325 GCF_015228065.2 Penaeus monodon
TACATTTTTTCATTTGAATTGTACGAATTTATGCCAAAAGGCGCAAGAAAATTGGTATTATTTTCCATTTCTGAAGCTTGTTTTTTTGTAAGCTGTT
>NC_051400.1:38441348-38441713 GCF_015228065.2 Penaeus monodon
CGATTTTATTACATAACCTTGACGACAAAGTAGCACCTTCTGCTCGAATCATGTAGCAGTTTCAGTCAATGAGTGGCATGCAAAACCTAGCTCACCTTTATGGGTTGTTATTCGTATGCGGATAGAAGATTATATAGAAATTATCATATAGAATGTAAATCTCCTGCGGCTCGCTCAATCATTACTAAATAAATTTTACTGGTGTAGCGCGACACTCGAAATGGCTGCGCTCAACCAATCATCACTTAAGCTAACCTCAGATAGTTGATATATTCAAAGTTTTCTTTTAATTATTATTTATCTACCGCACATATACAGAAATAACCGAAATAATCTACTGCCTCAGTAACATAGCGCAATCATGC
>NC_051400.1:38441826-38442659 GCF_015228065.2 Penaeus monodon
ACTTAGCGCAATATAACTTAGCGCAATCTCGCTAAACTCAGCGCAATTCGCGTTGGCAACACGTTCGTAGAATGTTGTGATTCTGTCCAAAAAAAAAATAAATAACAAAAGTCTACTCTTTTTCTCCAGAATTTTCAGGGTAATGTGTAACTTTCAAAAGCCCATTGAATTTAGACAATTTATCTTATTTTGTAAACGTAGAAAAAGGTTAAATATAGAGTTTGAATCATTTTTTTTTTCGTTTGTTGTGCCGTTTCCTTCCACGATCTGGTTTGTATCTATTTATGTATTTATTGGTGTCTAGTTTGTATTTTTAATAGCTGGATGGCGTTTAAGTGTGTTCTAGTTAGTGTATTGCTTATTTTCGATGCTTAATGCCTGTTTGTTTGATGAGAATTGTTGCTGTTGTCACTAGATAGTAGGAAACCAGCCGGCAGCCGGTCAATTTCGTACTGAGACTCACTGGTAAAGTAGGAATTGGAGAGCCAGCAATTATTTTGAAAGCTAAATGTGGGTAAGAGTAATGCAAATATTTTGAAGAATTTTTAAGGGGCAAAAGCAGTAATTAGACAGAAAGAATTTACAGTGATTAGTTCCTTCCTTCCACTTTCTGCGGCCTTGGCAACTCCTCCTCCTGCTCGTCCAGATGGCTTGTCAGGACCAGCGGGACAACGAGGATGCGTTCTGAGCCCTCGGAAGCCTTCGTTACCCCCAGTGCAACCAGATGTTTAGGAAACATTCGGTATTTTAGTATACAAGTGTGTTTATATTGCACATTGCACTTGTTACTCTGATGCATAGGTTACTTATCAGCAACTGAAAAATACTAAAAT
>NC_051400.1:38442815-38442929 GCF_015228065.2 Penaeus monodon
CACTGGCATCATTTAGGGGGGCAGTGTGGGGGGGGGGCACCCAAGACTCTGATTGGCCCTCAAGGTCTGGCTTGCCTCCTCCCTCAAGGGCCACACTCACACGCTATTTTTTTC
>NC_051400.1:38443001-38443573 GCF_015228065.2 Penaeus monodon
CTTTGGGGAGCTCACAATGCGCAAGAAACTGATTTTATTCACTTTACTTGCCAACCTTCTCCCCCCCACCCCCCCTTCTGAGAAAAAGCTGAAACGACGCCCCTGTGAACAACTTGTCAGATGCCAAAATAGGGTTCCAGACAGTAAAAACGTCTTGCCCATTGTGTTTGGCTTGTTGAAAGAGGAGTTTTGAATGCAGCAATTGTACCAGCGTTGAATTTATTACAGTTTCAAAATTTTACTGATAGATGCGTTGTTCGTTTACTGTGACAATCATAACAGTAAGATGATTGTCATTGTCAGATCTTTGCTTTTAGTCAGAGTTCTCACAAATCCACAAAATTATGTAAAATTTGATATTGCTAAATCTGTCTAAAGGACAGAGAAACTCATTAAAGTACCAGATAATTTTTCAGTATACTTTGTTGTGAGGAATGTAAAAGCAGTCGGACCTGAAGTCCCTTATTTTCTCGGTCAGTTGAAGCCTCCAATGAAAGCCGTAATGTTGCTTGTCTATAGTGATCTCACTCTCTCTTTTTCGCGATCATCCGTTCTTCTTTGTTCCTGTTTCT
>NC_051400.1:38443659-38443825 GCF_015228065.2 Penaeus monodon
CACATTTTGTTCTCTCCTGAAGTCTTTTCTGTATGTTTTTATTGTTAGAAATTCTTTTTAGAAGAGCTTAGATTTTTATTGAAACTTGTCTTCCTCAGTTGAGGTGTTTTAAGCCCAGTTGCCTAAAAAAGAATTATTATTATTAAATATTTTTTTAGCTTGAACA
>NC_051400.1:38443870-38443944 GCF_015228065.2 Penaeus monodon
AGCTACATGTCACAAACTTTATTTATCATGCTAAGTTACCATGACATGCCAGAGGGAAGGGTTGATGGGGGCTG
>NC_051400.1:38444259-38444542 GCF_015228065.2 Penaeus monodon
TAATTGCATGAAAAGATATATATGTGATTTTGCTTCAGTGCTCACTTGAATTTGTCCCTGTGGGAAGAAAAAGTGGAATCTGTAGGGAATTTTAGTTCTAAATATTTGAAGAAAATTTGAGATCTGTGGTAATGTTGGCATGGCTTTGATCATGGTTATTGACATCAGTTAGACAGTAATGATATGAAATGTCAAAACAGTAATGATAGAAGTCAGTAATATTCAGTTAGACATTACTATACTTTTCGAGTAAGTGTCTGTACTTTTAATCCTAGTGTCATTT
>NC_051400.1:38444641-38446808 GCF_015228065.2 Penaeus monodon
TTATTGACTGTGGATTGCAACAAGTTACCTGGACTCTTGAAGGCTATATGTACATTATGACTTTATAATTGGAGCTTTTGATGTGACTCTTAAACATTTATTGTTATAACACTGTGTGAACATTTATGAAAATCAAACAGATTTATTGCAATCCTCCTCTTCCCTCTTACAGACTTCCTAGTAGCACTTTGGAGATTCCTGCTATAAAAACAATGCTCATTGGCAAACTTGGATCTGTAATTCTGATAAAAATCAATTTTATAGTCCTCTGGTTATTGAGCCTTCTACAACTTAAGAACTCACAAGTGTTGTAGCTTTTTTTTATACAACCATTTAAAAATAGTTTCACATTTATAATAAGATCACATAGAACCCATGAGTTGTATGATTAATAAGTAATTTTCTAATGAACATGGAAGTAATTCAGTGAAAATGTGAATGGGGGTGTCAAGCCATACATGCTATATCAGCTTTTTTAGTGTTCTTATTCCCTGTATATTTGTGGATTTCTTAAAGTATTTCCCAATAACCCCTATTTTTCATTCTAGGATAAAGGCCAGTGTCTGGGAGACATTAGCAGCTGATATATTTAGCCAAGATGGGTGATGGAATGCTATCCCTGTCTTGGAACAATCACCATGCTACTTTCTGTGATATATTGAGTAAATTAAGAGAAAAGGTAAGAACTTTTTTTTTCAAAGAGGTGATTAGATGGATATAGAATATTTTACAGAGTAACATTCTTAAAGCATTGTTTTTTTATACTTTCTGTTCATGTTTTCCTGTTTTGAAGCAGCAACCTCAGATTTTGAAGACTGAGATTCATGTTTTTCTCTTTTTACAGGAAAGCTACACAGATGTAACACTGTCCTGTGAAGGAAATTTTTATCCTTTGCATAAATTAGTCTTGTCAACGTGTAGTGAATATTTTGAGAAAATATTTGAAAGAACACCATGTAAACATCCAGTGATTGTGCTAAATGACATTAAGTGCAGAGAACTTGAGGCACTGTTGAGCTATATGTATGCTGGGGAAGTAAGTGTGCCGCAGAGCAACCTAGCTATGCTTATAAAAGTGGCAGAAGTACTGCAGATCAAGGGCTTGGCCGTGCCTGACACGCCCCCAGCTCCTGTCAAATCTAAGTCAAGTTCTCTTGAGTCTGGGGCTGAGAGAGGCAGCCCACACCCTCCTAAAAGACGCAGGACAGAGGAAAGACTCGTAGACACCACCAGAACGATGCATGAATCCACAAGTCCTAATGTCAGATTGAATCCCACCGAGAAAGGGAGACAAGTGACCCATGAAGAGGGACACCCCAGGAAAGGCCAGGAAGAAGCTCAAGACCCTCTTTCTGTATCTGAGATTGGGGTATGTATAAATAAAGGAAAATTTGTTATTTGCATATCAACAATGGTTGTTAATAACAAAATATCTAACATTATCATTATCTGTTTCTCTCATACAGCAGGAAGATTTTTATGCTGCAGAAATTAAAGAGGAAATTATCGAGGATGTGGTTGACAGTGAAGGCACTCATATAGGAAGGACAGATCACAGCATAGAATATGATGCTCAGCTTGCCCCTTTCAAAAGTGAGGGCAGTAGTAGAGACAGCATATCAGGACACACAGGCTCGGCAGAATACAGTGATCCACAGTTTGAACACCTCAACACCTCTGGACTGCAGACAAATGAAATGAACCCAGGACCCTCGGAAATGATTGAGGTTTGTGTGCTCGTTGTGGCTTTTTTCAGTTTATACCCATGAAAAGTCTGAGGAATCTATAAACTACCTCCATTGAGTATTCAGTATTAGTAGACTTTCCATGTTTACCAGCCTACCAAATGCAAAGATCTCATTATATTGGTAATGGGCAATTTGTGTTGATGCTCCAACACTACATCCCGTGAAATGTGCCGCTGCTGTATGGGACATGATAGAGAAGGGATGTTTAATGATAGCTGCTAGAATGGAATGTCACCTTAGGGCATATTCTTGGCTTTTCAAAAGCTATGAAATGTTAATTACCTCCTCTTTATTACATGCTTATAGACATCCTTCACCAGCATTTAAAGTCCCCTCAAAACAAAAGTGTGAACACTCTCTTGCTGGGTAGCATTCTTTGGCATAGCTATGGAAAATACACACCACATTTTAAGGGAGCA
>NC_051400.1:38446905-38447281 GCF_015228065.2 Penaeus monodon
ATGTTATCATTCCTACTTTATGGAGAGATATGTTTCAGTGTTCATTTTTTATTTATTGTATGATACTTTAGTTTAGGAAATGATAGCAACATCACTATATACTTGTATATTTATCATCTACAGTGGCAAGACGGCATAGTAGAATCGGACATGACTTCTGGGGAAGGCTGCAGTGGGGTCGGCATCCTTCAGCCGTCATCACCCATGTTGAGCCAGCAAACGCCACAGCTTCTAGCACAGCAAGGGGTCAGTGTCCTGTTTTCCTTTCAGTGTGTTCACTTTAGGATTACTGCATGTCCTGGGTATGATCTCTCATCCCTCTTGGGTTTGCAATGTTAGGAGGTACAGATGTGGAGTGCAATTTGCTTTTTTTTTT
>NC_051400.1:38447625-38448138 GCF_015228065.2 Penaeus monodon
CAGAGGAGATGAGAGAACCAAGTACATCAGCATGCTTTGAGTCTATTTTAGCAGTTGGATATTTTCTACCTTTCTATCTTACTTTTCTTGTAATAGTTTGTCAATAAAGTAGATCACATGTAATTTACCTGTAATCCTACAGTGAACACACATGATACTTTCTCTTAAAATACACCATAACGTGTAATTGTGTGCATCATAAAATACCGAAGACCAGGATATTATTCCTATATAGATAAGAACTATCCAATCCTAGTATAACCAGTATGATAGAAAGAAGAAATATTATTGGTGGAATGAGTAGAATTTCTCCCCCAAAAGGAAAGAGGTAAAAATAATTATATTCAATATTATAATGTTATCCACAAGAATATTCAGTGGTAGAAGAAACAGCAAGACAAAAGTTTAATTTTTCTTCAGTCTATAGAGGAGACCCACTGTATCGCAAACTGAGATGGGGATGCAACCATATTTTAACACAAACAAGAATTGTCAATACTGTGTGTAAATACA
>NC_051400.1:38448292-38450961 GCF_015228065.2 Penaeus monodon
CTACTGTATATTACTGAACAGAAAGAGAGGAAAGTCCTCCATCCATTTGCTACCCAAATAAATTGAAGGCATGAAATATATTATAAAAGTGAATTTTCTTTTCTATATTTTATCATTAGAAAATATCTGCAGCCTTGTTGCTTCTGTTGCCCACAGACTTCTCTTCATTGTGATTTGCAAGAACTGTAATCACTTGCAAGCTGTTGTTGAGGTAATTGCTGTCTGTTATGGGATACAAACAAGAAATTTACACCATTACATCAAACGAAACACAACTAAAAGGAGATTTAAATTTGATTTTATGCTCGTTTAGATCAGGATTGTGAACCTTCAGCAATGATGTTTAATAAAGAGGAAAAGCTCCCATCTATAAGCTTTTGAGTCGGTGTTTGAACAAGGTGAGTCAACAATATGAGACAACAACTGACTCTTCAGCTTGTCCATGATGGAGCCTCAAGCTGTTGTTTCACTAGTCTCCTCTGGCTCTGGAACCAGATTCAGGTCAGGGAGTATTACCCTTTTAACCAGGCCTAGGCACACTCTGGGGAATGCAAGGAGTAAGACCTAAATTAATTTTTACCCTGATCCTGCTAAATTTTTTTTGGGGGGGATAAGTGAGAATGGTTAGGGATTTTAATTTTATTTTCTGTGTGTTTAGTCTCCATGAATATTAGGTAGAAAGATAAGGAGAAAAATGTTTTAAGGCCATTGTGTTTCACGTTTGCCAATTATGTTGTAAAGCTAACCTGGATGTGCCTAGTCTGGGTTTGCACAGTTTTGATGTAACCAAAACAGGATAATGGCCAATTTGGAGGTGGCTCAAGAACTAGAGCTGAATTTGAATAACAGAACTGCTACTTCACTGCACACATTGGTGCTGTGAATATGTGCCAGTGAGATCAGCAGATGACTTTGAGAAGTTGCCATAAGAAATATTTGAGTATGGTTCATTTGAAGAAAACATGGTTCTACAATTGAATGACGCAAAAAGATGCAATTTCCAACTTCATGGGCATTTAACCCTCGACCGTAAGTTAGTTGGAATTACAAATAAATGAAATTGCTTGTTCAATGACAAGACTATGGGAGTCATAGACAAAAGGGAAATGGAATTCAGTTCTCTCCTCCCTTTATCATTGCAAATCAAATGATAAAAACTCAAAGCACCACTTATACCTTGAACCCAAAGCATCCTGATATTTTTATCAATGGCCAGCAGCCAAGTGAGAAGTACTTCAGTCACTCTCCTATGTGAAAGGTACTATTGGCACCTGAGGAAAGCAGATTGGTCCTCGTACTTGTGGCTGACTTCAGAGGACCTGCCAGGAAGAAATCTCTCAATTTCACTGCAGCTCAGACAGTGGCAAACCATAGTGTTGGTTATAAAGCCAGCAACCTCAACAGCATGTTAGATTTTGATGTATATGAAATAGCTTTCTATCAGTGTTTTTCCTTTCTCTCCAGGTTTGCTCATCACCATATAGTATCCTATTCCCATAATGATTAAGTATACCAATAAAAGATTCAATAATATAGTGTTATTTTTTTCACTCCCTCCTGGGTTGATGGATTTGAAAATGGAAGTATTCATCCCATTTTTGGATAAAAATTGTAGTTAGAAGGATGATTTGGGTGGATAGGTTTTATATGTAGGACATATAATGAAACTATTTCTTTGTAGTAAAGTTTTATTTTCAATGAAGGAAACAGGAAAAGTAATGATTATTTCCTCAACTCTTTTACGATTATATTCATTGTAACTAATACACTGATCACTGATGACCCCCCCCCAAATTTTTTTTCCCCCCCAATATTTAGAAGTGTCATTGTCATGTGAATACTTCAAGTCCATGATGAGTTTTTCACACTTAGTTATGCATTGTGGCATTGGGATTGATACTTTTTTTTTTTTCCTTTTACAAATGCCTTGGCTGTACAACTCCTATGCACTTCATACCTCTTTTCATATGACAAAAAAGTGGTGGCCTTTCATATGATAGACGATTGGTGTACTGAATGTTTTAGCATGGTTTACGATTCACTCCATTTGTGGAATGCCTGTCAAAAATTTGTGGGCTTTTGTTCCCTTGATTATTTTTTGCTGTGAATGATATGTACGTAATGTCTACTTACATATCTATTACTGATTGGCAAGTTTCCTTCTGCCACACCCATGATATCACCCCCAATACCCACTCCCCTTGTAAGCCCACCTCTGCCTGAGACAATCACACAGTCATGTTTTCTATGAAGGAAATACAGTGAGCGTTGAGTAGTAATTCTGGTTCTGTATGACCTATATCATGCAACCAAACCTCGATCTTCTCACACATTCCCCTTTCTTACAATCATGTATCATAAGTATAGGTATTTATAGATTTGTCTAATTACACATTTTACTGTTTTATATGATGGAAATAAGATTTAAATGTCTTTTGTTTACATAGAAATCTATCCCCATTTTCATTCTTATGCAAGAGGTAACTGTAATTACTTTTTTCAACTCTTGTCTTCTACTAAAACTATGTATATGGTATATCACAATGAAATAAGCGTTTTCCGGTGCATAGAATTGAGCTCTTGCAACCAAAATTCGCCATAGTGAAACAAAAAAAAAGCAAGCCTTTTTTACAGTTCGGGTGGACAGAATGTGTGACACGTAGTAGTTC
>NC_051400.1:38451501-38452644 GCF_015228065.2 Penaeus monodon
GCGTTGATTGATTTGCATATTGTGTTAGCTTGTATTCTCATATTGTATTCCATTTGTTCTTGCTTGACTACACTCACCTTCAGAATGTAATCAACCTTGCATTGCATGGTCAGGAACACAGGATATGCAGTGTACCAAATACCTATTCAGAGAAGCAAAGAAGTGCTCACCAAAGCCTATTTTACACCTATACCTGTTTCAAAAATGATTGTCTTTGAACCACACATGGTTTCTCTTCAACATTGTTTTAAATTTCTTAACAGATCTTGGATTGTAATCTTTGCCTTCAATGGTAGTTCTCTACAACTTGTCAAGCACAGTCTCCATTGTCAAGGAAATGTGCAGAATGAAGTAGAGTAACCCAGCTACCTAAAGCTAACAGGAACAACCACTATTTGATGTCTTGTATATTTAGTTCTTTCTTTGAAAGCAAAGAACGAAACAAATCCAAATCTATCAACATTAAGAAAAGGTTTGATGCCATCAGAATGCAAACACCATATCACTGTGAAGTAGTATGTATAGCTCTCCCTATAAGAAACCAATGTCTTTTTACACTTCTGGCATTACTTTGTAGGGTCATTACAGGACCGATGTGTGTATTTAACTTCCTTACTAGTCTGGAGAGTAATAGCACCAGGGCATATGCCACTTGGTGTCCACTTACAGAACTCTCTTGGTTGTTTTTGTATCCAAAATTACACCCCATCAATAATATTGTTTTGAATCTACTCTTTTTCTACACTTAGAAAACTTAGGCACTTTTGCAGCATTTATCTTTGTCACAGTTTTAAGTTCCATTTTTTGAATACTTTCTCCTTTTCTGTCACAAGTATATATGCAGATTGTCACTTCATAGACACCTTAATGTTGCAAAGCAAATCCAGTTTCAGAGTGTCAAGTTCTCTAAGGGAATTAAATTTGGTCAAGATTCCACATTTCACATGGGGTCTTTGGAGTAGTAGGTTGCAATGACCAAAATTTCAAACAGCCTGCATTTCACAACCTCATCCCTACTCACAGTAGAGATCAAACAAGAAGAAAATTTGTTAATATTCATACCCAATACTGAAGAATCAGGAGTAGCACAACATAAACTGAAGTAACAGGGCATTATGGACTGTTCAATAAGGTCAGGAAAGT
>NC_051400.1:38452708-38452888 GCF_015228065.2 Penaeus monodon
AGGAGGGCACCATAAAAGGCCAAGTTCTAGTCTGCTCTTGAGTCTCTTTATTGCAGCACTTTTATTTTTTAGAATTCAGAAATTAGTGAATTAATGACATCCTTATCAATAAGATAATTATGGGAATATCTATATATGTTTTGGTGATGCTTTATCAGATAATATTCCCACTGGAATATT
>NC_051400.1:38452959-38453265 GCF_015228065.2 Penaeus monodon
ATAATACAGGCCTTATCTTTTAATGTTTTGTTTTATCAAAGAATATTCCCACTAGAATCTTTGACGTATAAGGATCCTTTTTTTTCTTCTTCTTCTTTCTAACACAACACAAGAATGAGAAGAAAGTAGTTTTGCAATGTATGCAAATGCACTGGATGTTGTATGTGTTGCAGCCAAAATTGATGATTATATAAGAAATATTTTCCAGTTTTATAGTTAAATGGTGAAAGATTGAGACTGCTTGGCAAAGTAAAAGTTTGAATGTTTCTTTAGGATTTGTTTAAAAGATTAAAAGTTCTTACCATA
>NC_051400.1:38453292-38455266 GCF_015228065.2 Penaeus monodon
GGTTCACTAGCTCATTTTGTTACAGATGTTTAATGTGTAAATGAGTATTTTTAGGGGTCTCGGGAAATTTATATTTGGTTTGTTCATTTCTACAGATTTTTTTTTTTGTCTCTTTATTCATCACTTCTTTTGAGCAAAAATTTAATCTAGATTTTTTACCTGAATCACATTAGAAGAGAAACATCAGTATTATTAGGCCCTAAGATAGGTAGCATTACCATGGCCTATTGTGTGCTCACAGTCCCACACATTTGACAGAAGTCCATTTTGACACCTGTCCCAGAAAGAGTGGCTAGCCAGTTTGATGTGTTCTGACCCACCTTTATGAAAACCAAGAAGAGGTAGAAAAATCCAGAATGGCGTGTTTGGAGTGTCCAAAGCCCAAAGTCCAGGATGTGATACCTCCTTCAATCAACAGATGGTAGCACTTGAGGGCTCAGCAGCAGCAGCGGCGATGGTCAGAGTCCGCGGAGGCTACACTCGCTGGACGCCCGAGGAACGGCTTCTGATTGCCAAGGCGTGCATAAGGATGGGGCCCAATAAGGCTGCCAGGGAGCTCTCCAGGACCCTCAACAAGAAGCTGAGCAAGTCCACTGTCCAAAATATCCATAAGCAGTACCTGGAAAGGGTGGCAAAACGGCAGCTGGTCAATGCACCATTGAGTCTCCCTCAAGGGAGGCAAGGACAATGAGAGGAGGATACCCAGCAGCCTACTGGATGGTTCGATTCTTGTTTGTTGTTGTCATTGGAGGCCAGTGCTGCATTGTTTCTTATATTCTTTTGAAAAGAAAGGTATCATATTTATGGCAGAAAATTTGATGAATGGGGAATTCTCTTCTTTATGGGAGTAAGAGAACAAAGTGTGGAAGATGAGATGATTTGAAAATGTATAGTAACTGGTGAAGGATGTATCCTTCAGTTGCAAAATTTAAAGAAAAGCAACATTGCTAAGAGAGAGGGAGGTAGACAGAGACAATGGCAGAGAGAAAGGGATTTAGGCTCTTTTTACATGTGAAAACAGGAATAGTATGTTTATGAGTTTTTCTAAGGAGTAGATTTAGATTGTACAGGAGAAAATCATGGTTGATTGATCCATTAATGAATATGAAGATTAAGGATAGATCTGTTCTTTACTTGTCCTTGATTCTTTGAGAAGTGAAATGGAACCTGCAGTGTTGTATATTTATGTTTTCTTTTTCTTTACTGTATTATTAATTTTATCATATTCTGAATATTTTTACTTTTGTCTCAAGCTTAATTTTTTGTATCCTGGTATCCTAGTGGACAACAGTGCATTTGTCAATAATAACATAGCACACAGGTGTTAGTATGACTTGATTGACCAAATATACATGTAGCAGTGACAAGTACTGTCAGTTATAATTGACAGTATTTGTTGTTGCTGTCTGCATATATGGGCTAATCAAACAATGCAGATAGCTGTGTCCTATATGTTTAGTGAAATCAAATGCACTATTGAACACTTAAGTTGCTAGGGCATCATAATTTATCATTTAGACTCATGTGCCATGACTATAGCACAGGATTTTTATCCTTATGCCATTCCATCAATATTTACAAATCAGCTTTTGCTCTTAGTGCTTCAACAACAACAACAAAAAAAAGGTTTCCATGAATATAAAGAACAACAAAATCTGATATCCACATCATGAGTCGGTGTACTCATGCTCCTGTTGAAATTTGTATGTTTATGATATCACAGTACCAGAGATTTCATGGAAATATGTCTGTTTTATCTCATGGGATTGGATCTTAAGCTATTCATTCACCTTTATGCCTTTATTTACCTTTGTTGTGGTGAGCTCAATTCACTGTAATTATTTGTGAGTTTTTATTCTTTTGAAGAGTCTTTATTAGGTATGTATAAAGTAAAGGAAGAGTGATATAGGGAAAGCTTTTGTATCGAGTCAGAGTATGTTTATATTTATATTGTTAGAGTTTAACGCTTAATGG
>NC_051400.1:38455340-38455566 GCF_015228065.2 Penaeus monodon
GGATATTTTGTTTTATTTGTGATCAAAATTGATAATGGTAATCTGTTTTATTTTCTAGAATAACAAATAAACTTTCGTCTTTGAAATGACATTTGTTGATTATTTCATGATCTGAATATTTATATTTCCCCAAAAGACATTTACCATTAGTGGTTTTCATGCTTTATTTTATAATTAGTTTCCTATGTTTCCTCACAGAGGTAAAGTCATAACCTGTAGAGTTTGA
>NC_051400.1:38455597-38455726 GCF_015228065.2 Penaeus monodon
ATGACAAGTGAAATGCCTTGGTCTATGTATCAAAGTATTCATAGATGTTAATTGAACATCATCCTTTTTATTAACACTTTTAACCCTTTGCCGACGGGTAACTTCCCTTCTGCGCAAGCCCTCTCTCCT
>NC_051400.1:38456506-38456973 GCF_015228065.2 Penaeus monodon
GTCGTTATGGGTTAAGTCTTTCATAGCCCCCCCCCAAAAAAAAAAAAAAGTTAACATGGAAACAACAGATAAATATATGATTAAGAAAGAAAATATATCATAAAATCATAGGCTTCAAACTTATGTGATTCTGTCTGTTTGTGTAAAATTTCTGCAAAAAAAGAAACACAAAACAGCTGGTATTGCTTTCTCCATCACTTTAAGGAAAATAAGAATGCATATATTTTTTACTGTAATGTCCATGGTACATAAACATATGTTCATAGACATATAATGATAACACTTTTTCATTATATTGTCTGAAAAAAATAATTAAAATATGTTAGATCCAAATTTATATATTGTCAGCTCAAAAAAGAATCTACTAAAAATAAAAAAAAGAATGTTTTAGCCAGAAGCTGTCAACAGTAGATGGATCACAGTTTTATATTTTTTCCTTAGTCTAGTCAGTCATGGAATGGGATTCA
>NC_051400.1:38457155-38458007 GCF_015228065.2 Penaeus monodon
TCTCAAAATAAACTATTCAAGAAAGCTGTATATGCCAATGATATCTGTCATTGGTAATATGCATATATCATATATGTTTATTGATATAATCCTTGTGGTTGTGTGTGAGATTAATACTAAAAACATACAGGATCATGGATGATTAGTTTTTCATGCATTGGGTAACATTTAATGTTAAGTAAAAGTAAAGAACAGTGCATTAATGAAAACACCATAATAAGTTTTTATATGTAATACTGTGTAGATGTGGGGTATCATTGATAAGTGATCATAGCAACCAGCTGACCTCATGATGAAGATTGATATTGGAAATAGTATGCAGCCAAACCTTTTTGAACCAGCAAATTTGACAGTGACCATCAATTGACAGATGGAAGCAAGTGAACATACACCGCTGGCCAAGTGCCGGGGTGTTTACAACCGTTGGACGCCTGAGGAACGCCTTCAGATTGGCAGGGCTTGTACAGAGATGGGAGCCGCTAAGGCTGCACGGGAGCTCTCCAAGACCCTGAACAAGCACCTGAGTCGTTCAACAGTGCGCAGCATCCACCGCCAGTACCTTGATAGGGTGATAAATAGCCGTCAGTCTGACATGCCTTCCAGCCTCCCACCTGCTAGAAGGGGTCGTCGTCCAGTGCTCAGCAGAGAGCAGGACAAAGAATCACAGAGTTAGTCCTTTTGTGATCTGAATTGAGTGAGGGGCATTGCTGAACTTTAATGGGGCCTCAAGAAGAGGTTAAAAAGAATCTTGGGAAATGTTACTTTTGTATTGCATCATACACAAAATCTTGTTCTGTCAGCAAATATCAGAAAGCACATAATTCATTAGTTGCTCTCATTATTCTTCTCTGC
>NC_051400.1:38458070-38458681 GCF_015228065.2 Penaeus monodon
GCATATTTCATGTTTTAAATTTTGAAAAATCTTTGAGATATCTTTTATTGTTTTTTGTTTAAGTATTTTTTTTTTTACATTTTCCTTTTTAGGGCAAGATCAATGCCATCAAATTCAGTGATGCTTATCCCCTGAAA
The DNA here is from genome assembly GCF_015228065.2 of Penaeus monodon. NCBI lineage: Eukaryota > Metazoa > Arthropoda > Malacostraca > Decapoda > Penaeidae > Penaeus > Penaeus monodon. The sequence goes on from NC_051400.1 coordinate 38,458,208, forward strand.
CCCAGGCCTCCTGCAGCTTATCCCTTCCCTGTGGCTGGGGGCATGTCGGTGGATGTTGTGATATTTTGAGGGCAATGGTCGAACCAAAAGCACTGCTGTAGGTAGTGGTGTGTGAAGAGTTCTTGTCAGTATAGAAAATTTGGCACATAGTTGACACAGGGAAGGGATGGACTGGGATAGGTTTGTAGGGAATGGACAGGGCGATCAAACCTTGCATCTTTTGGCAGACTTACCCTGCTGTGAAGCGTTGATGGGATGATTACAAGTTCAGAGCATAATTCAGGGTTTAAAACTACTTGCAAAAAGGTCCGTTGATATCAAATTGAACACCTTTGTTGGTTCTAAAAAAAAGAGTTTTTATGTATTATGTGTGAAGAGAAATAGTATTTGGTTACAAGAAATATAGTTTATAGTTAAGCACATATGAGTGTTGTAAAAACTTTCTAGTAGAAAGGACCATCTCTCCCCCCCCCA
>NC_051400.1:38459683-38460167 GCF_015228065.2 Penaeus monodon
CTTCATTACATCATTGCCACCTTGTGGGATCATACGTCCCCCACTAACTATTACATTAGTGGCACCCATTGGGATCATACTCCCACATTATTATTACATTGGTGGCAGCGGTGGGATCCACACTTCCCCGTACTATTACATTGGTGGCATCGCTCTGGGATAATCGCACCACACGAAACCCTCCGAAGATTACTACATCACACGAAGTCCCTCTGAAGACAGTTTATTGATTCCTGCAAGTGGAGACACCTTTGTCAACTTCTGTCACTGCAAGACTTCATCTCAAGATACATCTGCGAATTCCCGACATCAAGCACGAAGCCAGTCTTCCCTGCCGAGTTGACGTCGCGCTTCCCTCAGCCACAGTACTTCAACACTTGTCGCAGTCTTCAACATTTGCTGCAGTTGCCTGACGCCTGCAATATCAATCAACACTGCCCTGCCAGTACCTCAAGGTGAGTTCCTTTATCCTCGCTGTTCTCAT
>NC_051400.1:38460284-38460799 GCF_015228065.2 Penaeus monodon
CACTCTGTGCCCACCTCACTCACCCATACCTTGCGGTTTGCCAAACTTTTATTTCTCTGTAGTTCTGTCTACTTATGAGTACTTAATAAGTTTCATGCTAATCTACAGCGTGATGATTTCTGAATCAACATGATGCTGAATTCCAGTTCATTCATTATGAACTATTTCACAGGAAAATCTTTCCTGTGTTATTTGCATGTTTTTAATAAGTATCTTCATTATAGAATTATTCCTGTATCCTAGCATGCAATTACCCTTAATTAACTTCTCATTAACCCTGCATTTTCGCATGCAACTACTCTCATTTCCCTGAAGGAAATATGTTCTATGGTTAGCTACACTCACATTGTTGCAAATGAATTCTAAATTCTATTTTCGTGGAGAATCATTCCTGTATTTTGCATGGCTCTGTAAACTCGTAATTTCCTCGAGATTTTATCCTACAATCTCGATTGTTCATTACTGTCTTTAATCTCTCAGGTGAATGTTGCGATTAACACTCTATTCCGAATCCA
>NC_051400.1:38460872-38460985 GCF_015228065.2 Penaeus monodon
TTATGTCTTCTGTCGCCAAGACATAGTACTGTCGTTCCCGTTGTTGTCCTCAGAGCCAGACGCCCCCTGCTGAAGCCCACCGCTGACCTTGACTCTCGGATCACCACGTCGCT
>NC_051400.1:38461060-38461191 GCF_015228065.2 Penaeus monodon
TCGCATCACCTGCCGACCCCCTTTGTTACCTACTGCAACTCCGGTCGTGTCCGCCGCCTCGTCCGCTGGTGACTGCCGCCCGACGTCCTCGCCGCATCTCGTCGTATCTCAACTCACTCACCACACCTGCT
>NC_051400.1:38461370-38461711 GCF_015228065.2 Penaeus monodon
TTGGTCCAGAATCTTCTAGAACGGTGTGCGTGTCATTTACGACTGACACGGCGCTTGACAAGTTAACTGTGTCTTCAAGCGATCCTGTGGAACGATTGACAAGCTCCTTGACTGATCATCACTGCTGCTCCCGTCAAGACCACCTGCGCTTCAGAACAGTGACCTGTGCAAACAAGCTCCCTAGGCCCCTGACCTTAGAAGTCACCTGTGCGACCTTCCCTCATGCTCATCTGCAAGATACGAGACTTCCTTTGTCGCTTGCCTCCGTCACCTATCTCCTGTCATCCACCTGCATCGTCTACCCAAGAATCGAGGACGATTCTTCTTAGGTGACCGAGCGA
>NC_051400.1:38462475-38462557 GCF_015228065.2 Penaeus monodon
CCACCCTGTGGGATCATACGTCCCCCACTAACTATTACATTAGTGGCACCCATTGGGATCATACTCCCACATTATTATTACA
>NC_051400.1:38462662-38462799 GCF_015228065.2 Penaeus monodon
ATGTCTTTTAGTTTCTTTCTTTATTTGTTTCATTTACATCAGCACTTTCAGGTGACTGAAGCATTCAATACATGCAAGAAATTTTAAAATCAAAAGGCAACTGAATTTTCTGTTATATAAGAAATAATGAGTAAATA
>NC_051400.1:38463174-38464101 GCF_015228065.2 Penaeus monodon
ATGTATTTGCCCAATTTTTTAGTCAAATGTTTTACTAACTGCTTTCCTTTTGCATATAAACCATATAGGATTTTTGTGTATGAGACATTGAAGTGGGAAAGTATATGGCACTGGTAATGTGATGTTGAAAGTTTCCTTAATGAGGAAATTTGCAATTTTGAAACCATGTAAGCTATATATACAGAAAACATTCCTTACATCTGGAATTGAAGATACATTTTTTTTTTCCTACTGTACTGTATTTGTATTGCATTTTTATGGATTACTGGATTCAGTTGGATTGTATAAAAATGATACATGGAACCAATATTATGCATATCTTTTTGAATAGAAAACTATAACTGAACTAAGTTAAAGTCTATTTACCTTTTTTTTTCTTGTTTAACAATCTCTATATACTCCTTAGATAATATCTGACCACACACAACAACCAAATTTTTTACTTCATCTTTCTCTTATACCTCTACATCTTCCTTTAAAAGGCAATCAGTAAATCCCATCTTCATAGCTATATTAAGAAACATATAAGCCCCAATATTCACCTGGGAACGAGCCCTTTTGATAGGCTGCCGTCACTCAACAGATCTTAGCAAATGAGCGCTCATTGATGGCCAAGTGCCGAGGAGGCTACAACCGCTGGACGCCCGAGGAACGTCTACAGATCGGCAAGGCCTGCACTGAGATGGGTCCAGTGAAGGCAGCTCGAACATTGTCTAAGGTGCTGAAGAAAAATCTGAATGAGTCAACGGTGCGCAATATCCACAAGCAGTATCTGTCGATGATGGAGCGGAGTCGGCAGGCCCACTCACCAGCCACTCTGCCAAAGGGGAAGAGAGGTCCTCGATCTGTCTTGATGTAGGAAGCAGGAGTCGTGCTCTTGATGAGGGGCCCAGGAACTTTTATTTCAAGAGTTTTTACCAGTTTTGG
>NC_051400.1:38464746-38466338 GCF_015228065.2 Penaeus monodon
TTAAAGTTAATGGTTTTGAAACAAGTGAATTTCATAGACTGATAACTCTCATATATATTGTTTTCAAAGGATTAAAACAGGCCCATGATCATTGGCCCATCTCTTGTCTGTCTGTGATTTATGGAAATTCAGGTTTAGCCTAAGAATGAGAATTGGTTTGCATTGATACAAGAAAAGGCCTTTTGGATAGAGATGAAATTCAATTTTTATCAAATTTTGATTTTCCATGTCGTAATGCTATGATTTCTGTAAATTTAACCATGTTAACAAATTATTCTGTATTGATGAATATATTTTAAGACTGTTATGTGTATATATATATAGTTGCAACTAAGTGTTCTTGTATCTTTTGTTACATATCTTTCTTTTCAGTCTTGAGATGTACTTGTTATTGTATGTTGTTTAGGAATTCATAGATTTACACTGTTATCTTTGTATCTTTATATGGATCTCTCTGTGTGGGCATTACCATAAATGTCAAATTATTGCCCGATGTATATGATTTTGTTTTGAATAAGTACAAAAGGCACAATCATGTAATTTTGTATTATTTTCCTGGAATGTGTTGAATAGGATAAGCCTTGTATTTCACTAGGTCCTGACTCTGGGTCCTGCTAGTTATGCTTGTGTTACAGATTGTGAATATTTTAAATGGTTATAGTGTACTTGTGGAAATAATTTCTAAATATGGCTACAGAAATCTTTGTAAAGGAAATAGCTGTGTACAAGATTAGTTATACAGACATACTTTTTCTTGCTATTGTTTGGGGTATTGAAATGCATTTTTCATGGTTCCATTCATATTTATTTTTGTTATGAGGGAATTAGCCTTATGTCCACTTTGAACTCACATTGCATTGTTCATATCTGGAGAATGTAGTAAACAGATTGTATCTGCATTACTCTAAAATATAACAGTTAATTATATAATATATTTATACTAATTCTATGTATCATGCTACTCATACATCTTGTGAAGATTTATTGATACTTTTATGTAGCATGTAGATGATGTCACTTATGTCATGAGTATGTAGCATCCAGGGATGTATAAGGAGGTGACCGAGCTGATCACATCCATCATCAACAGATGATCTCAAAGAGAACCCCAGTCAACAAAAGTCGAGGGACATACATTCGTTGGAGCCCGGAAGAGCGACTGGAAATTGCCAAGGCATGCTCCCAGATGGGCTTAGCCAGAGCCTCCCGTGAAATGTCTAAAAGGCTGAACAGGAAGCTGAGCAAATCAACAGCACAAAACATCTACAAACAGTACCTCAAGATGATGGAAGGGCGGCAGCAGAGCTCAGAATTCCCTGCAGCTAAGCGAGGCCCCCTGCCCCAAGCAACCACAGACAGTGAACAGAGTCATATGACTAGGTACAGTACCATAACCTGATCACATGCTCTAACCCTGCCCAGGCCCATCCTCTCTTCAACTCACTTTTAATTACCACTCACACCGTACATAAACTGCAGAAAACATGAGGTCCATAAGGACATTCTCTTCCAGCTGTTACAGACAAAACAAAGAAAAGTGTAGTTAAATTATATGAGTTTTAATGTGCAAATACTTTCTGTGTGTGTGTATG
>NC_051400.1:38466744-38466828 GCF_015228065.2 Penaeus monodon
AAAATTATACATATGAAAACAATAAAATAAATACATTATAAATACACATCACATCACACACACACTACTATATATACATATACT
>NC_051400.1:38467986-38468644 GCF_015228065.2 Penaeus monodon
CAGATTTGACAGGAAAGGGTATGGCCTTTTGAAAAGTATAAACCAAAACCATGTTAGATTTCTGATGAAATATTCCCTTAAGCTAAGATTCTAATTCTAAAAAAAGAGAAAAAAAAATGCAATACAGATCCCCCTAAAGCAAAATCTGTGAAATCTTTAAGAAGTCATGGCATTTGTTACTCTCTGTAGACTGGATAAAGTTGTGCTGCCATACCAAAGAAATATCAGACTGCCATATTATGTAGGATAATGGGAGATACAGCCCTGAAGACATTCGCATTCTGTACCCCAGTGACTTTGATGCAAGAGGGTTTAGGGAATATAGTTATACTAAACTAAATTTTGCTTCCATTGGTACACTTTGTTTCAAATGTAGTTCTCATCTCCTCCCCCCCACAACTTTCCATTCAGTCTCCATTTACACTTTATATAAATTCCTACTGTCGGAGATACATAATTGCTTCTCTTTCCTTGCCCTCCAACTCACTCTGTCGTCTCGCCTCCATACCAGTCTCTGCATGTCTCATTTCCTTGATTGCCAACTAGATTGAACTACATCTTTCACAGTATTTTGCTTCTGGATTGTTGCTGTGCATGTGAAGTGATCAAGCATTGTTAATATGGTCACTAATATCCTCATGTGTACCAGACCTGGAGC
>NC_051400.1:38469263-38469370 GCF_015228065.2 Penaeus monodon
TTTTTCAGGAAGTGAAAGGGTAAATGGGATTCACTGCCAAGAGCAAAACATAACAACTACATAAAAAACAGGAGAAATCTTCTTTTCATGAAAAATCAAAAATTTTC
>NC_051400.1:38469692-38469769 GCF_015228065.2 Penaeus monodon
CAAGGATATTTTGAATACATTACTTTTGTCTTGAAGAAATCATGTAATGCTTTTATCATGAATCAAAGAGAAATCAT
>NC_051400.1:38469855-38472136 GCF_015228065.2 Penaeus monodon
ATTATTATATCTTAATATTTTACAAACTCATCGAAAAGGTAATGATACTCAAAAGCAAATCATATTGTTACATTGCTTGCATGTATCTGTTTGAGATTAGTTTCAAGATTAATTTATTATGTGAGTTGTGTAACAATATGAAGTCAGTGTGATAGACTAATATGGAAAAGAATTGGTACTTTTGCCATATGTCTTGAGTTCTTACATCATTAATTTTGAGTGAGTACTTTTATCATTTGATTGAATAATCTTAATCATTTGACTGAGCAACTCTATCATTTGATCAAGAGCTCTTTACCCTTTTCTCAATTGACTGAAGAGTCGAATCCCCGGCAGGTGAAGTCAGCGAGTGTCAAAAATGAAGCGAGAGTGGGAGCCAAGTCTTCCTCGTCCACCTCGGGCAAGAGCTATAGGTGCCTTAGCTGTCCCTACAGTTTCCCGAGCCCCTCCCTCTTGAGGACGCACATCCGGACACACACGGGAGAGAAACCCTTTTCTTGCTCCGTTTGCTCCTACCGCTCGGCCCGGAAGTATGATCTGAAGACCCACATGTGGATCCATACCAAGGAGAAGAGCTATAATTGCTCCTTGTGCTCATTCAAGACAGCCAACAAACAGAAGTTGAAAGTACACCTCAGGGACCACTCTAGTGAGAAACAGTAGTACTTGCTTTGACCTGCAGCAGGTGCTTGAAAACCCAAATATGAAGAGATGATGATGAAACAGTTTATTCTGTCCACATTCTGAAGTTGAAAATAATCAGATGTTTTCAAATTTTCCTTTTAATTTCAGAGGATTGAGAATGTGTCTTTATTATCTAATCATGATGTTTTCAGTTCTGGGCATTAAATAGAGATAATTGTTTGATTATCATAAAGAATTTACTCAATGATATGGTCATATTGAGTTAGTAAAGTAACAGATATTCTTTGACAAATAGCTAGTACTCAAACAAATTCATCGGTTTTATATTTTGCCACATCATGTCACAAAAATGTGTAAAATACCTCTAAGAAATTTCTAACCTAATTGTAGAATACATGCTCTGATATCTGTCTGTTAGAATGTAAATGCATAGTATACCTCCTATGAAAATTGCTAACAGAAGGATACATATTTAAAAATTTGTCATTGCTTAGCATATACTATTTGTTCAGTTAAAAAGAAGATTGGTTTGATAAAGTTTGGTTATTCTCATTATAGTATTTATTACTCCTAAATACAATAATAAGGTTGGAGAATTCTACAACAATCAGGTATTTCTAATATAGAATTTTTTATCATTTGATTTGTTAAAAGGGAGGAAATGTATTACATATAAGTCATGAAGTACATAAGAAATATGTATATATCATGTATAGGATCTTTAAGATTGTATGTTTTGATATTAAATCTCTCAGTAAAGTAACTGGAGAATTGATTAGCAGACTGTAATAGTATTCCTTGACTATTAAATCTGTGTCAGTGATTTATTTTTAATCATTCCAAAAATATAAACAAATACATATTTCTGGCAAAATGAAACGCCTACTCACAGAGTTATATAAGTGCCAAGTTTTAAAAAGCAGGTGAGGAATGGGTGCATTCATGAAAGAACTATCACAAGAATCAACCATGGTTTAAAAGCTTTGAAAGTTGTTTTTTTTGGACATCATGATTATCCTGAATGTTTTCATAAGAAAATAAGGTGCAAGGAAAATTTATTTGGATGTTAACTCATACATTTGTAAACAATGCAAAGAAGAAAGTCATTATTAACTGGGGAAAAGTTCCTAATTTGATTGCAAAATAGGGGAACGAGAAGAAGAGTAAATGTGCACAGGGATACCATATGAACCAATCTGTGAAAAAAATAGCTCTTGATTGTAACTAATTTGTATTTTACAAATGTTTTGACTTGTTCAATGTTGCATGATGATATCAATAACAGACTTCAGTAAAACCTAGCAGTATTGGTGGAATTTATTCTTTTGAGAGGGAAGCTGTCTTAAATAGACTATTTTTAACTCATTAACACAGCATGTTGATATACACTGAAGGGTTTGCAAATTCCATCTTCGTATCAATTAAAAACTCATCATCAAGGTTAGACTCTTAAGCACTCGCCTAACATCTCTGGGTCAGGCCTCTAAGAATGCCTTGAGTATCAAGATCTAATAAAAATTATATGACACATTTTATAGTTTTGTCACATAAATTACTGAACTTTGTCCTATGCTCCATTTGACACAGTCCATGTCAAGATACATGAGGGGGGGTCAAGAAAATGTATCCTGAAAGA
>NC_051400.1:38472175-38472652 GCF_015228065.2 Penaeus monodon
AAATGAAGACTAGAAAATTATAGCCCATTCTGCATACTCTGGTGCAAAATTTAAATCGAATGAGATGAGTATTTCAACATATCTAAACATGACCCTATATTTTATTGTGATATTCTTTGATGCCAAATAAAAAATCCAATCCAGCAATCCTCTCCGTTCTTAAAATCAGCATTATCTTATGCACAGAGTCTTTGATGTCATGATAGGCAATATAACTGATTTTTGCCAGACAAGTTCATCTGCTAAGCTTGAAGTTCTCCCAGCAAAATATTCTTTCCAGGAAGATAAAATGTGTTTCTTATATAGAGATTGCTTTTTACAGCTAATATTAGTGTGGTGGTACACTCCCCTTGGTGTTCAGCCCCTAGTCTTTGCTTGGGTGATGTTTGCATTCAGTCTAATGCATATGGGATATCAGTGATGCAATGTCTACTTGCTGTGTCTTGTGCATGATGACTGAGCTGTCGGATATTGTTG
>NC_051400.1:38472787-38473680 GCF_015228065.2 Penaeus monodon
GAGGGGGATTAGTAGCCTGTAATTTTTAGACATTGCAGGGTGAAAGTTTCTCATCTATTGATACTTTGCTAATTCTGAGTTGGGTGTTGGAGCAAGAGAAATGCAAAGATTGGAATTATGTGTAGGAATTGGTAAAGGTTACTGATTTTGTGTGCTTAGTGCTCATTCCCTCTCCCCTCTTTTTCTAATTCTCTTTATCTTGCTCTCTTTCTCTTTCTCTCTTCCTCTCTTTTTCTCTTACTTTCTATCTTGCTTTCTTTTTCTTTCTTTTTTTCTTCCTCTCTTCATTTCTCTCTCTCTTTCCACATAGATTTACACTGCCTTCAGGGTAAAAAAAAAGTAAGACTGCAATATTCAACAGGTTGGCAGATGGACAGGGGAAAGGCAAGCCAGCACCACTTCCACTGTCAAGGCCCATAAATGCCCGCTTTGCCCGGGCAGTTTTACGAAAAAGTCACATTTGAAGGACCATTTGCGAACCCACACAGGCGAGAGACCGTTCTCGTGCCCCCGCTGTTCTCACCGCTTTGCCCGTAAACAGGATCTGAAACGGCACCTCCACGTTCACTTGTTCAAGGAGCAGCAGCAGAGTTCAACTTGAGGAACACATTGGGAAATAGAATAGTATGCCTCTCTTTGTTGGAGTAACTTTTATTTTTATTTTCTCTAACTATATGGTCAATAGAAAATGACAGGAGGAGAAGTGTAATATTATGGAGTGATTTCTTTTTTTCTCTTTTTTTCTATTTGCCCAAGAAGAGTTTTCCACTTTTTGTCATTCCTACAGGGAACAGTAGATTGTACATATTGTTTAGATTTCAGTAATTCATATATAGGTTTGTGATTCCAAGTAACAAAACCAAAATCATGCCAATACAGACACAGACATGCAG
>NC_051400.1:38473704-38473772 GCF_015228065.2 Penaeus monodon
GCTTCAAGGAAGGGGCATATCCAGGATTTTAGGAAATTTGGTGCTCCTATGCTCTCTCTCTTGTGCAT
>NC_051400.1:38473857-38474361 GCF_015228065.2 Penaeus monodon
TTCCTACTCTCAAATCTTTTTCTCACTCTCAAACACATCTTTATAAAACACATTTTATAATTCACAAAGAAGGGAAGATGACAGGAGACCTTTAATCTTTACCTTGTTTTTAGAGCTTTAAACATCTTGGCATCTAGGCAGGGAGGAGTCACAAGCCACTTGCACTGCAATTCAGGCTTGCTGCTAGCTATGGTATGTTAATATAGGGATTGCACATGCATTATTTCTCACGACAAATTACTACATTAACATAAACATGTGAAAAATGCAGTCCACTCTCAAGGAATATGCTCACTTCTAAAGCAGATCTACTTATTTTTATGTAATGCAGATTATACTTCAATTCTTTGCCCTTTTCATTTTGAAGTCATAGTTGCCCATGTTAAACCTTTCAGAAGACTATGAATTACAAACCAGAATATGTTTCTCCTATAGTACACTCATCGCAACAAATATGATATGATATGGCAATGGATTTGTATCTTTCAAAGTATCCGGCAAGTT
>NC_051400.1:38475311-38476625 GCF_015228065.2 Penaeus monodon
TATAGATTTTTTCAAGGAGAGAAGAGAGAGAATATAGAATTATCTGAAGTAAGAGGTTTAGACTTTGATCATTTTCATTTACGCTTTTATAGACACTGACATGAGGGTCTTTTTTATGACGTTTTCTTTGCTTGAAAGAGGAAACTCGGAAAGGCAAGATCAGGGGTATATCCATGTGGTGAAAATAGGCTAATCTGCCACAACAACAAGAAAGCGAATATTTATGACGTTTCTCTCTTGTTCCTCGCATGGCAGAATTGTTTACCTTTGTATTTTTTTACCAATAAGTCATTTGTGGATTGTTCAACACTAATAGATATTAAGTTGACAATGCACGAACCTATGAAACTAGTTGATCTGTTAAACAAGATCAATATCTTTCCCAAAAGAAAGTGTGGTGATTATTGATCTCAAAGAAGAGAGCACTCTTGTCAAACTTTTTATAAATGGGAAAAAATCAAATCTATAGTTATTGGAAGAGACTGAAGAGAAACACTGTATGGTCATCAGCAGCTCTCACTACTTAAAGTATAATGAAATAGTTATGTAACAGTTAATTTCATGTTTAGCAGGATAAGTCTCCTAATGCTTTGATGACGAATTTACTATCTTCGCATATCATGGTCAATAACCCTGGCATATCCTACAGGTTAACTTGGAAGCTCTGAGGACTCTGGGAGCAGACGCCAAGAAAGTAAGGACCAAGTTAGACAAGCGCTTTTCGTGCGAGCACTGCCCATTCCGCTCTAACAGAAAACAGGACCTTAGAGACCACCTCCGTGTTCACACAGGCGAGAAGCCCTACTCGTGCCCGCATTGCCCCTTCTGTTGTGCCTTTTCCAGCGTTCTGAGACGTCACATTCGAACACATACAGGAGAGAAGCCCTACAGTTGTCCCCACTGTACCTTCTGCTGTGCTCAGCACAGTACCTTGAGCAGGCACATCCGTCTAAAGCATTTGAAAACCTGAAAAGTTGCTCAGTGCAATAGTGATTTTTTTTAACATGTATAGAGTATTTGCCACATATAGGAGTCAGTCACTTATGTAATTATTACATTTTGTAATATCTGCAAAAAGATGCCACTCGTTGTTTATGCCCTTGCCAAAGGATATATTACTCTAACTGAATATTCCATATATATTTCTGAACATTTACCCCAAGTGTCCATGTTACTTATCTAAGATCGTGTAGAGATAATGTGGATTGTTCTGACTAAACTTAGGTTTTCACACCTACTGCATCATATTTTGATTGATATAAAACTAACTGTTGGTTTGTCAAATTAAGCTGCCAATCTGGCAATTTCTCCTCA
>NC_051400.1:38476722-38477218 GCF_015228065.2 Penaeus monodon
CACAGCTCCCAATTGCCCCAGCCAGGCTGGTGAGAGGTTTTGATTTTTAGGTAAACCACACAAGAAATTATTTAAAACTTACCATGTACCACAAAACTCAACTGTTTAGGTGTTGATATGATATGTACAATTTTTTAAATACTTGCATATAGATTCCCAAAATGAAATTGCATGGAAGTAAGTAAAGTGATATAAGTAGAGAATTGTCAATGTAGTTATACAGATAGTACTCACTTGCAGAACATTCTTGCAGAGAAATTTTGCAAGCTCTATTTTGTGATATGATAACTGAGAATGTTTACAATTAATTAGAATACCATTACCCTCGTATTTTTTAAGGTCGATGTGGTTGAAAATTATTATAGTATATGTAAGTGTTTTCTATCAAAATACATAGAGTTAGATGCAGGAGTTGCATTAGTATAACAGAACTGCTGTAACTGCTGTGGTGAGCAAACATTCTAAGAATATTGCAAATATGTTGGTTCTCACATTC
>NC_051400.1:38479199-38479535 GCF_015228065.2 Penaeus monodon
ATTCTTATCCTTTAGTGATTTTCACCAAATAATAATTTTTCCATCATAATTCTGACTATATAATCCTTAAAAAGTAAAAGAAAGAATGCAGTGTGAGAAATGAAGAAATAGGGATGATAAGATATGCAGAAGAGGAGAGCACAGAATGGAGAAAATGTTAGAGCATGTTTTATCTGAAGTCATGAAAAAAGATACTAAATTAGGAAGATGAGGAGAGAGAAAAGAATGAGAAGAGACGGAAAGAATGAGGTATTTAGATCCACAATTATAATAAGTAACATAATATCTGTTTCTTCAGTTAGAATTTCCCATTATTATTATTTTTTAACAAAATGC
>NC_051400.1:38479589-38479793 GCF_015228065.2 Penaeus monodon
TCTTAAAAACAAGTTGTTATACTACATATATACTACTTATATAATAAATATTATTAAGAGGACTTTGACTTGTAAATTGGATCAAAGTGCAATGTCTTAATTCTTAATATATGTAAAGCTTGGCAATTTGATGCAGAAAAACTGCATCAGGTCACCAAACAGGCATGCCTTTCTACTCAAATTCAACCTGTTCAATACAAGGAG
>NC_051400.1:38479857-38480231 GCF_015228065.2 Penaeus monodon
ATATTCTTAAATTATTGTTCTATCTTGTCTAGGGAATGTGAGATTGTACATGATTTTATGTAATCATACAGAGTAATTGTTGATGATTTTTTTGTTTGTTTGTTTGAGTGATTTCAGTTGATATCTGTTAAAATTATTTTAGTTGAAATTAGTTGTTTCTGAAATTTAGTAGAAATTAAAAAGAAATATGAAGGAAAAAAAATATTACTTACTAAGTTTCTTCTGAATAGTTCATGTTCCTTAATTTGTAAACTTTTATTTATATTTACCGTCAAAGTATTATTTTTCTTGCTTAGGCAAGGTATTCTTTTGGTGTTGTAAACCACATTTGAATTAATGCTTTACGTTCTCTTAACAAGAAGATTTACAATAAG
>NC_051400.1:38480334-38480639 GCF_015228065.2 Penaeus monodon
GTATGTGTAACCTGAATATTCTTACATATTTTAATAATAAGCAGTGTATTAGTAATTTTGTATATTTGCATATCCTTCGTATTTCCTATGGAAAAATTTATCAGAAATACAATTGCAGATATATACTTGATTAATGGTTTTTGAAACTTCAAACCTTTCTTTTGGCATTTGATCTTCTTATCACTGCCTCTGAATTCTCTTGAAAGTGTAGTCTTCTTTGTTTACTTGGTTGTTTTTTTTATACATTGTTATTCGTGCACTGCCAGAGTACGTGTTTATTCATATACCAATTCGAGGTAAAACTC
>NC_051400.1:38482911-38483378 GCF_015228065.2 Penaeus monodon
GTATGAATAATAAAAAAATAAAACACATATATATCATGTTACGGGCATTAGAAACAAAATTACATGGAACAAAGAATTGAAGACCACTTATTAGCAATAACTCCCAGTGAAGTCACGATTCCAAAATATTCCACAGGAAGGCGCGGCCGAGGTGAGGCCTCCGATTGCCGCTAGTCTCCAGCACGCAAGGCCAAACTACACCAACTTAAAAAATACCTTTTCCTGCCATCACTGTCCGTATCTCACCCCCAAGAAGAAGCACCTGAAAGACCACATGCTCATCCACACCGGCGAAAAACCGTACGCGTGTAAATTTTGTAGTTTTAAGTGTTCCCGGTCTGGGGTGTTGAAGAATCACGTCCGGAGACATACTGGGGAGAAACCTTACGTCTGCCCTCACTGTCCCTATCGCTCGGTGCAGCTCGGTACTTTGAAGAAGCATGTTAGGATTAGACACTCGTCCAGTT
>NC_051400.1:38484374-38484664 GCF_015228065.2 Penaeus monodon
AGAGAATTCGGACTTGTATGTTACAAAGCACAAGTAAAAATGCTTGAAATGATTACTCTTCTTACAATAAGTCTTAACGGAAGTACTGAATCATTTGACATCATCTTAGGATCATGATATTCCCGCGCCCCAGTGTCTGAAATCGTTTGGGAAACCAGCCGTCAAATGTTAATATGATGTTTATAAATTTCACGCCTTTTGATAATGTATCGCTTGTTGATATAAGTTTGTATATATCAACAATGTTTTCTAAAAGTATTTACACATTCATTACAAGAAATTTACGTATT
>NC_051400.1:38484774-38485430 GCF_015228065.2 Penaeus monodon
GCAAATAGTTTATACACAAAATCTAGTCACACGTTTTCATGTTTGTAATTTTATGAGCATTTCTTAGGTAGGATATTAAGAAATCAGAAATATTTATGACTTGTACCTCAAACAGTCGTGATTCGTTATGGTGCAAGGACTGGCTAGTTCTATACGTGTTTACCTGTTGTTTCACAGATACCTGTATGTTGAAATATATATAAAGGATTTAAAAAGAAAAAAAAATTAAATAATACCTTTCATGATCTCTTATATCATTTCTTCCATTATCAGTAATATACTGATATGTATGTGCGTGAGTATAACCTCATTTACCTTTTCTTTTAATCACAATAAAATCCTTTCCGTTTTTTTTTTTCACTTCCATTATTTTTTAGACTTTCTACTTTTCTAGAGTTGAATTCACAGATTTCATAAGAAAAGAGCGTGTATAGTTATATCAGTGCTGAAAAGCAATTAAGCATTTAGCAAATAGTAAAGTTACCACCCGTAATGTAAAAGCTTTAACACAACACATAGTAAACTCGTGTTGCGTAATTTAAGAATCCTGCAATTCCTTGACACAGTGGAAGAGGGACAAAGAAACAGAATGGAATTTGGGGAAAAAAGAGCAATGGTCACCCATTCCCAGATTCATCCAAGTGCTGTATGTAAGA
>NC_051400.1:38485465-38485530 GCF_015228065.2 Penaeus monodon
AATCTTAGACGTTAAAACCTTGAATGTCTATGACAGTCTGCCTTGCGCATTTTCTTAATTCATTT
>NC_051400.1:38485986-38486243 GCF_015228065.2 Penaeus monodon
AAAAATGTCCTTTAGTGATAAGAAAATTCAGTTGTAAAATAGGAAAGGTCAGACATTCTAATTTAATTCCAACAGACCTACTGCTTTTGTGTAAATTAGTCTAGTGGATAATGAGTGACTAAATAGAGATTTATATACGGTGAGGTAGATCGACATAATCGGCGAGGGAAAGGAAGATGTGTGATCGCCATTCACTATGCATTCCCACACGCAAGCAAGAGATGCAAACTAAACATGCTACTGCACAGGAGTGTCAC
>NC_051400.1:38486939-38487130 GCF_015228065.2 Penaeus monodon
TGGCGTGTCACCTGTTTGTGTTTTACGTTGTGTTACATGCCGCGTCTTACGTATTAAGTGTTTCACATTTAATGTTTTTGTAGTATAGTGTTCGTCAAAGTTTCTTGTTTGTATTCTTGTCTTTTTCCTTTTGATATGTTCTTGTATTACACGACAATGTTTATTTGTCACGTTCATCACATCTGACGCAA
>NC_051400.1:38487324-38487401 GCF_015228065.2 Penaeus monodon
AAACACATCCTTGTGGGGGGAGGGGGGGTAAACTGCCCCCCAGACCCCCAAATGTCGCCCCTGATCATATATACGTA
>NC_051400.1:38490881-38490986 GCF_015228065.2 Penaeus monodon
GGAATGGTTAGCGTCGTGGCTTGGAATTCTTAGGACCCGCGTTCGAGACTGTTCCATGCCAAGTGTGGAATCACACGGAGGCCCCATTTTTCATTTCCTTGTAGA
>NC_051400.1:38491093-38491182 GCF_015228065.2 Penaeus monodon
ATACGTCTTTCATCATTCCTCGAAACGAAATCAACCAGATTTTTTGTGAAACGAATTCAAATGATGATATCCGGATAAGAGACTAGCCG
>NC_051400.1:38491587-38491709 GCF_015228065.2 Penaeus monodon
TGTCCAGTAGACGTTCTTCATACAATTTTTAAAAAATATACAAAAACTCGATCCTTCCTGCTGCACTAAAAATTCTATCAGGCCGAAGATTCGAATGTTAAATCTCGGCTCGGGATGGAAGT
>NC_051400.1:38491967-38492036 GCF_015228065.2 Penaeus monodon
ATGTAATTACCATTAGAATATGTTTAGTTTTTTTTTCTTCCTTTTCCGTGAGTAATGCATACTTTACTA
>NC_051400.1:38492559-38492769 GCF_015228065.2 Penaeus monodon
AAGAAGTTTTAAGGGTCACCAGAACAATTATGCGAATTAGATAAGATTAATCAATAGTGATAATAGTAAAAAGGATAGATATGAATATTATTAGCATATTGTAATTACAGTGTTAACAATGACATGAGTTATAGGAAGCAGAAAACTTTTTATTTTATACATCTACCTTTTCTATTATGTAACTTATAAAATTCTCAGATGCACAGTTTT
>NC_051400.1:38492797-38492890 GCF_015228065.2 Penaeus monodon
TGCCACCTTGGTTACTATTACGTGTTCAAAATCACTCTATCTAATACACGCTACATCTTATCATAAAGACAGATATTCGGACGTTTCATGGAC
>NC_051400.1:38493242-38493498 GCF_015228065.2 Penaeus monodon
ATGTATCCATCTATCTTTGTCCATATAAAAATCTCCTATTTAGTTACCAACCAGTCACTTTCTCCTTGTCCATAATCATCTTTTAATAGTTTACACGCTGGCAACAGGTTTCACTGAGTTGTTGCAAACAAGTCTGATCTAATTATAATGCTATAAAACTCAAGAGTGAGTTGCCACACAGTGTCTATTGGGAGTTAATTTTCATGAAAAAAAAACGCGGCGTTTAACTATTCAGACGTTTGTGTGCGTATTCGTT
>NC_051400.1:38493597-38494139 GCF_015228065.2 Penaeus monodon
TTACCTCCCAAGAGCCTGGTCTGAAGATTTATATTTATATAACCCCTTTGTTTCATTTTAGTCCCAATAAAATATCTAAATCGAAAAAAATGAAAAAATGAAGATAATAACGGAAAGAGAGAGAAAAAAAGGAATGGAGGGTAACGATCATGATAACAATGAAAATGACAATAACGCTCTTTTAATCGACCTATAGGTAGTTATGGTGAAGGTTACAATAATGCCGATAAAAGACGATATTAATAGTAACGAACAATAGTAGTGTTTATAATGCTAATAATGGTGAAAACAAAATAAGGCTTGATATGATCATAATAGTGTCAAAGCTTTGAAAACAATCATAACGCTGGTATGATTTCCGAGAAGCAAAATCGTTTGTTTTTCCATTTGGAATATATATCTTTATCTAATAAAATAATATATTCCAGATAGATATATTTCAGGCAGATAGATGTAATAAACCTAACAATAACAAATGTAGTCTAGTTAAGCGACATTATGTCATTTTTTTTCACTGATTACATTTAAAATCTTATTACCGC
>NC_051400.1:38494582-38494776 GCF_015228065.2 Penaeus monodon
AAAATGGAGCTTGGAAATATTCAAGATGACCTGATTTCAGTAATTAATTCATTAGAACCTTCTAGTACCATCTCTTATGAGACATATTTTATGAATTCATTTTCCATTGATTTTGACTTGTGTTTTCATTAGGCCCCGAACGAAAAGGATGAAGTATAAACAAAAGTTGAAATTCCTTCATTTCGGATCTGTAT
>NC_051400.1:38495300-38495369 GCF_015228065.2 Penaeus monodon
AGATATATCGAGTTTTAAATATTTTTTATAAAAAATCATAGACAAAAACCATGTTACAAACATTTTCGT
>NC_051400.1:38495396-38495987 GCF_015228065.2 Penaeus monodon
TCATGTGTTACAGACATTTTCGAATCACAGACCAACTTGTGGAGCCATTGACAAAACTCCTTAGTCTATAATTCCTTCCTTTTAAGAATATAGGAAATGTGGATGCTGCTTCAAAGGATAAATATACGAGGAAGAAATAGAAGGTATTTCTCTCATCCTCTCTGCATCCATCATTTTCACAATAAATAAATCGCAAACTAAAATAGGGAAAAAGAGAGAGCGGGGTTATCTAAAACAGTGTTGAAAAGTTTTCTGAAATGAATATAATAAACAAACTGTTCTTCAGATACACAAACCAACGCAAGATACAAAACGCAAGAAAACATCGACTTTGAACCTACATTTTATTCAAACAAGTGTCGTTCTTATTTAGTTTCAGGGGAGTATCATTTACGTGATGCAAGGCCATTATTCATCTTTTTATAAGCTACTTATTCCTCAAACACATGCGACGTATAGCGCTTTCCTTTAAACAACTATATTTCTAAACATAAGCATTCGGAATAATCTGCTACTGTGTTAAATGGGCATCTAATTTGTACGCGTTTTTCCTGTTGCATTTACAGCATTTGATATAGGTTCTCTTTATCG
>NC_051400.1:38496055-38496314 GCF_015228065.2 Penaeus monodon
GCTGCGCTGATATTGCATACATATCAAAAGTTGCCTGAACAGTTAATCTTTGCCCACGAAAGAACACAATTTCATGGTTTACAACACTGCGCGCGTTGCATTATCACTAGAGCAATGTTGATCTATAACACGTAGGATATGAGGTATTTTTAACAAGAAATGCAGGAGTTATATAAGCTTCTTCAGGCTTTTGTAATCATAAAAAGAGTTGGACTTTATATGTGCTTATATAGTCTTGGCATTTGTTTGTAGTATAATA
>NC_051400.1:38496413-38496694 GCF_015228065.2 Penaeus monodon
ACGTATGTATGTGCATTATACATATAAACCTTATTCTCTAATCTAGTTCTTCCTTACCTTTTGTTTTACTTTACTTTGCATCTTCTTTTCTTCATCTGTTTAATCAAACATATTTTAATCGCGTTTTTTTCTTATCTTTTCTTTTTTACTCTCCTTCATCATCCCTTTTTTTTTCTTCCTCTTTTCAGTTCGGTAGATTAATTTGAAAAATAATTCTGGGATAATTAAATGACAGGATCAAGTGACATTTTAAATTCTTGGCGCAAGTTAGACGTAAAATA
>NC_051400.1:38497131-38497243 GCF_015228065.2 Penaeus monodon
TTCTGGCGAGATAAGAGCCATCAACCAATTTCGCGCCATTTTGGCCGGCCGGTCTCGCGTCAGGGATAAACCTTAACTTTTCTTCAATCTCGGGAAATAATTGTCGACTTGC
>NC_051400.1:38497303-38497448 GCF_015228065.2 Penaeus monodon
TAGATCTTGTCACACTTGCTTTTATTTCGAAACGGACCCAAATCAGCGGTCGCGGGGTCAACTATTTCCATCTTTGATCTTTGGCTAATTAGAGTCTTTTGAATCTCTTTATTTCCCTCTTATTATCAATCTCCCTTTTCCAGCG
>NC_051400.1:38497539-38497872 GCF_015228065.2 Penaeus monodon
GATGTTCTGTCTATAAAAATCATTTGGCATTTTTCTCTCATATTCTTTCTAAGTCTTTGTATTTAAACTCGTGTGTTATTTCTTTTCATGAACACTGAAGACTATCTGCAGGGTTATCTATTTTAATCCTGGCCTCCTGTTATAGGTAATCCTATTAATTTCATTATCCTTGTTATCATTAAGTTTCTTGATTTTCCTTCGTTTGATTTTTTTTTTTTTCGTTTCTTTTTCGTGTTCCATTTCTTATCTTGTACCGAAGCGGACCCAAACAGAGATAGCTGGGTTAAGCAATTTATCTTTTGATCTTCGTCCCTTGAATCTCATTATCTCAAC
>NC_051400.1:38500957-38501157 GCF_015228065.2 Penaeus monodon
ATGAATAAATAAACAGTAAAAAACACGAGATTCTTAAGCCGATTTGCAGCGGAGCCAGAGTGTCGCGTCTCTGCTTCCGGCGCATTTCGACGCGAGTTTTTTGGCAGGAGAAGTTTTGGATTCGTTTCCCTCTTGTTGATCTCTGCACCGCGAGAGCAACTCAGGCTTTGCAACAAATATCTCTTTCTCGTGTGATTTAT
>NC_051400.1:38501196-38501378 GCF_015228065.2 Penaeus monodon
TTTTTTTCATGGTTGGATTTTTTTTTTCTTGTTTTTTTTTCTTCGTCTTTTTTTCTTCTTTCTTTCTTTTAATTTCTCCTTTTCTGGGTTTGCGTTTTCTTTTTCTTTTCTTTTTTTTCTTTTTTTCTGTGGATATCTTTGCGTGTGTATTTAATTTCTGTCTGTTGCCTGTGTATCTGTTA
>NC_051400.1:38502037-38502178 GCF_015228065.2 Penaeus monodon
TCCCCCTTGGATGAATTCCCACCTCGTTCGCCCACTTAACAAGCAACGAAAACAACAGAATGCCTAGAGACGCTTTCATCATCTTCTTTGTTTATATAGGTGGGGTCCCGCTTGCTCTGGGTGACATGGGGACAGGCACAG
>NC_051400.1:38503398-38503791 GCF_015228065.2 Penaeus monodon
CTTTCTGACTTTATTTTATATTTGCAAGATCAAGTAGACTTTCATCGCTGGCGTTACTGAGAATATTTGAAATCAAGGCAAGTAGTTCTTAAGTGTTGCCTAGATATATCCCCGTGCGAAGACATCGTAGTGCACGATGCCTTTTGCAACATCACTGACGCTTATTCCAGAAGTGCTAATGCTCACAGAGAAGTCATAGAAAGCCTGAGAATTACAGAAGATAATTCGCGACCCTTGCAAATATTGGATGTCCAGGGGATATGCCTTCTGCAGCGTGATTGTAGAGGGCGTGTCATTTCCACAGAGTCTGACTAAGAAGTAGTGTGAGAAAGGTATAGGAGGCCTTTGAGATATATAGGCTGTCGTCCTATGTACACAGGTAAGAGAGGCACA
>NC_051400.1:38504036-38504395 GCF_015228065.2 Penaeus monodon
GGAGAGAGAGAAATGAGGCATTCGTGTACCTCTATGTGTGTTTCTTGCTTTGCATAATAATTGTAGGATTAAAATCACCCAAAAGCATAAGGTTAATGAAACAGTTTTAATAAATCACTCACTTTTTTTTCATAACACACTATTGTTATCTGAATGTCATTGAGGTTAATGGCATAAAGAGTGAATATAGATTTGTGAATAAAGAGGTAATCATTACACAAATAGATTTTTAACAGTTATGAATGTAATTGATAAGAAAAATATAACTTTTGGAAGAAAGGACAGTAGTAAATGATCAGGGAATGATAGAACGAATTTTGATAGCATTCATAAGTTAAAAAAATAAATCAAAACTGAGA
>NC_051400.1:38504449-38504561 GCF_015228065.2 Penaeus monodon
GATGAAGTATCATTGGATTTTCTTTTCACATCGTCATTCTCGTTTATTTATTTTCGTTTGCCTGGAATCAACAGAGAAATCTCCTGGTGCAACTTCCTTTATAACGTGTGTA
>NC_051400.1:38505801-38506023 GCF_015228065.2 Penaeus monodon
CTGCCACAAAAAGTCCTAGTTACCGGTAGATCAAGCATTCTCAGCCCCAAGTATTGCAGTTCCCCATCACCTGCGTCGTCAGGGTCCAGCCAGGTTCCATCCTCTCGCCGACGACTCTGCACACTGTAGCCGAGGGCCTGAGTGCCGAAGAGTACCGCGAGAAGGAGCAGTGCCATCCAGCGGGCCATGGCGGTAGGGGGGAGAGGTGAATGGTGAAGACCT
>NC_051400.1:38506164-38506398 GCF_015228065.2 Penaeus monodon
TAGATTTAGCCAAAGTCTGAATAAGACAGATGAAGTCTCCTGGTCACGGGACACACCACACACACTCCCTTTACAGCGGTATGTTCAGCTTCAGAGCCTCCGTGCAATTGAGGAACTTGCTACCCGGTTTAGTAAAATAAGCTTTGCCTTATCATTCCGGGTAACGAGGTTGATGAGCTCATGAGTCCCTGATGGTGATAAACAGACCACAGTGACCACAGTCTCATTAAGAAA
>NC_051400.1:38507624-38507848 GCF_015228065.2 Penaeus monodon
GCTCAGCCGCCCCTACCTACCGGCTCCCCCTCGCATGCCGCGCGTTTCACTCCTCGCGCTCACTGACATTGCACCAAACGCCGACAAGTTATACGGTTCCTTGACTCCTGAAATTCCTCCCATCGAAGGTCAATGACACCATTTTCCTTATTCCTTTTTCTTCTTAGCCTTTACTGGGTGTGTGTGGGGGGGGGTGTACTTAAGGAGGGATAAACGGAGGAAGG
>NC_051400.1:38508080-38508349 GCF_015228065.2 Penaeus monodon
CAGTGCCTTGTCAGCAGAGTTCGTGAAATAATCTTCTGCTAATTAGTGATAGCCAAGGAACGAATATCAGCTGCATGCGCTGTTACCCCTATCTTTGGTTTCTTTACAGTAGGACAGGGCACTTGATAATCTTTTTTTCTTCTATATCCTCTCTTCGATTTTTATATCATTCTTGATTAAACAGATTATGAATATTTTTTCCCTCTCAGTTTACATCTAATGTTCGAAAATCAGTATCTATCCTCATTTTGTCATTATATTCCTTAATT
>NC_051400.1:38508997-38509350 GCF_015228065.2 Penaeus monodon
TAGTGAAATAATCATCCTCCGATTAGTAATAGCCAGGGAACGAATACTTAATTGCATTCGCTGTTACCTCTACCTTTATCCTTTTTTTCAGAAGGGCCGGACAGGTGATAATCTTCAGTTGTTTATTTTTTTCCCTCTGTATCCTCTTCACTCTCCGTTCGAAAGTCATTATCTCTCCCCATTACGTAATTATGTTCATCATTTTGTATTAATTAGTCAGTGCCCCAAAAATATCGACCTTCCTTGTGATATTACGCACGGTTATCAGCTTCATTATTTACTTTCTCGATGGAGACGTGTTATCTCTACGGATAAATTTGGAAGTCAGTGACGAATTGAGCCGTCTGAGGGGT
>NC_051400.1:38511637-38512192 GCF_015228065.2 Penaeus monodon
GGTGGTGCCATATTGATTTATTTTCTGTTTTAGAATAAATGATCACAAAATACGGACAAATAAAATAGAAAAAAATAAATACTGACAATAAAAATATATTTACAGTTAAAGAGAAACCCAAGAAACAAGAAATAAAGACGGTTACATAGAAAAGGGGGGGAAATGTTTACAATGAAAAGAAGAACAAGAAGCGTTCTTGGTCAAAATGTCAAACAGTAAACATTCAACAAATGTGGAATAACTAGAGCAGAAACAGCATAGAAAACTAACAAAATCATGAAGCGGTCACAGAACAATAATTAGGAAAATAATTGAAACACAGGATGTCCACGGTGGGAATAACAAAACCGAAAAACACGATCACTGTGAAAATAATGAACATGCAAAAATGTTCGAAGGAAAATGCAACAAGATGACAACGAAAATAATAAAAGCACGAAAATAAAAGTATCGTAAAGTTGGCAAATGAAATATATTAGAAGAATTTAATACAATAATTGCAAGGAAGATAGAATTAACTCTTTTCTGTTCCACTCAGCACCTCCGCCGCCCCGT
>NC_051400.1:38512225-38512396 GCF_015228065.2 Penaeus monodon
GCCAGTGCTTCACAACCGCCAAGAAGTTCTCGAAACTTCCCGAATACTGGGTAAAAATAGCCACGTAGGACATTCCTGATATAGCCATGAGGTCAGAGGAATACTGTCCGTCGGAAGCGTCTGAAATAAAGAAGCGCCATTTTTTCCCCCTCTGCGCACTTCCGTCCTCAT
>NC_051400.1:38512422-38512554 GCF_015228065.2 Penaeus monodon
TCACTCCATGGCGGGTATTTTTTTTTTCTTTGAAAGCCCTCTGCGCGCTTCTGTATTCACTTGTTTCTCCCTGTCTCTGTTTTCCACTGAGGAGTATTTTTCATTCTAAGATGTCTTCAAAGACGCGCGCCA
>NC_051400.1:38512640-38513408 GCF_015228065.2 Penaeus monodon
GGTTTGAAGATATTTGTTTGCTTCTTTGTATTGGGGGGGATTTAATTGTTTATTAGCTTCAAGTGTTTATTTTATCGTTGGGGCTTATATACATTGCAAATATTTCACGCTATGTATGTGGATTTTTTTTAGGACTTTTTCTTCAGTGTTTTGTCAACTCAGAGTTGTCTATATTGCACGGCATTCGTGGTCTTATTGATAATTAACAATTCATTTTTTTCCTACAAAATATGGAATACAAGCGCATACCTTTTCGTATACTAAATATCTCCACCAATCACTTTCTTCAGCGTCACCACACCTCTCTCGCTGACGAATCACGCTCCTCAACTACCACGTGACGTCACGCCGAAGCTCACCAATCAACAACAAGCTCACGAAAACAAGTGAAGATCACTTTCCCCTTTCCTTCTTCTCCAATAATCCTTTCTTAACACTACCCGGAAGTATCAACCGACAGGTGTTTACCTCAACCCAACAAAGTCCACATCAGGATCAACTATAATACCTAAAAGCTGTATTACTGTTGGTTAAATCAAACGCACAGGCTATGTAACCCTGAAGCCGATTGTCTCAACACATTTCTGCGGGAAACAAGGGGGAAAAGAAGGAAGTTGAAAAGGTTGTGGCTTCGGTCTAAAGGAAATTGATGTGTTTTTAATGTTTGGTATAATTAATCTTGTAGCTTGTGAGATTTAAAAGATAGTTGAAATGTGACTACATACAATTTTATTTATTTCAATAAATGAGCTTTAATGTCAGCAGCCT
>NC_051400.1:38514257-38514323 GCF_015228065.2 Penaeus monodon
ACATTTACAATACTAGAGTCAAGCAAATATTTGGAATGTTTGAGGAAAACTAAGACTACCCCAAGC
>NC_051400.1:38514696-38515093 GCF_015228065.2 Penaeus monodon
ATAGCTACATCACACTCTTTTCTATCTTCACCATAACGTAATCCACAACACAGAATCCACCGCCCATACTATCCTCATTCCCTCATGCCATCGCTCATGTCGCTATTCCACGCTAATAAGTGAGGTCAAGTTGGGGGTATAATTTTAGAGAAGCGCCATCTATTGACCGAAAATGGAAGCGGAGGGTAGGGAAGAGACCGAGTGTGAAAAAAAGGGAGACACAGAGTAGGAAAATGGAGGAAGAAAGAGGGAGGAAGGGAGAGGTAAAGAGCGAGAAAGGAGAATTTGAAAGGACGAGAGGAAGCAGAGGAAGCGAATAAAGGAGGGAAGAGGAGAATGGGTAAACAAGGGGGAGTTGAAAGAAGAAAAGAAGATGAAGTTTAACCCAACCGCCCTG
>NC_051400.1:38515469-38515996 GCF_015228065.2 Penaeus monodon
GGGGGAGGGGAGGAAGGAGAGAAGGTTTGGACTGCAGTAGGATAGGGAGTGGAAAATAGGGAAGGGGAAAGATAAGAAAATGGGGAAGAGGAGAGAGAAGAAAAGGGGAAAAGGAGAGAGAAGGAATAGGAATGCGTACATGTCACGTGACCCTGACCTTGAACATATGTGTGACCTTGTCGGCAATGACATGACCTCGTTTTGACCGATTTTGTTTGGTTTTGCGTCGGATATTTCTTAAACAGATGAAGCCATTGATTGTTATGTTTACTTTGGTAACAAAAACTTGCAGAAATCGGTCACCTGTTTCTTGGTAAGTTATCTGATAGGGATTTTGAAAAAAAATATATCTTTTTCGAGACGAGGATAAAATTAATTATCTAAAGTTGTCTTTATATCTTTTAATTTATTTTTATTTATTCAGAAGCATAACTAATATTTAGAAAGCCTACTTTGTAAAAGAAGAAAATCAATATATAAATTCTATCCATCTATCTATTTGGTTGCTTGCCTGTCTATGTATATGC
>NC_051400.1:38516427-38516719 GCF_015228065.2 Penaeus monodon
GTCGATTGATTAATCAATTCGTGCAACATCCTGCGATTCAGGAAGAGAAAGTGAAACCCTAATCAGTGGTATATGAATGTAAATATCAGTATATATAAATATCAGTATAATATCAGTAAATATCAGTATAATATATAAATGTAAATATCAGTATATATAAATATCAGTATAATATATAAATGTGAGTAACTGCATGCGTTTTGGTTATAATTAATTAAGGGTTTTTTTCTGAGCAATGGATAGGTATGCACGTGTTCAGTAATCTAAACGTCCCTTCCTTTTGGTATATAAA
>NC_051400.1:38517665-38517778 GCF_015228065.2 Penaeus monodon
GGCCCCTCTCCTTGTGTGGTTTCTTAATCACCTCCTTCGCCCTGTGAAGACGGCCTCTGTTTACGTCTTAGAGATACACGATAAAGCACGGGCGAAGATGCCATGGAATTCCG
>NC_051400.1:38517816-38517895 GCF_015228065.2 Penaeus monodon
AGGAGTAACTTTCATATTTTTGGAGATTTATATATATATTTAGGTTCAGATTTCGTTCTGGTTTTACGCTGTTATCGGC
>NC_051400.1:38519388-38519464 GCF_015228065.2 Penaeus monodon
AACTCCATTATTTTCCAAGTTTTTCATGGAGACATATAACGAAGATCATAAAATGCGTCTGTTATGTACAGGCCTC
>NC_051400.1:38519481-38519759 GCF_015228065.2 Penaeus monodon
TCTACAACCGTGATACGTACGTGATCGATAGGCCTATCGGGTAAAGGGAAAGTGTCAGTTCTTATCAGATAGGCCTATGATAGCAGCTCCTTGAGAAATGTGTAAGAAAATGATGAATGACATAAGAGGAAGTACGAGAGAAATAAATTATGGACCGAAAATTCTTGTGGACAGGGATTAGGGGGAGGGGGAAGGGGGGAGATGGATTACGTAGAGAGAGAACAATTAAAAGAAAAAGTGGTAGATATAAAGTTCGGTACGTAGATAAGTAGGTAGAT
>NC_051400.1:38521345-38522070 GCF_015228065.2 Penaeus monodon
TTTAAGTAAAACATCAGAAATTCTTTAGACATTCTTAGGATTGCGTCGGGTAAAGACACTCCCCCCCCCCGTCCTTTTCCCTCTCTTCTTCTATGTTTCTGCTTCTTTTGTGTTTTATTTTTATTTTTATTTCATCTGCCTTTGTCCTTTTCTTTGTCTTTGTTTCCCAGTTTGTCTCTTTCTCTATATTTACTTATGTTTCTATCTGTCTATCTTTTTCTCTCCTTTTCACTTTCTTTCTTTTTCTGCTTCCCTGTTATCTCTCTTATCTTGCTATGTCCTCTTTTCTTCTATATAATTTATTTTTCTCTTTTACTGTTTATCGAAGAGTATTTTTTTCTAGTTTTAATCGCCTCTCTTCTCCCTTTCTCTTCCATTCTCTCTCTCCTTTTCACTTCCTCTTTGTCTTTATCTCACTTCCTTTGTTTCGTCTTCTGTTTCGTTTCTCTTTTGATGTATCTTTTCTTTTCTTTTTTTCCCTTTATCTCTTTCTTTCCATATCTTATTTTTCTTTTGTTGTGTCTGTTTCTCTGTTTCTTCCTTTTTTCACTTCCTCTTCCATTTTCTATTATAGAGTGTGAGTATTGTTTGTGTGTTTTGCTTGTGTACATGTATTTGTTCGTGTTTGTTTGTTAATTGGTACTTGTGTGTTTTTGTTTGTCTGTTTGTGCTTGTGTATGCGTACTTGTGTGTTTGTCTGTGTGGGCTTGTTTTGTGCACTTGTT
>NC_051400.1:38522259-38522465 GCF_015228065.2 Penaeus monodon
CTTCTCCTTCTCCTTCTCCCTTCCCCCCTTTCTCTCTG
Organism: Penaeus monodon; assembly: GCF_015228065.2. Lineage (NCBI taxonomy): Eukaryota > Metazoa > Arthropoda > Malacostraca > Decapoda > Penaeidae > Penaeus > Penaeus monodon. Next base: position 38,522,298 of record NC_051400.1, read on the forward strand.
TTACAATCTTTCCATTTTTTTTCGATTCACGCGCAATCAAAGTAATATCAGATAATTATCAACAGGAGCTAAAGGCATTATCAGTAAGAAGATTTTATCTCCGCACTAAACATGGATACAATATTGCTCTTTTGTCTTTGTCCGAACAGTTAGACAAAACAAAACCAA
>NC_051400.1:38522500-38522601 GCF_015228065.2 Penaeus monodon
ATCTTCACTTAATACCGAAAACAACATCTATATATCTGCTGGTCCAATTAAGAGTCATTGAAGGCTAAGAAGTAGGTAGTTTGGAGTCCACGACAAAGACA
>NC_051400.1:38522631-38522770 GCF_015228065.2 Penaeus monodon
ATCTCGAGGAGCGTTTGTATGTTTGTTTGCTGTGTCCAAAGTGCAGTGATTTAGCAAAAAAAGAGGAGAGGGGAGGTGGAAGGGGGGAGGAAATTTAAAATAGAAAGAGAAGAGGAAAAAAAAAAAATTGTTTTTGGGA
>NC_051400.1:38522877-38523312 GCF_015228065.2 Penaeus monodon
CCCTCTTTCCCCTCTCCCTTCCTCCCCTCCCCTTTTTTTCCCCTCCCCCCCCCTTTCTCCCCCCCCCCCCTCCCTCTTTTTCTCCCCCTCTCCCCCTCTTTTCCCCTCTCTCCCCTCCCTCCCCCTTCTCTCTCTCTCCTCTCCCCCTCTCTTTCTCTCTCTCCCTCCCCCTCCCCTTCTTCCCCCTCCCTCCCCCCCTCTTCTCTCCTTTTCCCCCTCCCTCTTTCCCCTTTTCCCTCCTTCCCTCCCCCCCTCCCCTCCTCTTCCCTTCTTTCCCTTTTCCCACCCTCCCTCCCCTCTCTTTCCCCTCTCAGCACCTGTTGTGTCATGACAGACCCAAACGACTCTCAGCACTGACATGTTAGGAGTACGCCGCGTGAAAAAATAAAAGGTGGAAATAAAAGGGTGGAAATAAAAGGTGGAAAGGGAGAAGGG
>NC_051400.1:38524820-38524924 GCF_015228065.2 Penaeus monodon
CGGATGGCATGAAGTTAGAATAGTGCAATTGAGACGACAAATAGATAGTGTGTATGATATAGAGACGATGAGGACAGTGGGTGGTGGATATGTTACTGTGTGAG
>NC_051400.1:38525072-38525592 GCF_015228065.2 Penaeus monodon
CACGTGTTCACGTACGTATACCTCCATCAGCTGCTCTTTTACTCCATTGCAACGCCATCCCCGTCACCGCAACATCTCCATCTTTCCATTTCCCTCCCTACTTCCCCACTTCCTCCCTCTCTCTGCCCCCCCCCCTTCCTACGTCACGGCACACCTCTACCCCCTAACCAACTCATTCCTCTCCCCCTCCCCCCCCTCCTCCCTCATCACCTCCTCATCTCACCCTCAATTCACTTCCTCTCACCTTTTCCCTCTACACTTCCTCCTCTTCCCCCCCCCCCCCAACACTCTCTTCCTCCATCTCCCTCTACTCCTTCAAGGTTTCTCTCTCTTGCTTTCCTCTCACCCCTTACATCATTCCTTTCCCCTTTTCCTCCCACTCCATACTCTTTTCCCCTCTCTTTCTCCCCCCCCTCCATACATACCACCCTCTCCCCTCTCACCCCCCTTCCTCAGACCCCCACACATCACCCTTCCCCCCCCCCTCCCTCATCCATAACTCATTCCTCACTATAACCCC
>NC_051400.1:38529257-38529322 GCF_015228065.2 Penaeus monodon
GAATCACTTACTTTCCTGCGTCAGTGTTGAATCTTGATACAATTTTTTCTACTTTTTTATAGACC
>NC_051400.1:38531044-38531161 GCF_015228065.2 Penaeus monodon
TTATCGTGCTAATTCCGCGAACTTCAATTTCCTAGTCTGAGCTTAACTGTCACCCGTTCAACAAATAAAAACGGAGCTGCAATCACGGCAGTTGTCTCTATGGTCGACACGCTTATG
>NC_051400.1:38531838-38532192 GCF_015228065.2 Penaeus monodon
ATAGATTTCTAAGCATGTAAGCTACGGTACTTTAAAGTGTTGTGCAATATTGCCTCAAGCAAAATTCCCTCGTAATTAATCCCACTGGTCAAGAAAAGTGCGAAAGATTTATAAATGAGACGAAAAAAAAAATCGGGAACGACAGATGGACAGAGAGAGGGGAAGTGCGAAAATAGAAGGAAAGAGAAGAAAGAGAGAAAAAAAGAGACAGAAGGAATAAGGAAGAAGAAAGAGAAGAAAAGAAATTTGAGAATTTGAGAGAAAGAGTGAGAGACAATCGTTTATGTGCGGGCCCGTCTCTGCATGTGGCTTCCTCCCCTTGCCAAGATGCCCTGCCTTGACCACGAAAACCTC
>NC_051400.1:38532982-38533111 GCF_015228065.2 Penaeus monodon
GCTCCTGCCCTCTCTGTTGTAGCGAGCTCGTGGGTCGTCGTAGCGCCTGAGAGCGAGCCGCGTGTGGGTTGAGCGTTGGCACCGCGTCCTGGCACACTCTCTCCGAAGCCCCGGCCGGCGTGGGAAGGA
>NC_051400.1:38533166-38533493 GCF_015228065.2 Penaeus monodon
CTGGCTGGCCGAGGCTGCCGAAACACGTGCTACCCAGGTACACCCTCTCCAGGCCTTCTGCGCCGTCCCCCCCGCCCTCAGCACGCCGCCACGAGTCCTTCGACGGGTGCTCAGCCTCCTGAAGGATACGCACGCGTCCTTCTACCCGGGCTTTGATCTGCCGACGCCACAGGGGCTCCGCGACGCTCCTGTGCTTGTGTGGGATTCTCCTGAAGGAGGAGCAGCAGGGGGCCTTGCTTCTCAAAGGCCAGAGAAGGCGGAAGAATTTTTTAAGAAAGGAAAATTTGAGAAAAGGTTGGAAAAAGTAGGGGTGAAGAAGAGTTGGAT
>NC_051400.1:38533560-38534146 GCF_015228065.2 Penaeus monodon
GTGTTGAGTTCTCCCTTCTGTGATTTTTCATTTTTATGATAAAATAAAATTCTTAAAGAGAGAGTGAAGCAAAACGACTCTTCGGAAGAAAAGGAGAGATAGAAAAAAGAGAGTAAAAACCCTCCCGAAAGGAAATTACTTATAGAATCAGGGAGACTCCGTGTGTTTTGTGATTGCCCGGTACTGTGTGATGGATTTATAGCATCTCCGGTTCAGCCAAATTGTTCAATAAGCACAAGGATTTATAGAAACTGCTTCTGTTGCCTTCGTCATTAAGGGTAAGTGGAAGCTATTAGTTTAAATGGTTGATAATGGCTCGAACGGCCGTTTATGTTGCTTAACGAATTGTATTTCGTTTTATATTTTTTTTCCTCTCTAGATCTTTGTTGAAATCATATTCTCTAAGTATCAAATTGTCTACATATTAATCTTTATTTACTTTTTTTTCCAACTTTTTTACTTGGGTGAAACACCTTTTCATTATACTAGATTCTCGGGTAATTGATCTTGAAAAAGTATCTCTTCCGCATTATTTACGTGTTTTCCCACGACGTTTCCTGGTATTAGACTTTTTTTTTCATCTTAC
>NC_051400.1:38534347-38534418 GCF_015228065.2 Penaeus monodon
GTTCGAATGTGTAATAGATAAAGGAAGAAATTTGTCAAGAGAAACAGTAAAAAAATATCACGTTGCAATTA
>NC_051400.1:38534601-38534706 GCF_015228065.2 Penaeus monodon
CAATTTAACTTACGTAATGTTGGATTATTGACCGAAGAATTATGAAAAGTGTAAGAAAATAGTGATGTTAGAAGTGGATGAAAATGGACATCCTCAGAAATGATT
>NC_051400.1:38535134-38535643 GCF_015228065.2 Penaeus monodon
AAATGAAATAAATGAAGAATGAGGAAACGACGGAAGAAGGAGAAGAAGAAAAAGACAAACAAAAGGGGAAGAGGAGACAAGAAAGGGAAGGAAAGAAAGATGAAGAAAGAGAGATAAAGGAAAAGTAAAACAAAGGAAGTAGACAAAGAGAAGGAGAATAAAAGAAAGAGGAAAAGGAAGGGGAAGATAAAAAAGGATAAGGAAGAAGAACGAGACGAAAATATACCAAAAAGTAAATAAAAAAGGAGGGGAGGAACACGCAGAAATAAGAACCACATGGAAGGGAAGGAAGAGGAGAAGCAGCATAGAGAGAAGAGAGAGTGGAAGAAGAAAGGGAGGAAGAAGAACAGGCAATAGGACAAATACAAAAAAAGTAGGGAGAGGTGAAGAGCACGTGGAAGTCGAGGAAGAGGAGAAGAGAGAGATAAATGAGAAGAAGGAAAAATGAGAGGAAGGAAATAGAAATAGGGTGAATAACTAAAGGGAATGGAGATAAAGGAATAGGAGAT
>NC_051400.1:38535842-38536118 GCF_015228065.2 Penaeus monodon
AGCCGTTTTGACAAATACAGAGATGGAGAAAAGAGGCAATAATAACACGAGGAGATGAAAAAAAGAGAAAAAAAGACAGATAAAGACGGGGAAAAAAAGATAAAAAAAGTCGAAAAAGAGGGCGAAGAGCAAGAGGCAATAATAATAACATCGCACGTAAGGAGGAGGAGAGGACGGTGACAAACAGCTGATATCTCCCGAGCTCGGTCTTGGGGCGTGGCTGCGGGGGGCGGAGGGCGGGCCTCGGAATACCTGGTCTCTTGGGGTCTTGGTCTT
>NC_051400.1:38536268-38536384 GCF_015228065.2 Penaeus monodon
TCTCGTTCCCCCTCTCTCCGCTTTCTCTCTTCGGGTCTTTAGTGCTGTGTGTGGGTTTCTCCATCTTTTTGTGTGTGTCTTTGAGTATCGGTTTTCTTGTGTTTCTCTGCATCTGA
>NC_051400.1:38536412-38536492 GCF_015228065.2 Penaeus monodon
GGGGGGGAAGGTTGTTTCCTATATCTCTTTTTTCTCCTTTGTTTTTGGATTTTGTGTGTGTCAGTCTTTGTTTCTCTATG
>NC_051400.1:38536641-38536706 GCF_015228065.2 Penaeus monodon
CGCCACCTTCATCTTTTATCCTTTCACATTACCAGAAGCAGAAGTTAAGAAAGAAACGAACATTT
>NC_051400.1:38536740-38536810 GCF_015228065.2 Penaeus monodon
TATTTTGAATTATGAGAAGGTCAGAGACCGGACGAACGAGGGATATTTTTTTCATCTGTCTGTCTATGAC
>NC_051400.1:38536865-38536961 GCF_015228065.2 Penaeus monodon
GAGTCCTATATCTAATCATATTTTTTTTTATGATTCTAATGTTTTATGTTTGTTCCAAGGAGGAATTTCGTTCATATGTAATTCTTAATGAACTGT
>NC_051400.1:38537175-38537401 GCF_015228065.2 Penaeus monodon
GAGGAGGAAGAGGGGGGGGGGAGTATATATGGCATTACTATGGCTTTTAAGTGAAAGTCATGTTAAGAATGGAAACATTATCTTTTCTTTCTTTCTTTCTTTTAAAACATTCGACATTCCTCCTGCCTCCTTATTCTAACTCATTCTCCGGTTGGACCTTCAATTTGCTGCCTGTCTGCTGACTCTTTACTTCAAAGGAACACTCAGAATTACCCTCACACTCGTG
>NC_051400.1:38537999-38538194 GCF_015228065.2 Penaeus monodon
ACGCGTGTGTGTTTATGACCATCGGTAGTACTTAGCATTATTTTCCTTCAGCTTGTTAGTTTGTTTAAATTGTATATTCATCTTTAGTGAGTCTTTTTTTAAAAGTTTTATTATCACTTTATTTATTTTCCTCTGAGTTTATATTGTTTTCGTTTTTTTTTTACCTCTTTTATTAAGTATTTTTACACTGGAGTT
>NC_051400.1:38538224-38538658 GCF_015228065.2 Penaeus monodon
TGATTGATTACAAAAATATAGATAAAATAAGAACAGAAATTTAAACACTTTATTTTCTTATTATCGTTTATCAGACATTTTTTTCTTAATTAGATTTATTCATAACTATCTGCTTGACATGTCGACATTTTTGTATATATTTTGTATCAAAATCTATGTTTAATTAACTTATTACTTACTTTCTACTTATTGCTACTTATCACTTTCACTTTATTGATTATTAAGGTTATTACTTATTATTTTCTTGTTATTGATTACTTTAATCATATATTTATTTATGCTACTTAATGTCCGTGATTTTCCTGTAAGATCACTACGGTTTTTCTTACATTTTCTTACGCTTCGGTTATCTACATATTTATCATCCTTATCTTTTCTTTTCTTCATTACCATTTCTCTGTCTTGAAGTCACGAACTGAGTGTCATGTCACACT
>NC_051400.1:38539229-38540813 GCF_015228065.2 Penaeus monodon
AAAGAAACAAGGGGAACAAGAGAGACGACGAAAGGAAAACACGAGCATAAATGTTCTTATTTTCAAGCTCACTTCAAGGTCAAGGCAAACGCTGCCCCCCACCCCCCCCACCCCATAAGAAGCTTTGGACGTTTGGCCACGTGCAAGAAGGGCGCAAACCAGTGACAAGACGTCTGTGGAGAACATTCGGAGACTAGACTGTTCACTGGAGCGCTAAAACCAAAACCGTCCATTTTTGGTTTCATTACCTGATGAGGATTAGCGTGCTACTCGAAACGTCCCTGGTTTACCACCTATTTTATCGCTGTGACTTTTTTTTTGCTCACACTGCTCTCTGCTGGGAGGCTGAGACGGACAACTAAAAATAAGACGACAAAAAGACGACAGACAGAGACAGGAGAAAAAAAGCTAACAGGGACTGTCAAACAAAAAAGACACACAAAGACAAAAAAGAAAAAGGGACGGGAAAGAGACCAAGAGATATGGGTGAAGTAACAGATGCAGAAAAAATAATAAATCAAAACAATATCTAGCGATTACCAATGGAAAATATGAACAGACTTCAAGAAATAAGTGAATAGACATATATCAGTCAAAAAATCTTCAGGAATTTGTAATAAATACGTTTTTTTTCTACGCACGGCATCATATTCAAATTAAACCTACAATGAAAAAATTTTTGATAAGAGAATCTCCTGGGGGGTCGTATAAGAAAACTTGTGGTATCTCTTTACGCATATAAAAGCACACCAAGATATAAATAAAGCCGCAATTTAGTTCCCAACGAAAGCAAGTGTTCATTATGTGGCGTGTGGGAGTGAGAGGAAGATGGTATGCACCCCTTATCCCCCCCACCCACTCTACCCCCCCTAATCCCTATGCCCTCCCCATACCCGTCCTCCTTACCCCCTCCATCTACATACCCCCTATGCCACATGGCTCCCCTCCTCTCTCCCCCCATACTACCCTCTTCCCCCCTATCCTTGCAAGCCAACAGGTGGGCACAAGATCAAAGGTGCCACGTAGGGCCAACACAGTGCCTGGGTCTATCGGGGGGTGGAGGAGAGTGGGAGAAAGAGAAGGGGGAAGAGAAGGAGGAAGAGAAGAAGATGAAAGTTCCGAGGGGCGTCCCCCCTTCTTTCCTTCTCAAAAATTAGAAGAAATAAATCAAACGAGGAAAGAAATCGACTGACGTTTCGGTAAACAATTTTCTCTCCCTTTCTCTCTCTTACTTTCTTTTTATTCGTCTGGAGAAAAAAAAACTTTTTCTTTCGTTATATGAACGACATAAACAACCCTTTGACTTGTCTTGTCGTAGGTACAGACCCCCAGGAGTGTGACGTCATGTCAGTTTGTATTATTTATATATACGAATACATCTTCAAGCCACATCATGGGTATTTTGGGCGCGAAGGTATATCACTAAGCTCGTATCCCACGACACGTTTATTTATTTTTGTTTTGTCTTTGTTTTGATATTAGGTTTATCTGTGTGATCTGAACGGTTGCGGGTTTATGGTTTGCGTTGCTGTTGTTTTTTCTTAGTTTTATTCGTCTGCTTGTTCTATTATCAATTTATTGAAC
>NC_051400.1:38541404-38541604 GCF_015228065.2 Penaeus monodon
ACTGCCTGAACAGGACTCTTGTTCATGGTCCCAACGCTCAACAAGCAGCAATTATCTCAACAGCTTTAAACGCCGTAACCGTCACAAGCAAAATAGTTGTGACGATAAATAAGGGGAATATAACGGCCCAAAGCGGGAGGAGGAGGGGGGGCTTGGGGAAGGCTGATATAGATAACCCTATAGTTGGCAGAGGATTTTCT
>NC_051400.1:38541754-38542196 GCF_015228065.2 Penaeus monodon
TTTCCTTTTCTTCTCCTTCACTAATATTTTCATCCTCATTCATAGCTCTTCCTTCATAGCACTTAGGAACACTGCCACTATCTCTCTCCCTCTCTCTCTCTCCTATTATTCCTTTCCTTCTCCTTTCATCTCTTTCTCACTGTCCTTTCGTTCCTCTCTCCCATTCCCTCTCTCCCCATCACTTTCTTCTCCCTTCCTTTCCTCTTCCCTTCTTCCCCTTGCCGCTCTTCCTACCCCCTCCCCTCTCTCCCTCCGCCAACATAGCATACACGCAAAACCACGGCATACACAGGCATACACAAACACAACATGGCACCTTATGCCACCGTCAGAGCCAGGCGAGGCATGCGGACAACATACCATCGAAGCCAAACACATAAACACATGCCGATGCTTCCTCAGTCCACACAACCAAGGCCACGAACCATGTGCCAAAGCATAG
>NC_051400.1:38542331-38542652 GCF_015228065.2 Penaeus monodon
GCACAAAAGCACATGACTCGGCTAAGTATGTGACTGCATATCAACATACTTCGCAACATAGCACACGGGTTTTCTTAACAACATGAGTACTTGCCAAGATAACAAAGCAATTAGCGATGTATAAACACGCACATATATGCACTCAAATTCAAATCCAAACACGTACATTTGCACAAACACACGCACTCCAGTATACACGCACAGATAAATGGATACACAGGCTGATAGACAGATGCAGCGATAGACAGAAATGCAGCAGGAGAAACGTATACAGAATGAACATGCCTGATAGATGTTGAGGTAAACCAGAAAAAAAAACAT
>NC_051400.1:38542932-38543149 GCF_015228065.2 Penaeus monodon
CCCACACGAACTAGCACACGCACGCACAGCTCCTTCAGTACCGACAGACGCGAGCGAGCAAAGCGGCCTCTTCGCCCGGACGCATATCCCCGCGACAAGGTCCAAGTTTAGCCTCACTTCCGCAGCTGGGGCGACCTTGGCTGCGCGCGGGTTTGACCTTGTTTCCCGAGCTCACATGATCTCCTTGTCTGGGCGATTTGCGTCAGGGTCCGTGCAT
>NC_051400.1:38543472-38543693 GCF_015228065.2 Penaeus monodon
AATAGATAACCTCCCAACCCGCGGATCCGTACAAAACCTTCCAAACACAAACAAGCACAGTTGCTCCCATAGATGCTCCCACAGAAGCTCCCACAGAAGCTCCCACAGAAGCTCCCACAGAAGCTCCCACGAAGCTCCCACGAAGCTCCCACAGAAGCTCCCACGGAAGCTCCCACGGAAGCTCCCACAGAAGCTCCCACGAAGCTCCCACAGCTCCCACA
>NC_051400.1:38543793-38544036 GCF_015228065.2 Penaeus monodon
TGCCCTCTCTCCTCCTCTCTCCCTGTCTCCCTCCTCTCTTGTCCCTCTTCCTCTCTCCCTCTCTCCTCCTCTCCTCTTCTCTCCTCCTTCCCTCTCCTCTCCTCCCTCTCTCCCTCCCTCTCTCTCCCCTTCTATCCCGTGTTGGCCGCTCCCCAAACGAGTTCCTTTGGGAGTTGGAAATACTTGATACTCAGCTCACAAGAGTGGATTTACTTGCTCACATTAGATGACAAATAATGATTA
>NC_051400.1:38544069-38544204 GCF_015228065.2 Penaeus monodon
TTTTCTTTTCTATTGTTTGTTCTTTACTTTCTCTTTTAATATCCTTTACATTTCGTCTTTTTTTATTCATTTTTATTGATTTTACACTATGCCTTTTTTTATGCCTCTTTCTTATCTTTCTCTCTCGATCTAGCG
>NC_051400.1:38545028-38545096 GCF_015228065.2 Penaeus monodon
TAAGGACAAGAGGACACTGCTTTTAAGAGGAAGAAGGAATAGCAAGTGGAGAAAAAGATATAAAGCTG
>NC_051400.1:38545162-38545360 GCF_015228065.2 Penaeus monodon
CAGATAGATAGATAGATAGATCTCTCCTCAACTTTATATCTTTTTCTCCACTTACCATTCCTTCCTCCTCTTAAAAGCAGTGTCCTCTTGTCCTTACACGTGCACTCGAAGGGCAATAAACACGCACACAAATACAGACACGTACGCACAGTACGAACTGCTGGAGTAAATAGTCTTTCGAGAAAAAGCTATTAATTT
>NC_051400.1:38546421-38546830 GCF_015228065.2 Penaeus monodon
ATATCTATTACGTCAGACCTTTAGTCACAGAACTTTTTACCTGTTGCTAAATGAGGGGAATCCCCGCGAGAGCGTCGAAGGGGGAAGTCCGCTGAAGAAAAGGGGAAATGTCTGATGTCTCCTCCCTGCGTCACCTATGGTATGCAAGTCAACTATGGGCGCCGTGAGGGGAGGGTGAAAAAGGGAAGGGAGAGGGGAGGGAGATAGATGTTGCCACTTCATTACCTTTGGACCGCGTGTCCTCCCATTAGTAACCTCCCCTCTCTTTTTTTTTCTCCCCTGTAAATGCACTTCCCTTCTCACCTCTCACTCGTTATGTTGGACGTGGAAAAAACTCTACGGTAAAGCATCCGCATTTCGTTAGCAGCGGAGAGTGTCGCGTCTTCATGCTCTACTTCGTTTCGGTTTT
>NC_051400.1:38546995-38547272 GCF_015228065.2 Penaeus monodon
AAGATGCTGGGGTTGGGCAGAAGGGGGAGGCTGATGTGGTAGGTGGAAGGGGGAGGTGGAGTGGAGTTGGGGGGGAGGTTAGAGGGGTGGATGGGAGAAGGATTTGTAGGGGGGAGGCGAGGGGAGGTGAAAGGTTTACGAAGCTGGTTTTTGGTTGAAAAGCTTTATGCTAAAAGTGACGCTTTTGATAATGCTTTATTCATCTCTTTCTACACTTCAGCGGAAGTTGAAAAGAAGCATAAAAAAATCAAGATTAAACCTTTAAAAACATAAAGTA
>NC_051400.1:38547346-38547593 GCF_015228065.2 Penaeus monodon
ATGTGGCCACGAAAAACGATCTTTAATTCCCCCGAAGCAAGACTATAAATACAACCCGAACAGGACCAGCGAGTTCACTAAACCGGCAGACAATTAAGCAAGTTATATATAAAAACACGGAACCTATTTATAGCCCGACGAAAAACAAGACAGGATTGGCTCATTTCATTCTGAGACGCGAGGTCGAGGCGAGGACCGCGTAGCCAGGGGGACACAGAGCCTCGATTTCTTTCTGGTGAGATTAAGG
>NC_051400.1:38548154-38548229 GCF_015228065.2 Penaeus monodon
AGGGAGAGAGACAGACAACCCCAAGAGAAGGGAATTCCCCGACACCAGTAATGGGGACAGACTGAGTCATCGACT
>NC_051400.1:38548331-38548466 GCF_015228065.2 Penaeus monodon
TTGGATGACTTCTCGCAAATTGCTTTTACTCGCATACTCAAGATCTATTTAACTGACGTTCTTCGTGGGTGAGAACGTGAAAATTGCAGCTGAGTCTTCTTAGATATACAGCGGTGTGAGGTCTGCCTGGGAGGT
>NC_051400.1:38548690-38548876 GCF_015228065.2 Penaeus monodon
TTAGTTGGAAATTATCCATTGCCTGTCATAGCTTTCAACTGCCTGATCTTATCCCAAACTCTTATTATATAATAGACAAGGATGGAGAATTACGTGCATTAAAATCTTACATGATATATGGTATAATTAAGTGGAACGAAATATCGGAGAGTAACAATAATGGGAAACGTTTTTCTTGTAGGAACT
>NC_051400.1:38549349-38549563 GCF_015228065.2 Penaeus monodon
TTTTCGAAAAGGTTCTGGTCTAACTATTACCGAATTATACATCAAATACTTATCAAATACCGATTTTTTTTCTAGATAAAATAATAATAACAGGAAAATATTGAAATATTTGATAAAAGCAGAGTAAGAGTAAAGTGATTAGCTCTATGTTTGTATTTTTTAATCATTTATCCTTTTTCGTTTAATAAGAACTCGATACAACTACTACTACTGA
>NC_051400.1:38549595-38549697 GCF_015228065.2 Penaeus monodon
GCCAGTTTCCTTTCTGCATTATTATTTCCTCTGCTTCATCTCCTTTTTTTTTCTCATCCCTTCTGCTTTACAATTTTTTTCCTTCTTCCCTCCTTTCGGCCG
>NC_051400.1:38549725-38549826 GCF_015228065.2 Penaeus monodon
CACCTTGTAGACACTTTAATTCTCCTTTTTTCCTTACCTCCTCCCTCCTTGCGGACATTTGAAAATTTTTATTTTCTTCCTTACTTCCTCCTAGCTGCCAT
>NC_051400.1:38549883-38549998 GCF_015228065.2 Penaeus monodon
CCTTCCTCCTCCCGGCCGGCGCCAGGCTCTCTCCCCGAGGTCAGGCGACCGTGCCAGGGCCGCTCTGGCCCTGCGCTCGTGTGCCACCTCGGGCCAGGCTAGCGCTGCTGGGCCA
>NC_051400.1:38550501-38550567 GCF_015228065.2 Penaeus monodon
GATACAAGTGATTTTCTTCTTTCCTTTTTATATATTTTTTTAAAGCTCTTTTTCTCTTTATTCAAA
>NC_051400.1:38550741-38550959 GCF_015228065.2 Penaeus monodon
CCTTTCCTTCACCAACAACAACAAAAACCAAACTCCAATAAAAAGGATAAATAAAATAAAACGAGAAAATCTATCTAAAATAAATACAAGGCATATGGACCGAAATAAAACTTCTCCAAATCGCTTGTAAGAAGGTGATCTTCTTTACTACCGTCGTTTCGTGTATTTGTCGCTCTTTTGCCGTTGTTTTTCTGCAAACACCCGAGACTTGGGGTATT
>NC_051400.1:38551364-38551497 GCF_015228065.2 Penaeus monodon
GGCCTGTAACTAGCAGATCAAATCATCGCTCGCAAGCACTAAATGCCAAGCGCTGGTCCACGAAGACGATTTATCGCGCGGTGATAAGAACAACAAATACTCTAGTTCAACGTCTGCAATTGAGATGTGGGGG
>NC_051400.1:38551607-38552065 GCF_015228065.2 Penaeus monodon
GGGAAAGAGAGAGTTGATTATCTTATCTTTCATCCTTTTATCTCCTCTGCTCTTTTCAGTCTTCCCTCTTTTCTCTCTCTCTCTCTCCTTCCCTTCTCCCCTTCCTCTCTTTCCTTCCCCTCTTCTCCCCTTTCCTCTTTCTCCCTCCTTTCCTCCTTCCCTTCCTCTCTCTTACCTCTCTCTTCCCTCCCTCCTTCCTTCCTCCCCCTTTCACCTCCCCCATCCTCCTTACCCTTTCCCTCTCCTCCTCCTCCCCTTCCTCTCCCCTTCCTCCTCTTGCATCCTCCCCCCCCCTATCTTTCTTTTCTCTTCCTTCTTAAAATGCTACATATCTTTTCCTCCTTGGCAGATAAAGACAGGAAAATCCAACAGCAGACAGTTAACAGGATAACAGACAAAGAGGCCGATTGATATGATCTCAGTAAAAGACGGAGAATTGGCTCTGCTGTTTGACTATC
>NC_051400.1:38552957-38553141 GCF_015228065.2 Penaeus monodon
TCTGTAACTCACATACCCAAATGCCCTTTGCAGTTAGCAAGTGTTTTCAATTACTGTCGAATCAGTGCAACATTCTAGTCGGGAAGCAGATATTCTTGTGTTTAACGGTACACCAAGAGGAGTGGATAGGCGGGGGAAGGGGGGGGGGCAGTTAATTAAGTAAGCAGGTGAATCGCAGCGGCTC
>NC_051400.1:38554132-38555076 GCF_015228065.2 Penaeus monodon
TTATCCCTTCATATCACTCTGTAAAAGTGTTACCTAAAACCAGGGAAAAGGTAGCATACTCACTCCCCCCCACACCACCACACTTCCTCGCAGACCAGCGTGTGCCCGCCTGGCACTTGCCCCTACGTGGCTCACCTCCCCTTCTTTGCCTTCCTGCGTGCAATCACTTCCCTTCCTCTCCCTGTGCACTCCTGTGCCACTTCCCCCCCTTCCCCCCCCATCCCCCTTCACACTGTGATCGGATGCGTCTTGTGGTTTTCTTATATCATTACTATTTATTACACTTTTTTTTTTCATTCTCTCTTATTGGGAAGTGCGTTATGTTTTTTTTTCTTTTTCTTCTTAAATGTCTTTTTTTATTGGGTTTGATGCCACATCTGGTAGCCAGACTCGCCAGGCACTCAGGCACCCAGGCACGCTCAGCGGAAAGGGTCCTTGACGTGTTTGTACTCTCCTCTTCTCCCTTCTCACTCTCTCTCCTCTATCTTCTCCCTTCTCACTCTCTTTCCTCTCTCTTCTCTCCTCTTTCCCTCTATTCCTTTCTCCTCTCTCTCCATTCTTTCCTCTCTCCCTCTATCCCTTTTCACTCTCTCTCCTCTCTCTCCTCTCTCTTCTCTCCTCTCTTCCTCTATTCCTTTCTCTTCTCTCTCCCTTCTTTCCTCTCTCCCTCTATCCCTTCTCTCCTCTCTCCTCTGTCTCCTCTCGTTTCCTTTCTCTGCCTTAGCTGTCGTCCTCGCTCCCTCTTCTTTCTCTCTCTCCAGTCTTCTCTTTCCCTATCTCTCCCTCTTCTTCCCTACTTTCTCCCTTTCCATCCTCTCCTCTTCCTCGCTCTTTCCTCTATCTCTCTCCTCCTATGTCTCCTCTAACTCCCTCTCTTGTCTTTCCCCCGTCTTCCCTCTTCCCCACCCCACTTCATCCTTTTCCCTTTCTCCCCTTCGTCTTTT
>NC_051400.1:38555306-38555413 GCF_015228065.2 Penaeus monodon
GATGTTGGCAGCTCCCCGAGACTCGATGTCACTGACCCTCTTCCCTGCCGACCGTCTGCCATCCCCGGTCACTCGCTGGCGTCCCAACACGGGTTCAGGATTGCGAA
>NC_051400.1:38555473-38555784 GCF_015228065.2 Penaeus monodon
AGAAAAAGGGTGTGTTCGTTTCTTGAGGGAGGTTTGGTTTAAGGGTTATGATTACCGTGAATTTGTTGTGTCGTTTTTTTTTTTTCTTTCCCCTCTCCTTTCTTTTTCCTCTTCTTTTGGAGGCGTTGAGGGGTTGGGAGTGTTGGAGATCGCAAAGGGTGTTGTGGGTTTTGAAGATATCGTTGGAGATGGTGATAGTGTTGGAGAGTCTTGTAATATGTTTTAGTCAGCTGCAAGCATGCTTTGCACGCACATTGTGGCATACACATACTCTGAAGTATTTACACGTGTTCATCTTCAGTTTTTATGTC
>NC_051400.1:38556128-38556543 GCF_015228065.2 Penaeus monodon
CCGATCCATCACGTGAATGTCCTCACTGAGTCTTAGTTTCCCTTCGCCGTGACCGGCCAAAGTCCAGAGCTTCCGTTCACGTTGCCTGTTCTTCTTGCAGGCGCAGGTGTGATGGCGTTGTGATGCTGTGATGCCCCGCGACCCCCACGAGAGACCCGAAGATGTCACACCGGAGTAACCGCCCACGGTCATGGTGCCCCCGCGGGGACTCCCCCCTGCGGCTGCCGGAGGGCTCGCCGCTCCTGCCGTCCCCCGTGGCCGCCCCCGGCGTGCCAGGCCTCCCCCCGGCCGTGGCGTCGCCGCGATCCACGCCCACGCCCTTCAAGCTCCGCCGCTTCAGCATGGGCACCGACCGGGCCGGCTCGCCGTGCGCGTCCAACCCCGGCGCCGCCTCCGTGCTGCAGATGACGGCGTC
>NC_051400.1:38556679-38557019 GCF_015228065.2 Penaeus monodon
AACTCTGACGGGCCAGCAGAACCTCCTTTGCAGCAGCAGCAGACGGGTGTGTTCTACCCGATGCCACAGCACCCAGCCTCGCCCTCGCCGATCCCGCAGCAGAAGACTGTGGTCAGTACACGCAAAAAAGGAAAAGGAAAACAAAACTTTTGTTTCTGGCAGCACACCTTTTTTAACACCTAAAGCATTTAACATTAAACCTCGCGGTAATCTTATAGCTTTTAACATCACGACTTCATGGTAAGACGCAGAGGGCCAGGTCATGGCTGCTCTCGGTTTCACCGAACTCCAAAACCTGCTCACGCCCGAAACTCTACCTTTCAAGTATTTGTATATCTTT
>NC_051400.1:38557064-38557665 GCF_015228065.2 Penaeus monodon
TTTAAGAATCCGAAATCAAGAATATTCAACGTAAGCCAACAGTAATTCATTTTCGTATACTGGAATTTTTTTTAAATAATTTTGGACGACACGTATTTCATCTATAAATTGCAATCACGAGAAACACAATGCAACATCTTATATGAAGCAGTCAGCAGTTTTTTTTTTACATAAACGGGAGTCATGTAAAAACACGATAGGTCAACATAAAAGAAATATAGCAGATTCATATCTAAATATAAAACTGTTATTAAAACAAACAGTTTAATAGTGAACAATATAACCGGTCTCTAAGCCTTGCAATTAAATAATAGTATTTTTTCTAGTTTCATTCCAAAGGCCTTCGTTTTTTACATATCATCTGATGACGCCGAAATCAAATTCTAATTCAATAGTGAATTAATCTCTAACTTTTTAAAGAAACTTTTAGTAGGTGAAATATATTCTTCTAATCGAAACAGAGAAGAATATGACGACTAAAATTGCTTTAGAGAATTTTGATGTTAGTTTTAGATTCATGAATTAATAGTATTTTCAGTGGGCACAACATCCATACCTCAATTTTTTTTTTTTCTAGAACAAGGATTCTCACACTGAAAGG
>NC_051400.1:38558950-38559309 GCF_015228065.2 Penaeus monodon
GAAATTCACTAGTTATTTCTCACAGCAGCTTTTCTCTCATTCTTCTTCTCTACTCCATTTCTTTCCGCCATCCGCTGTTAAATCATAATCTGCCACCCTTGCTATGAAAGTTTGAGAATCCCGCCGCACTGTGTCAACCACTAACTCCTGTGCTGTTTCCCGCTATGCCCAACAGCAAGACTTGCAGCGCCCCTACCGGCACTCGCCGATACTATTCAGGGATCCGGGAACGGTAAGAATCGTCTTCATTGGTCTACTGTCGTTTTGTTACTTATTACTGTTTTGTTATTATTAGTAGTGGTATTTATTGTGATCAGAATTCTTGTCAATATTATCTTTGCCATCAGTACCTATCATTT
>NC_051400.1:38559553-38559923 GCF_015228065.2 Penaeus monodon
AGATATAGATGGTAACAGTTAGACAATAGTAAGTAATAATGACAGATAGACACACGCAATATATATGTAACTATCTGGAGATTTTTAAATCTGTTTATTATTTGTGTATTTCATTTATCTCAAAGATTCATTCCGATTTCATGATTTTGTTGTCACATCTTCACATCAAATAGATAGTGAGCTTTTAATCAAAGTCAGTCAGTTACTCAGACATCTAACTACTCATTAGCCTCTTTTTAGGAATCACCTTTGCTTTCTCTCGCTGCTTTTTCGCTTGTTTCTCTGCTTGTTTACTTGATTTACTTGTTTACGCTATTGTATTTGTTTACATTATTGCTTTTTTTATTATTCAGTCACATTTTGCTTGGAT
>NC_051400.1:38560295-38560388 GCF_015228065.2 Penaeus monodon
TGCCTCGTCAGTCAGACTGCACTTGCTTTTTCTTGCTTTCCAGGAACCTCGCTCGCCCCCCGCAAGCCGTCCTGGGTCTGTCATTCTCAGAGA
>NC_051400.1:38560716-38560881 GCF_015228065.2 Penaeus monodon
TGCTACTATTACTACTCTACTGTAAGACCACATAGAATACTTACTGAGCATACACCCCATATAACAACGGTATTTATTTCTGGAAATAAATACCGTTTCCATACTGGGTGTATGCTCAGTAAGTATTCTACGTGGTCTTACAAAACAGTAGCAGCTATGGTACAA
>NC_051400.1:38561052-38561369 GCF_015228065.2 Penaeus monodon
GCACACGTGTGTGCGTGTGCGCACGCCCGCGAGTGTTTATTTGTATCTCCTTCACTTTGTAATATCCGTTCTTATATTCGCTGGGCTACGTACCCATCTAATACCTTTTCTAGTTTCGATTTACCTATAATTTATAAAAAAAAACATTACTAAAGAAATATTAATAACCTCCCCATTCTCTTGAAAACTAATATAGTGTCCACTTTGACTTTCATTCTTTATAGGATCCGAATTCACCCACACCGGGTTCCCGCCCAACCTCCGCTTTGTTACGAGAACGGGTGAGTGTGAATACTTTTCGTGGATTTATATATATA
>NC_051400.1:38561391-38562464 GCF_015228065.2 Penaeus monodon
GAAATATATTAGGTCGCTCTTGATCTTGTGGTAATAATTCTTGGTTTTGTGTAATCTTGTTTGATTCAGTGAACTCAATCATGTCTTAATTTCATGATGATGTCATAGAGAATATTTATGTTTGCTTGTTTGTTTTAAATTTATCACTGATCGAGCTATATAAAGAAACGTGTTTTCGATATATGTATATAAGTTGATATGTTGATATATGTTAATTTTTAAGGATAAACTGACATCCTGCTTATGACTATATGTTAAAATAGCTCCTATTTCTTCGTTTTCCTTTATTTAGTCGAATTTCGCTTCTCCCCCCCCTAATTATGATTGATTTTATTTGCTTACTTTTCGTTTTTCGTCTCGTTATAGTTTCTCATTTTTAACTTACGTTTTTTGCTTCTGTAGCTGAATCTCGCATATAATTTGAATGGCTTTGTCACAGGCTATCTGAACATTTCCTTTGTACTTTTCATTGATTTCCTTTGCAGGTTTGGTTTTATTAACACGCTGATTTTTTTAGGGGAAAAATTATAGCACAAAAGCACTGACTTTAAATCGCTTAAAAAAAAAAACGTGACTGTTAATTTTTCTCAACCCCGTTACCTAACACGCTCTTCTGACACTTTTATTCGCCTCCTGTAACTAAGTGTTGTTTCTTTGTAAGGGCCTAACCACCCTTTTACATTGTTCGTCCAATTACTAACCAGCAAACAGCCAATTAGCTAACCAGCAAACAACCAATTAGCTAACCAGCAAACAAGACTCAAACAACCATTAAACCAACAACTTTAACCTAAAAATCCTTCCCTTTTTTTAACGTTTTTGTCGAGTGCTGGCTGATCACATGTCCTTCACCCTTGACTATATAATCATTCTTTCGCTGTTTTATCTTCCCCCTTTTTTTTTCTCTCTCTCTCTTTCTTCTTAGGATCCCTGGTCCCCTACACCTGCATCTCTTCCAAGGAGTGACAGGGTGAGTTCGACACTGCAGCTGCTACACACTTCTTTAGGGTTCGCTCTGTACAGGGAGTGTTTTGGTGGTCATTGGGGGAGGGGGGGTCTTTATCTTCTCTGTT
>NC_051400.1:38563398-38563688 GCF_015228065.2 Penaeus monodon
CAATCGAGGTTGGTCTCTTTCCCCCCTTTTAACTAACACACGAATAAAGAAGAAAAGTCCGTAAAGAGAATAGAGAGCGGAGTAAGTTAAACACAGGAAGCTCAAAGCAGGCTGGCGCGTCGGTAATGCTGCCAATGCTGAAGTGTATTACAATTAGCATGCATTTGCAAAGCTGAGTCGTGAATTAGGAAATCTTGCAGCTGGAGATTGTTTTAAGTCACGCGGTTTGGCTTGGGATAAGCACAAGCAGGGTTTATCTTTCAGTCTGTATTTTTCTCTTTCTATCTGTA
>NC_051400.1:38564092-38564433 GCF_015228065.2 Penaeus monodon
TTCAAGAACCCAAATTTACTCTCCCTCTTCCTCTCCACATTTTCTATGTCTTGCCAGCAAACGAGAAAAAAGGACAACACGAAACAATTTATCTCCCCTCCCCCCCCCTCTTTCCCCCTTGTGGTTTACCTTCCGTGCCCTGCCCCTCCCCTTTACCCCTTGGTCCTCCCTCCCCTCTTTCCCCAGTTGTTTTCCCCTCACACGTGTGTTCCCCATACCTCTTTTCCCCCCTCTCTGCTTCTGATCACTCCCTCTCTTCTCCTTCTCCTTTCCCCTCTTCGCTCAAGATCCCTTTTCCCTCTTTCACTTACGCCTCTTTTCCCCTCTTCGCTCATGGTCTT
>NC_051400.1:38564516-38564684 GCF_015228065.2 Penaeus monodon
ATACCTGGGATATATTCTCTCCCGGACGACATTCTGTAAAGACTAAATTCGTCAGCTTTTTGTATAAAGGGAAGATTCTTGCCTGGCAACACGTATTCAAGGCTCGGAGAGGAACGCCAGAGGAAGTGTTTTGCGAGAGTCTAACATATTGATATGCTGTTTGTTCGC
>NC_051400.1:38564925-38566517 GCF_015228065.2 Penaeus monodon
AAAGGCGTGCTCCTTAGCGATCATACAACTATTCTCTCATACAACATTATCTATTTTGAAACCCACTTAGAAACAAAAATAAATAGAACAGTAAGACCTATCAGTGCCATTTCTCTTCTATACCTACCACCTTTCTCTCCACAAAAAAAAACAAAAAACGTATCCTGTATCCCATAGAATGTATCCTACCGTTATGTATCTCACGTATCTCTTCCTCTTCTCCGCCACAGGACCCCCGCTCGCCGACCCCAGCCAAGCCATCGCCTCTTGTGCAAGGCGAGAGGGTAAGTTCGCCTCCCTGCTTTTGTGTCTTCAATTGCAAAAAGAAAGGAAAAGAAAATCAGAAATGGGACAAATATAATAATAATAGTTATTATTATTTGATTTTTTACTTTATCTATTTATCTTTTTTTGTGGGATGAATAGAATCAGAGAGGATGATTTTTCTTGAATTTTTGTCAGACAGTTGAGGAACTCTTGAAGTTTTAATGTGTGTTTTCTTAGGTATACTTAATTTGAGCAATGTTTTGTGATAAAATTGGTGTTAGTTTTTTATTCAGATATTTAATTCTCATCTGTTGATGGTGTAGATGTTAAACTAGAAACACTGTGTTGACCAGTCTATATCACAGAGAAATTAGAAATTAGCTTCTGATTATACGAAAAAAATATGAACTAGTGGTAGAAAATAATCGAAAACTGTGATTTTTTTTTTCTTTTGTCACACTAAGATTGCTATTCGTGCGAAAATATAATCAACTAATGGATTATTGGACTTATCAATGAAATGTTGATGAGAATGAGTGTTTTTTATTCAATATCCAGATTCAGTTTTCCGAGAGAGCACTAGATATAGCCTTTTTTATCATTAAGTTTATAATTCTGATACTTAACCGAAATAAGAAATATTGTTAACAGCTCACAGATATTTACTTACAAACGATTTTGGCAAGAAATACGACCCTAGCTTTGCGTAAACAATTTTTTTCTCTTGTTCTTTACCTAAATATAACAAATATATTCACATATACCTTATGTACATCTAAAACAACTCTAATGAAATAGTATTTTCCTTAAAAGACAAGATCGTAACTCAAGATGTAAATGAAGATCTTGTTTGAAGAAGAAGGAGAAGGGAAATTGCCTTAAACATCTGTTCTCATCTCAAACATGTGAGATCGTATCAGCTGTTCGATGTAAACAAAGGGAAAACAGCTGATTTAAGCACGCCCCTTAACGTCAGGGTTAGAGCAATCCCATCCGTTTTGATTTCACCGAAAAACAAGTGTGTAGTGTATGCGACGTTTATATTCAGCCTCGCATTTCTCAAGGATGAGTTGCATGAATGAATAAACACGACTTTGTATGAATGAGAGAACTTTTTAACTCATCGCTCTTGTGGCAGTTAATGTCGCGGGGAGCTCTGTGTTCAGACAAATTTATCTTTCCAATTAAAGGAGGGGATATTTTCCCCTTTTTTTTGTTTCCTCAGCCTGTCCTCCTTCTCCTTAATTTTCTTCTTCGCGTTTTTTTTTTCTTTCTCAGCTGCTCATTCTCTTCACCCATCTTCTCGTTTCCTTTATTCGCCTTTG
>NC_051400.1:38566837-38566934 GCF_015228065.2 Penaeus monodon
GTCCATGACAAAGAAAAAAAATCACAGTTTCTCGATATCTAATGATAATAAAACTTTGCCACTAGCATTTCTCTCTCTCTCTCTTTAAAACCATAGT
>NC_051400.1:38566959-38567105 GCF_015228065.2 Penaeus monodon
CACACACAATAATTTAGTTTTTTTCTTTTCTTTTTCCCTTTTTCTTGAAACTCCACACAGGACTTTCGTTCGCCGACGCCGTCTCGCCCTTTCCCTTTTAGACAGAAGGATCGGGTAAGTGAGGCAGAGGTCGGAATCGTCTTGGA
>NC_051400.1:38567347-38567510 GCF_015228065.2 Penaeus monodon
CTGATAGGTGTGTGGATGTGTGTATTTACATGTTTTGTATGTTTTCTATATATGGTTTCTTCTTTTTCTTCCGCTTTTCATGTCTTTTTTGTCGTTAATGTTATTTTAAAATCCTGCTGTTTTTTTTTTTTTTAATAGGGATGAGTGTATATTGTTCGTTTGA
>NC_051400.1:38567529-38567819 GCF_015228065.2 Penaeus monodon
AGCCATGTTCGACTTCACTAAAATTCATGTAAAACTCCTTTTCTCTTTTAAATATATTCTGCATTTATTCTGATTTTTTTCTGTTCTAATCGTTTATTACCATTTTAGTTCCCTCATTTTACAATTAGTGATTAGATAATAGTTTTCATTAGTTAATCAGTAACCCTGCTTTAGTTAATTTAAAACATAATTTCACACGCGTCTCTTCATCATTTATTTTTTTTTATGTTCTTTAGTCTCTATTTACCATTATTTTGTTTCCTTTTGTTCTACATTCTTCATCATGATTT
>NC_051400.1:38567861-38567969 GCF_015228065.2 Penaeus monodon
TTCTAAATTCAGGACTTCCTGCTCCCCCCACCACCACCGGGTCAGCCCCCTCACGCAGAGACAGAGGGTAAGTTAAACACGTCGGCTGAGAGATGCGTAAAGATTGTG
>NC_051400.1:38568670-38568785 GCF_015228065.2 Penaeus monodon
AAAGGACACTGACACTTGAAGACCTTTTTTTAAGATGCTTTAGTTAGCACAAGTTAAATTGGTGTTCATGTGACTGGCATTTTTTTTTTCTTTTTCACTCGTGGAGTAAGTTACG
>NC_051400.1:38568922-38569157 GCF_015228065.2 Penaeus monodon
TTTGTATGCAGATTTTCTTCAATATTTCGCGAGCTGTTATTTTTTTCTTACCATTTCCATAGAACAATTTATTCATTTATTCAAAATACCTGATTAGAACTTTTTATTGCTCATGATAAACGTAACTCAATATTCATTTGCAAATTTGTGAAAGAGACTTTGATGACACATTGCATGCACTCGATAGATGGTGAAATAGATCATTAACTTAACATGGTGTTGAGTCATATATACA
>NC_051400.1:38569368-38569831 GCF_015228065.2 Penaeus monodon
ATCTTCCTGTCTCTGTCCTTTACGATTTTCAAATACGTTTTGTGAATATATTTTTCACATGATATTTTGTACTCTCAGGGTAGAGTGAATTATATATTTTAAAATCTGATGTGACTACTTTTTTCTCCTTTTTTCTATATAAAATCCAAAAGTCTTAGGATTAAATCTACGTTCCACAGTTTAAACACAATATTTAAAGGCTTGCAACAGTCAGTCATGCAATCATAGCATGGTCTGCACGATTAAATATTCCCATGCTGTGATGTCTACATATGAATGCTTCAGTGCTTCACTTGTTCACTGTTTCATTCTAAACTTCCTGTGCTTCAATTTGATTAATTGAAAACCTCAAGTATTTTTGCCAATTTTTTTTCGTTTTTCTTTTACTTTTCTTAAAGATTTGTTGTGCAAATTTCCTGGTAATTTTAAGCCCATGAGATGATGTTATTGCTGATGCTTATAA
>NC_051400.1:38569902-38570030 GCF_015228065.2 Penaeus monodon
TTTGGAAATATAGAGTACAGGATCACCGGTCCCTGCCAGGCCTAGGCCTACCTCTCTCCACTTGCCGAAGGATAGGGTGAGTCTACCGTGTAGGCCTACTGTCCCACGCCACTTCCGGTTCTCGTCCG
>NC_051400.1:38570220-38570462 GCF_015228065.2 Penaeus monodon
ATATAATTCCCAACTTTTTACCCCTTTTTTCCCCTTAGCACTTCCGGCCATTTCCAATTTTCCACTCACAGCTCTTGAGACGTACACTCCTTAACTCTTTAACACCCCAGATCATTCAGTCCCATCCTTTCCAGTGTTCCTGTGGGTATCTAGCTTTCGATGTAACTGTCTTTGACACTGACTTCATAATTTCCATTGTTTCAGTCAAATACATAATGTTTAATCTAACATTAAACTTCACA
>NC_051400.1:38570505-38571058 GCF_015228065.2 Penaeus monodon
TAGACGTAACACCGCTGACTCAAATGCAGGGACGGTTGGTGGCGGAATTCAAAAAATTAAAACTAACGGTTTTTCACTGGAGACTACGACAGTCCAGAATAGTGTATATGATATACTTAATGTCTGTTTTAATTTCAGGTTATAAGGATGGAAAGAAAAAAAAATATCAAGTTACAGAAACATATAGATTCAAAAAACCGTCTCTCCATTCTCAGACGAAAAACAAAAATGGACTTAAATTATTTTTCTTTATACATATATTCTCTTCCTTTTCTGTATCTCCTTTTACTTTGCCCTTCTTCCTTTATACTGTGAAGCATGAGAAAAGTCAACGGAATCCGTGAAACAAATGAAATAAGAACAATCTCTTCATGTATTTGTTTGTTTGGTATTTGTGGAGAATCTCATCAGTTTCTGGCCGTGAAGTAATTGGGGTAAAAAACAGCCTTTTCTGAAGGTTATGGCATTTTCTTCTCATTGGTGATATCATTTTGAACTTCGATCAAATTACCGTCATGGTGTTTAAATGGGTTTAGAGTATATGTCACATCCG
>NC_051400.1:38571163-38571584 GCF_015228065.2 Penaeus monodon
TTGCTGTCATTACCATTCTGCTCAATCCTGCTGCTGATTACTGTTACTGAGTTTAGTGATGTCCCATGTGCAAAATTCCTCTCTGTTTTGAATATACCAAAATATTCACACGTCACCACTTGGGCGGGAGAGGTCATTGTCTCATCTTAATCACCTTTATCGTCATTGTTGCTTTCCTGCTTTTCTTGCGTTTATTTGGCTGAGTCCCTTGTCCCCTAAAAGAAATGCCTTTTTTTCTCCCCCTTCTCTCACACCCTTTAGGAACCCTGGTCGCCCTCCAGAGCGTCGCCCTTGACCTTCAGGGAAAGGGTAAGTGATACTGTCCCAGAGGGTCACTTGTGCACAAAAGGCCTGCGGTAGATACTTAGACCTGTAGATGTAGTGGTTTGGGTGTGTGGTTGCTAAGTAGTTGCGCCTTATT
>NC_051400.1:38572248-38572447 GCF_015228065.2 Penaeus monodon
ATGTTATATGCTTCAGCTAGAAGTATGTGTTAGCCTTAATAAATGTCTTTTAGTAATTTTGTTTGTTGTTTAGGAAGTAAACACGATCTTTTCTTGTTTTTTCTTGTCTCTCAGGACGCAATACATTAAATTCTCCTTTTTCTGTGTGTTTCTATTTTTTGAAGCAGGGATTGTTTTTAGAGATTCATTACGCGGTCAA
>NC_051400.1:38572654-38572909 GCF_015228065.2 Penaeus monodon
CCTCCCTCCCTCCCTCCCTCTGTCTTTTTCCCCATCGATTTCTATTTTTCAACTTTTTGTATGATTTTTTCCCATGTTTTCCCTACCTCTCTGACGGATGCTGTCTCGAGCCTCGTTTATCGTCGCGTAGAGATAGAAACATTTTTCTTTTTTTTTCTCTCTCTCTCTTTGGATTTTTACATAGGCCTACCCACACAAAGCCGCGGTTGAGATGCAAGGCTTGCGTGATTTAGGCGCAGGTTTGCATATGGAACA
>NC_051400.1:38573371-38573687 GCF_015228065.2 Penaeus monodon
GTTAAGATTAATGATATTTGTAACATAATAATTTGTAGAAGAATGTCCCATTGTTTTCTGGTCGGCTTAATAAGGATGTTAGGATATTTTCTTAAACATAAATTCAAGGTAGTTATATTTTTCATTTAGAGAAAAGTGAGATTTAAAGCCTGAGAAAAGATTAACGAATGAGAAATAACATTGTTATCGGTGTTGATTAATTCTGTACTAAATAATTCGAGCTTATTTATTTAAGATTTATTACTGTGGTTTTACGATCTTTTTTTTCCAAAGGCAAAATATATTCGTTTATCTATCTATTCGAAGCTTACATTCG
>NC_051400.1:38573716-38574027 GCF_015228065.2 Penaeus monodon
GGGATATCTTTTCACAGGCTAGTTATTCATTATTGCAATAACCCTTTTGTTTTATTCTATTCCCACTTCCCGCTTTTTTCTCCTTATGCAATCACTAACAATTAAAAAAAATATAAAAAAAATACCGTCTGTGATGGTTAAAATAATGATGATAATATTTTTACCATTAATCTAATAATTAAAACAAAAATGTCGTTTGTTGATAAAGAGTATTGATTATATTCGATGTGAATTATGGTAATTGTTATGGTAAATTAATTAGTATAATGATTGCAGTAATATTTACGGCAGTATATAAAGAATAAGAAAAC
>NC_051400.1:38574130-38574228 GCF_015228065.2 Penaeus monodon
TAGTTGAAGTAGGAGTAGAAGTAGCAGTGGTTAAATAATGATGAATGATAAAGTTGTATTATAAGTTCATCCTCTAAATAAATGTAAAACGT
Source organism: Penaeus monodon (assembly GCF_015228065.2). NCBI lineage: Eukaryota > Metazoa > Arthropoda > Malacostraca > Decapoda > Penaeidae > Penaeus > Penaeus monodon. The sequence continues at coordinate 38,574,223 of NC_051400.1, forward strand.
TGTAAA
>NC_051400.1:38574497-38574835 GCF_015228065.2 Penaeus monodon
GAAATTCATTAGTTATTTCTCACACAGCTTTTCTCTCATTCCTTCCTTCTCTACGCCATTTCTTTTCCGGGGGGGGGGGCCATCCGCTGTAAATCAGAATCTGCACCCTTGCTATTAAGTTGAGAATTCCTCGCCGCACTGTGTCAACCACTAACACTCCTGTGCTGTTTGCCCGCTATGCCCAACAGCAAGACTTGCAGCGCCCCTACCGCACTCGCCGATGACTATTCAGGGATCCGGGGGGAACGGTAAGATCGTTCTTCATTGGTCCTACTGTCGTTTTTTTTGTTACTTATTACTGTTTTGTTATTATTAGTAGTGGTAAGTATTGTGATCAA
>NC_051400.1:38575208-38575475 GCF_015228065.2 Penaeus monodon
TTTGTGTATTTCATTTATCTCAAGATTACAGTCCGATTTCATGATTTTGTTGTCACATCTTCACATCACATAGATATTGAGCTTTTTCTCAAAGTCCAGTCAGTTACTCAGACATCTAACTACCATCTAGCCTCCTTTTTTTAGGAATCACCTTTGCCTTTCTCTCTCTGCTTTTTCGCTTTGTTTTCTCTGCTTGTTTACTTGATTTACTTGTTTACGCTATTGTATTGTTTTACATTATTGCTTTTTTTTATTATTCAGTCAACA
>NC_051400.1:38575744-38575977 GCF_015228065.2 Penaeus monodon
ATTCAGGTCCACGTCACACCCGTCTTTTTTTTGTCCCTGGCTCGTTATTCACTTCACTCTTCCTTTTCTTGCTCCATTCGATCACTTCGCACTCCCCTTCCTTCGTGTCTTTGCTTTCCTCCTTGCCGTCAGTCAGCTGCACTTGCTTTTTCTTGCTTTCCAGGAACCTCGCTCGCCCCCCCGCAAGCCGTCCTGGTCTGTCATTCTCAGAGACTTTAGTAAACCATTTAAAA
>NC_051400.1:38576442-38576580 GCF_015228065.2 Penaeus monodon
CTACTCTACTGTAAAGACCACATAAGAATACTTACTGAGCATGACACCCCATATACAAACGTAAAATTTATTTCTGGACATAATAGCCGTTTCCTACTGGGTGTATGCTCATAATATTCAACGGGTCTTACAAAACTG
>NC_051400.1:38576832-38577076 GCF_015228065.2 Penaeus monodon
TGTAATTCGTTCTTATATTCGCTGGGCCTATACGTACCCATCTAATACTTTCTAGTTTCGATTTACTATAATTTATAAAAAAAACTTACTAAAGAAATATTAATAACTCTCCCATTCTCTTGAAAACTAATATAGTGTCCACGATTTGACTTATCATTCTTATAGGATCCGAATTCACCCACACCGGGTTCCCGCCCAACCTCGCTTTGTTACGAGACGGGTGGAGTTGTGACTACTTTTCGTG
>NC_051400.1:38577111-38577292 GCF_015228065.2 Penaeus monodon
GAACTATATTAGTCGCTCTTGATCTTGTGGTAATCATTCTTGGTTTTTGTTGTAATCTTGTTTGGATTCAGTGAACTCAATCATGTCTTATTTCATGATGATGTCATAGAGAATAATTTATGTTTGCTTGTTTGTTTTTAATTTATCACTGATCGAGCTATATAAAGAAACGTGTTTTCGG
>NC_051400.1:38577328-38577455 GCF_015228065.2 Penaeus monodon
TTTTACGGCTAAACTGACAATCCTGCTTATGACTATATGTTAAAATAGAGCTCCTATTCTCGTTTTCTTTATTTATTCAATTTCGCTTCTCCGCCCCCCCTAATTATGATTGATTTTATTGCTTTAC
>NC_051400.1:38577490-38578181 GCF_015228065.2 Penaeus monodon
GTTTAATCTACGTTTTTTTCTTCTGTAGTCTGAATCCGCATATACTTTGAATGGCTTTGGTCACAGCTATCTTGAACATTTTCTTTGTACTTTTCATTGCTTTCCTTTGTCAGTTTGGTTTTATTAACCGCTGATTTTTTTAGGGGAAAAATTATAGCACAAAAAGCACTGCTTTAAATCGGCTTAAAAAAAAAAAACGTGACTGTTATTTTTCTCACCCCGTTTACCTCACACGCTCTTCTGACACTTTTATCGCCTCCTGTAACTAAGTGTTGTTTCTTTGTAAGGGCTAACCACCCTTTTTACATTGTTTTCGTCCAATTACTAACCCGCAACACCAATTAGCTAACCAGCAAACACCAATTTAGCTCTACCAGCAACAAGACTCAACACCATTAAACCAACAACTATAACAAAAATCCTTCCCCTTTTTTTACGGTTTTTGTCGAGTGCTGGCTGATCACATGTCCTTCACGCCTTGACTATATAATCATTCTTTCGCTGTTTGATCTCCCCCTTTTTTTTTCTCTCCTCTCTCTTTCTTCTAGATCCCTGTCCCCTACACCTGCATCCTCTTCCAAGGAGTGAAGGGTGAGTTCGACACTGCAGCTGCTACACACTTCTTTAGGGTTCGCTCTGTACAAGGGAGTGTTTTTGGTGTCATTGGGGGAGAGGGGGGTCTTATCTTCTC
>NC_051400.1:38578647-38578713 GCF_015228065.2 Penaeus monodon
TATATTGTTCTGTCTATCTGTGTGTTTTGTTTATCTCGTTTGTCTGTGCCCTTTTCCAAAAAAATT
>NC_051400.1:38579510-38579779 GCF_015228065.2 Penaeus monodon
ATAACATATCTACAATCGATGTTGTCTCTTTCCCCCCCTTTTAACTACACACAATAAAAGAAGAAAATGTCCGTAAAGAGAATAGAGAGCGGAGTATTAAACACCGAGCTCAAAGCAGCTGCGCGTCGGTAATGCTGCCCAATGCTGAAAGTGTATTACAAGTAGCATGCATTTGCAAAGCCTGAGTCGTGATTAGGAATCTTGCCTGGAGATTGTTTTAAGTCACCGGTTTGGCTTGGGATCAGCACCAGCAGGTTTTATCTTTTCAG
>NC_051400.1:38580218-38580622 GCF_015228065.2 Penaeus monodon
TACAAATAAACAACTAACAAACATTCAAGAACCCAAATTTACTCTCCTCTTCTCTCCGCCCCCACAGTTTCCCTATGTCTTGCAGCAACCGAGAAAAAGGACACCACAGCAACAATTTATCTCCCCTCCCCCCCCCCTCTTTCCCCCTTGTGGTTTTTAACCTGTCCGTGCACTGCCCCTCCCCTTTACCCTTGGTCCCCCCTCCCCTCTTTCCCCCAGTTGTTTTTCCCCTCACACGATGTGTTCCCAATACCTCTTTTCCCCCCTCTCGCTTCTGATCACCTTCCCTCTCGATTTCTTCCTTCTCTCCTTTCCCCTCTTCGCTCAGATCCCTTTCCCTCTTTCACTACTCCTCTTTTCCCTCTTCGCTCATGGTCTTCTCACCCTCCTCTTCTATTCTCCTT
>NC_051400.1:38580701-38580871 GCF_015228065.2 Penaeus monodon
TATACCTGGGAATAGGTATTCTCTCCCGGACGACATTCTTAAGACTAAATTCGTCAGCTTTTTGTATAAAGGGAAGATTCTTGCCTTGCAACACGTATTCGGCTGCGAGAGGAACGGCAAAGAGGAAGTGTTTTGCGAGAGTCTAACATATTGATATGCTGTTTGTTCGC
>NC_051400.1:38581134-38581497 GCF_015228065.2 Penaeus monodon
AAAGGCGTGCTCCTTAGCGATCATACAACTATTCTCTCATACAACATTATCTATTTTGAAACCCACTTAGAAACAAAAATAAATAGAACAGTAAGACCTATCAGTGCCATTTCTCTTCTATACCCAACCGACACTTTCCCCGCACAGAAAGAAAAAAACGTCTTCTGTATCCCATAGAATGTATCCTACCCGTTATGTATCTCACGTATCTCTTCCTCTCTCCGCCAGGACCCGCTTCGCCGACCCCAGCCAGCCATCGCCTCTTGTGCAAGGCGAGAGGGTAATTCGCCTCCCTGCTTTTGTGTCTCAATTTGCAAAAAGAAAGGAAGGATAATCAGAATGGGACAAAATATAAGATAATGG
>NC_051400.1:38581544-38582622 GCF_015228065.2 Penaeus monodon
GTGGGATGAATAGAATCAAGAGGATGATTTTTTCTTGAATTTTTTGTTCAGACGTTGAGGAACTCTTGAAGTTTTAATGTGTGTTTTCTAGGTATACTTATTGAGCCAATGTAATTGTGATAAATTGGTGGTAGTTTTTTTTCTATTATTTAATTTTCTCATCTGTTGAATAGTGTAGATGTTCAACTAAAACACTGTGTTTGACCTCTATATCACAGAGAAATTAGAAATTAGCTTCTGATTTAACGAAAAAAAATATGAACTAGTTGTAGAAAATAATCGAAAACTGTGATTTTTTTTTCTTTGTCACACTAAGATTGCATTCGTAGCGAAAATATAATCACTAATGGAATATTGGACTTATCATGAATGTTGATGAGAATGAGTGTTTTTTATCAATATCCAGATTTCAGTTTTCCGAGAGAGCACTAGATTAGCCTTTTTTATCATTAAGTTTATAATTCTGATACAACCGAAATAAGGAAATATTGTGTAACAGCTCACAGATATTTATCTTACAAAACGATTTTGGCAGAAATACGACCCCTAGCTTTGCGTAAACAATTTTTTGTCTCTCGTTCTTTGCCTAAATATAACAAATGATATTCACATATACCTTATGTCCATCTAAAACAACTCTAATGAAACTAGTATTTTTCCGTAAGAACAAAGATCGTACTCAAGATGTAAATGAACGATCTTGTTGAGAAGAAGGAGAAGGAAATTGCCTACACATCTGTTCTCTCTCAAACATGTGAGATCGTATCAGCTGTTCGATGTAAACAAAGGGAAAACAGCTGATTTAAGCACGCCCCTTAACGTCAGGGTTAGAGCAACATCTCATCCTTTTGATGTCAACCGAAAAACAAGTGTTTAGTGTTTGCGACGTTTATATTCAGCCTCGCATTTCTCAAGGGATGAGTTGCATGAATGAATAAACACGACTTTGTATGAATGCGAGAGCTTTTTAACTCTCGCTCTTGTGGCAGTTAATGTCGCGGGGACTCTGTTTCATGACAATTTATATCTTCCAATTAAGGAGGGATATTTCCCCTTTTTTGTGTTTTCTCAGCCTGTC
>NC_051400.1:38583135-38583211 GCF_015228065.2 Penaeus monodon
GGTTTCTCGATATCTAATGATAATAAAACCTTGCCACTACATTCTCTCCTCATCTCTCTCTCTTTAAACCAATAGT
>NC_051400.1:38583236-38584290 GCF_015228065.2 Penaeus monodon
CACACACAATAATTTAGTTTGTTTTCTTTTCTGTTTTCCCTTTTTCCTGAAACTCCACACAGCCTGTCGTTCGCCGACGCCGTCCTCGCCCTTTCCCTTTTAGACAGAAGGCTGGTAAGTGAGGCAAGGTCGTGAATCGTCTTTATTCCTCTATCTTGATGTTCTTTTGTTTTTTGGGCTATTTTTTTTGTTTTGTTTTCCTTATTCTGTGTTTTATATATGGCCTTTTCTTTTTACGTTTTATGTGTTGTTGTTTTTTTTTTTCTTATTTTTTGTTCTTATTTTCTCTTTTTTTTTTTTTTTATTTTTTTAGATTTTTTTTTTAGTCTGTTTGTTTGTTTGTTTTTCTTTCTTTTTTTTCTTTTTCTTTGTCTTTTTTACTTACGTGTTGTTGTTTTTTGTTGTTTTTTTCTTTCTTTTTCTTCTGATAGGTGTGTGGATGGTGTATTTACATGTTTTGTATGTTTTTTCTATATATTTTCCCTTCTTTTTCTTCCGCTTTTTTCAGGCTTTTTTTTGTCGTTAATGTATTTTAAAATCCTGCTGTTTTTTTTTTTAATAGGGATGAGTGTATATTGTTCGTTTGAATTTTTTTTTTTAGTCCATGTTCGACTCACTAAAATTCATGTAAAACGCCTTTTTCTCTTTTATATATTCTGCATTTATTCTGATTTTTTTTTTCTGTTCTAATCGTTTATTACCATTTGAGTTTTCCCTCCTTTTACAATTAGTGATTAGATAATATTTTCGGATTAGTTAATCAGTAACCCTGCTTTAGTTATTTACCAACATATTTCACACCGTCTCTCATCATTTTATTTTTTTTTTATGTTCTTTAGTCTCTATTTACCATATTTTTTTTCCTTTTGTTTCTACATGCTTAATCATGATTTCTCCCTCCCCCACCCCACCCCACACCTCCCCTGCCCCCGCGTTCTAAATTCAGATTCCTGCTCCCCCCCACCACCCCGGGTCACCCCCTCACGCAGAGACAGTAGGGTAAGTTTAAACACGTCGGCTTGAGAGATGGTAAAGATTGTTAGTGTGTAACATC
>NC_051400.1:38585066-38585281 GCF_015228065.2 Penaeus monodon
ACTGTTAAAAACAAAATAATAAATATCATATCCCGTTGCCAATCGTACCGATATAAGGTCATAGCTTAGTCCTCAGAACCCCCCCCCCCCGCACCCTCTCCAAAGGCACTGACACTTGAACCTTTTTTTTAGATGCTTGTTAGGCACAAGTTTAAATGGTGTTCATGTGACTGGCATTTTTTTTTTCTTTTTCCACTCGTGGAGTAAGTTTACGA
>NC_051400.1:38585415-38585651 GCF_015228065.2 Penaeus monodon
TATTTGTAATGCATATTTTCTTCAATATTTCGCGAGCTGTTATTTTTTCTTACCATTTTTTCCTAGACAATTTATTCATTTATTCAAAATACCTGATTAGAACTTTTTATTGCTCATGTTAAACGTAACTCAATATCATGTTGCAAATTTGTGAAAGAGACTTTGATGACACAGCATGCAACTCGATAGATGGTGAAATAGATCTTAACTTAACATTGTGGTGAGTCATATATACA
>NC_051400.1:38585878-38586326 GCF_015228065.2 Penaeus monodon
ACGATTTCAAATACAGGTGTTTGTGAATATATTTTTCACAATGATATTTTGTAACTCTCAGGGTAGATGGTGAATTCTATCTTTACAATCTGATGTGACTACTTTTTTCTCCTTTTTTCTATATAAAATCCAAAAGTCTTAGGATTAAATCTACGTTCCACAGTTTAAACACAATATTTAAAGGCTTGCAACAGTCGTCATGCAGCATAGCATGGTCTGCACGATAATATTCCAATGCTGTGATGTCGCATATGAATGCTCAGTGCTTCACTTGTCACTGTTTCATTTTCATTCTAAACTTCCTGTGCTTCATTGATAATATGAAAACTCTCATATTTTTGCCAATTTTTTTCTCGTTTTTCTTTTAATTTTCTAAAGTTTGTTGGCAAATTTCCTGTATTTAAAGCCCATGAGATGATTGTTATTGCTGATGCTGATAATCCTTCCC
>NC_051400.1:38586366-38586518 GCF_015228065.2 Penaeus monodon
GGCAGTCCATTGTTCTGCCTCTTTTGGAAATATAGAGTACAGGATCACCGGGCCCCTGCCAGGCCTAGGCCTACCTCTCTCCTACTTGCCGAAGGATATGGGTAGTCTACCGTGTAGGCCTACTGTCCCAGCCCACTTCCGGTTCTGCACTG
>NC_051400.1:38587283-38588644 GCF_015228065.2 Penaeus monodon
ATATCATTTCCCAACTTTTTACCCCTTTTTCCCTAGCACTTCCGGCCATTTCAATTTTTCACCTCACAGCTCTTGAGATCGCTAACTCCTTACTCCTTAACACCCCAGATCCTTCAGTCCCTCCTTTCCAGTTTTCCTCTGTGGGTATCAGCTTTCGATGGTAACTGTCCCCCCTTTACACTGACTTCATAATTTTCCTTGTTTCAGGCAAATACATAATGTTTAATCTAACATTAACTTCACATTTCTTCTTTCGTTGTGTTTTTTTTGTGACGTTTCTTCCTTTAGACTAACACCGCTGACTCAAATGCAGGATGACTGTTGGTGCGGAATCCAAAAATTAAAACTAACGGGTTTTCACTGGAGACTACGACAGTCCAGAATATGTTATTATGATATACTTAATGTCTGTTTTAATTTCAGGTTATAGGATTGAAAGAAAAAAAATTATACAAGTAACAGAATATATGATTCAAAACGTCTCTCCATTCTCAGACGAAAAACCAATGGACCTTAAAATTATTTTTTCTTTATACAAAATTCTCTTCCTTTTCTGTATCTCCTTTTACTTTTCCCTCTTTCCTTTTTACTGTGACGCATGAGAAAATCAACGGAATCCGTGAAACAAATGAAATAAGACATCTCTTCATGTATTTGTTTTTGTTTTAGTCATTTGTAAGAATCGCATCAGTTTCTGGCCGTGAAGTATTGGGTAAAAAACAGCCTTTTCCGAAAGGTTATGGCATTTTCTTCTCATTGTTGATATCATTTTGACTTCGATCAATTACGTCATGGTGTTTAATGGTTTAGAGTATCTGTTTACATCCGTTTTTGTTGTCATTATGAATATTTCGTTTAATTGTTTATTGTTATTAGCAGGATGTTACATTATCATTTTGCGTCAGTTATTATAATTATTGTTATTATATTTTTTTTGTCTGTCATTAACCCATTCTGCTCAAAGTTCCTGCTGCTGATAACTGTTAGCTGAGTTTTAAGTGTTTCCCTATGTGCAAAATTCTCTCATGTTTTGATCATACCACCAAATATTTCACACGTCACCACTTGGCGGGCGAGGTCATTGTCTCATCTTAATACCTTTTATCGTCATTGTTGCTTTCCTGCTTTTCGTGCGTTTATTTGGCTGAGTCCCTTTGTCCCCTAAAAGAATGCCTTTTTTTCTCCCCCTTCTCTCACCTCCGCTTTAGGAACCCTGGTCGCCCCCAAAGCGTCGCCCTTGACCTTCAGGGAAAGGGTAAGGATACTGTCCCAGAGTGTCCTATGTGCACAAAAGGCCTGCGTAGATAGTTAGACCTGTAGATGTAGTGTTTGGGTGTGTGGTTGCTAAGTAGTTGCGCCTT
>NC_051400.1:38589872-38590067 GCF_015228065.2 Penaeus monodon
GCTCAGCTAGAAGTAATGTGTTGCCTTAATAAATGTCCTTTTAGTAATTTTGGTTTGTTGTTTAGAAGTCAACAACGATCTTTTGTTTGTTGTTTTTTTTCTTGTCTCTCAGGACGCAATACATTAAATTCGCCTTTTTTTGTGTTTTCTATTTTTTGAAGCAGGATTGTTTTTAGAGATTCCTTACGCGGTCAA
>NC_051400.1:38590447-38590626 GCF_015228065.2 Penaeus monodon
GACGATGCGTCTCGAGCCTCGTCCATTGCGTCGCGTAGAGATAGAAACATTTTTCTTTCTTTTTTTTCTCTCTCTCGCTTTGGATTTTTACATGGCCTACCCACACAAAGCCGCGTTGAGAATGCAAGGCTTGCGTGATTTAGGCGCAGGTTTTTGCATATGGAACATTCTTTCTTTTT
>NC_051400.1:38591396-38592070 GCF_015228065.2 Penaeus monodon
GTTAAGATTAATTATATTGTACCTAATATTTGTAGAAAATGTCCCATTTTTTCTGGTCGCTTAATAGGATGTTAGGATATTTTCTTAAACATAAATTCAAGGTAGTTATTATTTTTCATTTAAGAAAGTGAGATTTAAAAGCCTGAGAAAAAGATTAACAATGAGACATAACATTGTTATCGTTTGATTAATTCTGTACTAAATAATTCGAGCTTATTTATTTTAAGATTTATTACTGTGGTTTTTACGATCCTTTTTTTTCCCCCCCACCCCCCACAAACACATTCGCAAAGCAAATATAGTCGTTTATCTATCTATTCGAAGCTTACATTCGTTTTATTATTATTTTTTGGGGGGATATCTTTTCACAGGCTAGTATTCATTTTCAAAAATACACCCTTTGTTTTATTCTATTCCCACTTCCCGCTTTTTCTCCTTATGCAATCACTACTTTAAAAAAAAACAGAAACCGTCTGTGATGGTTGAATATGATGTAATTTTTTTTAACGCATTATCTATAATTAAAACAATGTCGTTTGTTGATCAGTGTTTGATTATATTCGAATGTGAATTAATGGTAATTGTTATGGTAATTAATTAGTATAAATGATTGCAGTCTATTTACTACAGCAGTATTAAAGAATAGAAAACTGAGGGATAGCTTATGCCTGTGC
>NC_051400.1:38592157-38592249 GCF_015228065.2 Penaeus monodon
TTGTAAGTAGGAGTAGGAAAATGTAGCAGTGGTTTAAATAATGATGAATGATAGTTGGTAAATAAAGATGTAAAAAAACGACGGGTCGTAAA
>NC_051400.1:38592905-38593070 GCF_015228065.2 Penaeus monodon
GGGACTCAATCTCCCAAGTCGCCCATGTCTCCTCGGCCATCCTCCATGTTACGCGGGGTGAGTATGCCTTTTGTTAAGGAGTGTTTCTTTTTTTGGGCTAATATTAAGCTCTTTTCGTGTGTAATTATTGAGTTGTCTTGACTGAGTAAATATTCTGCATGCATG
>NC_051400.1:38593307-38593617 GCF_015228065.2 Penaeus monodon
CCTGGCAACATTTTAAGCAATAGTAGAAAATCATGCATCGAATTGGATTCGTTTTGCCTACGTCTCTTGAAATTGGGGCAAGGGGGGGGAGTGCCACGTTACTTTTTTTTTCCATCTCCCCAGAATGGAATATTCAATGAACATATCGTGGTCTTGGGATAACAAGCGAAAAGAAAAAGAAATGAACAATTAAAGTGAATAGAGAGTTCAGTCAGATGAAACGTCATCGCTCTGTCCAATACGGTGTTGCCATCTTGAAGGTTAGAGAAAATTAATCAGTTGATATGAAGAGGAAACGCATTTTCTTCAT
>NC_051400.1:38593926-38594214 GCF_015228065.2 Penaeus monodon
AATGCCCTAGGATAAAATAATTGAATCAAGCTTTACCCATGACTAGAGCCAGCACTTCCCATGCATCATCCGAGCCTGACACATCTTGAAATAAGACGTTGCATCACCGAGATCAAAGACACGGGATGAGAGACGGAAAAAAGAGCGGAGTTCTCAGGGGGATTGAAAAAGAAATTTATGGCAACCTTGCCCGTCTTTTTTTACCCGTAAATATTCGAGTTCTGTTTATCTTTTTTTTGTATAAAAAGGAAATATATATTTTTCATGTGGTGGGCCGTACATATGGGA
>NC_051400.1:38594867-38595257 GCF_015228065.2 Penaeus monodon
TTCTTAGTTTATTTTCGCAGTGTAGGATTAAACATCACATACCTTAATACTAAAAACGTTAATCAAGCAATGAAACCGTAAAAGGGTTCGAATAATCGAGGCTGCACCGTAGTTGGCAACCTGCTGTGTAGGGTATGACGTCAAGCGTCACGTGACTCCCTATGGAAATTTACACCCACAAAATTACCTGAGACGACGTGGCGAGCGCACTCAGGTTTCTGGTTCTTAGCGGAGGCCGAAGCTATGTCTTGCTGAGATGCTGAAAGGAGGAGCTTTCGCTTTTCCTCTCCTTGTCTCTTGATCCTTTTCTCACTCTCTCTCTTCCTCCGTCTTCGTTCGTTTCTCTCTTCCTTTTTTATATGTCTTTGCTGTATTACGTATCTGTTATTG
>NC_051400.1:38595337-38595478 GCF_015228065.2 Penaeus monodon
ACTTTAACTTTGTTTAATTCGTATTATCTTCGGCAACGCGACCAATGATCTGCATCTCCAGATTAACCAAAAGTTTGACCACCTTCCTGCTCTCTAATATCTGCCATTTTCAATATACTGATTTACTAGATGTGAGTGCGC
>NC_051400.1:38595511-38596000 GCF_015228065.2 Penaeus monodon
TGGTGGGCAGAGGGTTGGATATGCGTTGGTGCGTGTATCTTTCTCGAATGTGATCTTATATATATTTATAGATGAGTACCGTCAGCGTTCTGTATATAAATACCCCACGCTGAAGTAACAAGATTCTGTCTCATAATACGAAGCGATGTTCACATAAGCCTGTATACATGTTTCGTGCAGGCAGTCAAAGACGTGAGACCGGTATATATTAGGAGTTTTATCACGAGTTTCGCAGGTGTGCATTTGCAGATGCAACATGTGTAGAATTGGATTTGAAGGAAGATTTAAGTTTGGTGTATACTTGGAGTTTAGAAAGTCTGAGATAGGTGTACTCTTTTCAAGTGTTATGGCAATTTCACTGCCTAATATCATATGTAATACAGATATAACGGAAGGAAGTATAATGTAGATAGTGTACATATGTTTATTTTTGTTGCTAGGCGATGACGAAATAGAGGTTAATTTGTATATAATCTCTGCGTTGTTTGA
>NC_051400.1:38596072-38596304 GCF_015228065.2 Penaeus monodon
CTGTCGTTCGTTTCCATCCACAGGGATATTTGATTTTTTAAATAGTATTACTTTTCATACCATTCATTGTTTGGGGCGGATATTGTCGTAAGAATAAACCTATACTGAGATTTTTGCTGCATAATGATTCGAAGGAATGACAGTGAAATGCGGCGTGTAATTACCGTAGAATCAGCTGATGGGCAATAGATATGCGGTGATCGCTTTATCAGACATTGACGGTGGTGCAACT
>NC_051400.1:38596657-38596764 GCF_015228065.2 Penaeus monodon
CCGCGCCCGTGCCAACCAGCGAGCGTGGGGTTCCCGGAAGTCTCCCAGTGCCAGGATGTAAAGATCTTGTCACTTTATCTCACCTTCACAGCGTCTGCGCCTCGGGA
>NC_051400.1:38596949-38597426 GCF_015228065.2 Penaeus monodon
ATTTACAGGAAAAAAATAGTCATATTTTTTCATTTAACTTGATTTATTCTTTTGCTGTTACTGACTACTTTTCGTGACGAATAACGAGGAACGATGGATATGATAATGAAAAGGATGATGTAATTTGATAAAAATTTTTTTTTTTTAAATGAAAATTACATTATATATTATTGCAATAATAATAAGAAAGATAGATGATAACTATAAAGCCATATGACTGCTTTGATTTACATAAAAAAGGAAACACTTGCGGAAAAAAAACTGAAAATAAGAACAAAAAACAGAATAGTAAAATATATATATTTTTTTTTTACGAGATGAAATAGTACAAAAGAAAATGTAAAGATGTTTTTCTCTATTATCATTTATATTTCTTTTATATCGAAATGCTTCGCTTCAGCTGCCAATTCTAATTCTCTTTTTCAAACATTTTACTGAATCATTTACAACCCAATTATTCCCTTAAATGCTGATACC
>NC_051400.1:38597449-38597525 GCF_015228065.2 Penaeus monodon
GGCTTTCTTTAACAAACAATTGACGAAAAAATGTCAATCCGGAATCAAAACTCTAGATTTTGTGTTTTCTAATATC
>NC_051400.1:38597549-38597687 GCF_015228065.2 Penaeus monodon
CGCGTATTTGTCCCTGAAAATTAACTAATTTCGCAAAAAAAAAATACATAGAATGATGAATTTACATACAAATATGATTTTATATTTTTTTTACAAAGCTTACTCTACGCATTGGCAATTAACTTATGCACCCGTACG
>NC_051400.1:38597757-38598369 GCF_015228065.2 Penaeus monodon
CATTTTCACCCATTTCCCTCTTTCCCCTTCCATCATTTCCCCTTTTCCCCATTTCCCTCTTCCTCCTCCATCATTCCCCCTTTCCCTCTTCCATCATTCTCCCTTTTCCCCCTTTCCCCTTTATCATTCCCCTTTTCACCCATTTCCCTCTTCCTCCTCCATCATTCCCCCATTTTCCCCTCTCTTCTTCCTCGCATCATTCCCCCCTTTTCCCCTCTTCCCCCTCCATCATTTCCCCCCCTTTTCCGTCTTTCTTTCCTCCATCATTTTCCCCTTTCCCTCTTCCTCCTCCACATTCCCCCCATTTCCCCTCTTCTCCTCCATCATTTCCCCCCACCCCATTTCGCTCTTCCTTCCTCCTCCATCTTCCCCTTTCCCTCTTCCTCCTCCATCATTTCCCCTTTTTCCTCTTCCTCCTCCATCATTTCCCCATTTCCCTCTTCTTCCTCCATCATTTCCCCATTTCCCTCTTCCTCCTCCATCATTTGCCCATTTCCCTCTTCCCCCTCCATCATTTCCCCTTTTCCCACATCTTTATTTGTTTTCATTAGGACCACTCCTCGCCAACACCAGTCCGGTTATTTATGCAAAGGGTAAGTTTGTATTTTCATT
>NC_051400.1:38598441-38598654 GCF_015228065.2 Penaeus monodon
GTGTTCATGAGGGGTGTTCAGTCTGGTTTATTATGGTCTTTTTTTTCTTTTTTTTTCGTTTGTATTTTCTGTTTTCTTTTTTTTTCTTTTTATCTGGTTTCTTTCTCTGTCTTTACGGGTGTTTTTGTGTGCGCGATGCTGTTGTTGTTGTGTTTGTTGCGTGGTGTGTGTTTTTTTTTTTTTTTTTTTATTGCTCGTGGGTGAATCTCCTTT
>NC_051400.1:38599272-38599510 GCF_015228065.2 Penaeus monodon
CGCGTTTTTCTTTTTTTTATCAAAACATAAAATGATCCGTTTTATTCGTAAATCTTTCTAAAAGAAATCCAATTTCTTAAGGCTGTGCACTTGTTCGGTTTTCTCAAAGCCGTATAAAGTATTATGCAAATAACAAGAAGAAATACAATAGATTATAAAAAATATTTGACTCGCATAGATGAGCAAAATAAGATGAAATTTGGTTTTCATTTTAATGTAGGATTAACTTCCATGCATG
>NC_051400.1:38599586-38599861 GCF_015228065.2 Penaeus monodon
AGATTGCGTGCTTTTTTATTATGCTTCATGGAATGTGAAGAGAATTTTTCTGATTCACTAATTCTTTGTTATTTTTAGTGCATGTACGTGTTTTTTTCTCAGATTAATTAACTGTAGAGTTAGATTTATCTTTGGAGATATTTTGAATATATATGTTCTATTTTTTCCCCTAATGCCACACCAGTTTAATCAGATATTTTTTTTTTCGGATTAAATAAATATAATCTCTGAATCGATTTCTTCATCTACATTTATGACTAATCCATGACGTTAGG
>NC_051400.1:38599886-38601017 GCF_015228065.2 Penaeus monodon
TGAATTCAAAGGTTTACTTATAAAACTCCCGAACAGCTTCTTCGGAAACGAGCCAAGAATGTCTAATTAGACAGGTGTGGTTTAATGATTCCATAGAGCAGAATAGCCTAGTTGTTAACACCGACACTTCACCAAATATTCAAAGTCATAACACAATTTTAATAACTCCTTTTAAACCTTCACAAAAAAAAATACAGTGAGAAGGCCCAATACCTCTTTTTTTTTACATGAATAGATAAACAAAATTTAAAAAAAAAGCTCATCCCTCGGTATTTTCCTTACTTCAAGAGGGTTTGAGTGGTATGTTCTAACAAATATCGAGTTTGATATCAACTTTATACGAAAATAAAACGAAACATTTGTATTAGCAATAATCATGACGTTTGAAATTCGTTTTAATGCGACTTAATTCAGAGCTTTGGAAGTTATTTTTAATATATATACAGACAAGGAAATGTTTAAAGGAATAAATTGATATGAATTTGATAAAAAACAACAAAAATAATTAAACCGACTTGATTTAATCGACGAAAATCCTGCTCACACCTTACGCAACTCTCACTCCCCCAAAAAAACAACAACTTCGCTAAACTCTGCCATAACTTTATATTAAATGGCTGGAATAATTTTTCATGACTGTGGCGTAGAATTTTACAGTATTTGTCTCCTCTCTAGGATACAAGATCACCGTGCAATGTAAAGCCATCACAAATTATCATGAGAGACCGCGGGGTGAGTCGTGAAGTTAGGCGTCATGTATATAAAGTGTGTCTTTCTTTTTCTTTTTTATATTTATCAGTCGCATGGGAATTTCTGCGATTTATTTTGGAGTTTTATTTGTTTTCATTTTTGTGTCTTTGTGCACTTTGTATGATTTTTTTTTTTTTTTGGTTGGATTTTATTGAGCTTATGTTTTTTTTTTCCGTGCGAATCCCAATTCCCCGTTTTCTTCTGTTTCTTTGTGAAGTTCCCATTTTCTCTTGCCATTAAAGTATCCGTTTTCTTTTGCTATGGAAGTTCCCATTTTCTCTTGCTTCTTTGTGATTGAAGTCTTTATTTTTTCGTATCCTTGTCTATAGTCTGAACTCTCAATCTTTTTTTCATGTCTTTGTTCGTAAACAGGTAGGTTTC
>NC_051400.1:38601140-38601516 GCF_015228065.2 Penaeus monodon
TTATTTGTGTCTTGCATAAACATAATCGATATTTTCGTAATCCTTTATTTATCATTTCTTTTCTTATTTATGTGGCCGTTCTGATGCCTGTCTTCGTAGTTCTTGTCGTCTGCCTCTTTGCGGTTTTCCTCTGCCGTTGCATGTCTTCTTTATCGCCTTTTATCGCCCGTTTTACACATTCCTTCCTTTATCACTTTAGGTTTCTTGTCGAGGTGAGCTTCTTATACTTGCGAAAACGAACAATGCTTTCCTGTTTTCCTCTTTTCGTTGCCATCCTTTTCCAAACTTCCTGTTTTCAAACTTCGCCTTTCGGGGTCAATTTGTATTTGCATATTCAACGCGTTCGTCTTTTGTTTTCTACCTTTATCATTCACGA
>NC_051400.1:38601535-38601653 GCF_015228065.2 Penaeus monodon
ACCCATAAATACCTTCTTTAAGCTACTTTCTCGGAACCTTTTTTTTTTCATAAGTTACAGCTGCATCATGTTCCCGGTTTGCAGTGCCGCCTGGATATTGAGATTTAATTACGTATCA
>NC_051400.1:38601831-38602132 GCF_015228065.2 Penaeus monodon
GGAGTGCAGGATATATATATATATTTTTATTTTTTAAATTACATTTTTAAGAAGTAAACTTTTATTCTATATTTGTTTCATACTTTTTTTTCTCACTCTTCATCTTTTCTAGCTATAAATGCTCTCCATTTTTCCCAAAATTCACACTTTTTTATTCAGTCCCTTAAATACAGAAAAAAATATACCCATTCCCTTATTTTTTTATCTTAAAGACCACATTCCATCAGCATCGCCTTCAGACCCATTAACTAACACCATATCTTTTGTGGATTCTTCACCAAAATGCAATTTTTATGCTTTA
>NC_051400.1:38602266-38602872 GCF_015228065.2 Penaeus monodon
CTTTTACCTAAGTCACAAATTTAATGTTTTATTTTGTTATTATGGGGAATTGCTGTTCTGTTTTGAATCGTGAGGTAATTTTTGTGGAATTTCTATATTGTTGTGAATCGTGAGTTTTTTTGTTTTTTTTCCACTGTGAGTTCAATTTTGTGAAGTTTCAGATTTGTTGTGACTCGGTAATTAAATTTGTGACTTTAACTTCGTGTAGTTGTTTGGTGTTTTACTTTTTTATTGTTGTTGTGTTTAATTTTTTTTATTTCTTTTTGTTTATGTTAGTGTTTGATCATTTTTTCCAAGGCATTTAAATTGTCTTGATTTTAAAGAAAAAAAAATAGTACTAGTATTAAGCAATAGTCTTCTTAGTATTAGATTTATATTCCTAAGTATTTTACTCTTTAAACTATTGTATTTAGGAGCATCATTAACTATCGGTCTCATTATAGACTTAGTAATTAGATAGAGTAAGGGTTCACGACGTGGTAGAACTGACTCTCCTCAGCGATCGAGTGAGGTAAACTTGGTTGTTATTCTGGCGGAAAACAATGTGGGCAAGCGGGCACGTGGAAAGGGGGTGGGGGCACAGGGGGCATGAAACACGGAATTTAT
>NC_051400.1:38603060-38603170 GCF_015228065.2 Penaeus monodon
AAGTAGCATGCTTATCAGATATAAAACATAAGCCTAATAACGTCGCTGGCTTTGCTCACTTTGTTTCCGGCAGAAAATATCGAATTGCTTAATTAATACGTCATGCGGTT
>NC_051400.1:38603513-38603960 GCF_015228065.2 Penaeus monodon
ATTAACAATGGCCTAAAGCTGCCATCGCTTGCTGCGAGGCCTAAACTACCAGGAGCCGGAGCGGACCTCAGCCACGAACCTTTACTAATCGGAAACTTAGGGACGTTTCCCACCACGCTTCAATTCAGTTTTGCAGTTTCAAGTCACTTGGTTTCAATTCATTTTTTTTTGACTCAAACATCGTTCCAACCCCACATCAGCGTACTTCTCATTCATGAGTCATCTAGTATGACAACTAGCCTTCGAGTGAGATGGACGTGTCTAACGTTGCGAATAGCCCTGTTGCTAGGGCTAACAAGGCCGTAGACGGAGGCGGAGAAGCAAATGTGGCTGCATCCATAATTGCAGGAAATTTTGGAACATTCGCCCATTTGTTCCCAGATTTGGTCAACATTCCAGAGAGTTTTATGACTTTTTAGGATTAATAATGAGCATTTAAGATTAGAT
>NC_051400.1:38603997-38604450 GCF_015228065.2 Penaeus monodon
AAAAATAGTACAAAACATAAATATTAGGAAATATACTTGAGCTACAATGTAATTATTGCCATATTTGTAATACGCAGTCGGATGATCGTCCATTCGAGAGTTGCTTGGTGACAAAATGGAACCAAAACGCATCGCTAATGTGAATGGCCAGGAACTGAATTGAATGGCGCGGTGGGATGGGAACGCACCCTTATTGAAGAAAAAGTATTCGATGTTTCGATTGCAGATTTTGCTTTGTCTGCTCTCATTATTTTTCAGAATTATGAAAAGATTTTTTGGGGGGCCAAGTTAGATACCTTGCTTAAATCATGTCAAGATAAATAGATTTTTGTATTCCGCTGACAACACAGAGTGAATATAACAGTTGGAATTATGAGGGAATATTTAGTATATATATAAAAAAATTATAATGTTTGTCATCGTGAATTTTTTTGGCATCAGTGATTGGTGGAC
>NC_051400.1:38604477-38605011 GCF_015228065.2 Penaeus monodon
TCAAACTTAAAATTATATCAAATTACTGTGGATCTATAAATTTGCATGATGGTATTTGATAAGATGGAATAACAAAGGAATTATAAAATCTATTTTATAAGACGCAGAATCAAATAACTATATAAGCTAAATAACAGCGATAATAAAGGCGATAATAACAGCTATAATTGCACTGAGATTAACAGCAACTATAATATCCAAATTTCACTTAGCTATAACGAATAACCATTAAAAAAAATATTGCCTTAAACGCTTCAGCCGCTACTGCTAACATTCCGTTTTCTTCTCCTCTCCCCGTTTTCTACCAGCAGGGGGGGACTCAATCTCCCAAGTCGCCCATGTCTCCTCGGCCATCCTCCATGTTACGCGGGGTGAGTATGCCTTTTGTTAAGGAGTGTTTCTTTTTTGGGCTAATATTAAACTCTTTTCGTGTGTAATTATTGAGTTGTCTTGACTGAGTAAATATTTCTGCATGCATGTTAAATTCATTATTTGTTTTTTTTATTAATGATAGTATAATGTCTGTTATTTCTG
>NC_051400.1:38605249-38605506 GCF_015228065.2 Penaeus monodon
TTCGTTTGCCTACGTCTCTTGAATTGGGCAAGGGGGGGCAGTGCCACGTTACTTTTTTTTTCCATCTCCCCAGATGGAATATTCAATGAACATATCGTGGTCTTGGGATAACAAGCGAAAAGAAAAAGAAATGAACATATTTAAAGTGAATAGAGAGTTCAGTCAGATGAAACGTCATCGCTCTGTCCAATACTGTGTGCCATCTTGAAGGTTAGGATACATTAATCAAGTTGAATATGAAGAGGAAACGCATTTTC
>NC_051400.1:38605874-38606095 GCF_015228065.2 Penaeus monodon
TAATGCCCAGATAAAATAATTGAATCAAGCTTTACCCATGACTAGAGCCAGCACTTCCTGCAGCATCCGAGCCTGACACATCTTGAAATAAGACGTTGCATCACCGAGATCAAAGACACGGGATGAGAGACGGAAAAAAGAGCGGAGTTCTCAGGGGGATTGAAAAAGAAATTTATGGCAACCTTGCCCGTCTTTTTTTTCCCGTAAAATATCAGAGATTC
>NC_051400.1:38606840-38607209 GCF_015228065.2 Penaeus monodon
GAAAAACGTTATCAAGCATGAAACCGTAAAAGGGTTCGCATAATCGAGGCTGGTGCACCGTCAGTTGGCAACTCTGCTGTGTTAGGGTATGACGTCACGCGTCACGTGACTCCCTTGGAAGTTACAACCCACAAAATTACCTGAGACGACTGGCGAGCGCACTCAGGTTTCTGGTTCTTAGCGGAGGCCGAAGCTATGTCTTTGCTGAGAATGCCTGAAAGGAGAGCTTTCGCTTTTTCCTCTCCTTGCTCTTGATCCTTTTCTCACTCTCGTCTCCTCCTCCGTCTTCGTTCGTGTTCTCTCCAGTCCTTTTTATATGTCTTTGCTGTATTACGTATTCTGTTATTGTCTCTGTCAGTCTGTCTGATC
>NC_051400.1:38607364-38607502 GCF_015228065.2 Penaeus monodon
ACTTTAACTTTGTTTAATCGTATTATCTTCGGCAACGCGAACCAATGATCTGCATCTCCAATTAACCAAAAGTTTGACCACCTTCCTGCCTCTTCATAGCTGCCATTTCAATATCTGATTTACTAGATGTGAGTGCGC
>NC_051400.1:38607530-38608033 GCF_015228065.2 Penaeus monodon
GTATTTGGTGGGCAGAGGGTTGGATATGCGTTGGTGCGTGTATTCTTTCTCGAATGTGATCTTAGATATATTTATAAGATGAGTACCGTCAGCGTTTCTGTATATAAAGACCCACGCTGAGTAACCAGATTCTGTCTCATATAAACAACGATGTTGCAACATAAGCCTGTATACCTGTTTCGTGCAGGCAGTCACAAAGACGTGAGAACCGGTATATAGTAGGAGTTTTATCACGAGTTTCGCAAGGTGTGCATTTGCAGATGCAACTGTTAGAATTGATTTGAAGGAAGATTTATTTGGTGTATACTTGGAGTTTAGAAAAGTCTGAGATATGTGTACTCTTTTCAATGTGTTTTATGGCAATTTCACTGCCTAATATCCTATGTAATACGATATAACGGAAGGAAGTATATGTATATATGTACATATGTTTATTTTTTTGCTAGGCGTGACGAACTAGAAGGTGTTAATTTTGTATATAATCTCTGCGTTGTTTTGATGTT
>NC_051400.1:38608100-38608332 GCF_015228065.2 Penaeus monodon
GGTCTGTTGTTCGTTTCCTCCACAGGGATATTTGATTTTTTAAATAGTATTACTTTTCATATCATTCATTGTTTGGGCGGATATTGTCGTAAGAATAAACATATACTGAGATTTTTGCTGCATAATGATTCGAAGGAATGACAAGTGAAATGCGGCGTGTAATACCTTAGTAATCAGCTGATGGGCATAGATATTCGGGATCGCTCGATCAGACATTGACGGTGGTGCGACT
>NC_051400.1:38608648-38608773 GCF_015228065.2 Penaeus monodon
CTCCTTCCACTCCCCCGTCCCGCGCCCGTGCCAACCCAGCGATCGTGGGGTTTCCCGAAGTCTCCATGCCAAGGAGTAAGATCTTTGTCCTTTATCACCTTCACAGCGTCTGCGCCTCGGGAGTC
>NC_051400.1:38608960-38609044 GCF_015228065.2 Penaeus monodon
ATTTACAGGAAAAAAATAGTCATATTTTTTCATTTAACTTGATTTATATTCTTTTGGCTGTTTACTGACTACTTTTCGTGAACG
>NC_051400.1:38609445-38609582 GCF_015228065.2 Penaeus monodon
ATCTTATCAGAGACCATTTTCTTTGGCTTTATTTGAATACAGAGACAGCGAAAATCTCCAGTGTATTTCGATCAAATGACTTAGTTGTTTGGGTATCTTAAGAAACACTTTTAGGAAAGTCTAGAATTGGCGATTAA
>NC_051400.1:38613350-38613439 GCF_015228065.2 Penaeus monodon
TACGTAATTGCCGGAAATAGCATGTGAACCCTACCCTCCCCCTGACCCCCCCCCATGGCTTTATATCTCCCACTTACCTAAGGTCTCAG
>NC_051400.1:38613596-38613846 GCF_015228065.2 Penaeus monodon
ATTTCTCTTTCTCTATCTCAAGCTTTCTAATAAACGTAGGCATCATATAGTACCCCAAAATATACCCAGGGTACATGTGAGCCAAGATATACAATGGTACAATAAACCAGGGCGTGTGTATATATATAAGGTACAAGAATGGACACCTAGGTAAGCCATAGTACATCTAAAGTACACTGAAGTACATCTGAAATACACTAAGGGACACCCCAGGTACACGCACCCAGCACCTGTACTTGGTCGTACCACG
>NC_051400.1:38613905-38613989 GCF_015228065.2 Penaeus monodon
GGATATGACAGAATTAAATAGTCCATTAATACCAGACTTTTTCCTCTCTCTTCACCCTTTTATCTCCTAGTTTCTCTTCTTCTC
>NC_051400.1:38614253-38614640 GCF_015228065.2 Penaeus monodon
TCTTCCCTATCACGAAGAGTTCTTCTCCTTCGTCAAAAAAGTTAATTAGCGAGAAACTTCAAGGAGTTAGATTTTTTTTTCTCTTTGAATGGAAAACCTGTTCTAAAGCGATAAAAGTAATTAGAGTTGATAATTTAATGTAATTAAGAGGGAAATAGAGATTAAAGCAGAGATATGGTTGTAGATAGAAAGGTTGAAGTAAGGGAAGGATTGTAAAGAAAGATGGAGAAAGACAAATATAAATTGAAGGTAGAATGAGTGGGAGAGAGAAGGACGATTAGAAATGTGTGGATGGAGAGATGAGATTAAAAGTGAGAGAGAGAAAAGAAATGTAATGACAGATTCAGAGATTTATTTATAATTTAGAAAGACAAAATGTGTGTGTAT
>NC_051400.1:38615145-38615260 GCF_015228065.2 Penaeus monodon
ACACGAGCTCCGTAATTGTCTTGGGTGGGCCTGTGTCATTAGCACTTTCTTGCCCCATTTTTCGTCTTCACGTTGAAAGGGTCATGTTTATATTTCTATCACTAATTTTTCACGT
>NC_051400.1:38615873-38616365 GCF_015228065.2 Penaeus monodon
AGTATGATTGATATTAGCATTGCCATTATTATCACTAAATTCAGGGTTATCCCTGACATAATTATCGAAATATTCTGTTTTACTGTTCATTCTTCTTTTTACTGTTTTCATTGTTTCTAGCACACTGCATATCTTAATGGATCATATTACAGCAAAACAATATATAGAAACTCTAAGATGTCAGCACATACGTTTTCATTAATGCGTGGAAGAGATCATGAAACGCTATACAAGACGTTCCCAGTATTTTAGTTCTCTTTATATTCCATCGCCATGTGATGTCGAAAGAACAAAGAGATGGCCGATAAGAGATCAAGGATAAGAACAAACAACTTAGCTTAAATATTACCGGCCATAGAATTCACCAAATGGACCTCCCTCTTCTCGCGAAAGACCGTAAACCACGAGAAATACCGAGAAGCGCGCTTTTTCCCACCGGCGCGAACACAAACATCTGTGTACTCGCATTTCACTTTTAGTCCTGTGGCGTCC
>NC_051400.1:38616560-38616880 GCF_015228065.2 Penaeus monodon
CTACCTCCTTCTTTCCCTCTCTCCACCCCGTTCTTTTAAAAACTTACCCAATGTTCTCGAGTTCCTTTTCTACTTCTTTTATTATCTCCTCTTCTTTTTCCCCCTTTCTCCCTTTTCTCCCCTTCATACTTTATTTCCCCATTCCTCTTTTTTTTTTTTGTTCATGTTTACACCCCTCTCGCTTCTCGTTTATTTTCACCCAGATGATCATCCGCCCCCACGCCCGCTCTCTGTGTAAATAATAACGGGTTATATGGGCGTGTATAGAGAGTGGAGGCGAGAGAGAAGCACAAGAGGTAAATAAAGGGAGACAGCAGGAG
>NC_051400.1:38616917-38616986 GCF_015228065.2 Penaeus monodon
GTCTCGTGACGCAGAATTCCCAAAATTTAGACAACTTGCAAGATGGTGGGCATGCGTGGTGAGTGGGAC
>NC_051400.1:38617097-38617181 GCF_015228065.2 Penaeus monodon
GCCTCAGGTGTGTTCCTCGAATTTAGAAAACGTAAAAGGTAGTGTAACGGTTTAGCAACTACGACTTACCCTTTCTAGTTGACT
>NC_051400.1:38617705-38617778 GCF_015228065.2 Penaeus monodon
ATGCCTGTGCTTTAAGAGGGTATAGGGATTGCACTTCATATACATATGACAAATAATAGATAGAAAGATCGAT
>NC_051400.1:38617846-38617933 GCF_015228065.2 Penaeus monodon
AAGGTTTATATTAATCTCTGTTTACGTCTTACACGGTCGCCCTTTACAAAAAATTGGATAATTTCGCAGGTTATGATACGTCGGTCA
>NC_051400.1:38618225-38618352 GCF_015228065.2 Penaeus monodon
TTTGTTATATCTTGTACCGATACTATACCCACCGCCCTCCCCTTGCTGTTAACATTGCAAGCATAGCAATTGGTTGCAACATGGCGGCAGTATCTGATTCAAAAGCATTTGATATGCATTCAAGATT
>NC_051400.1:38618474-38618545 GCF_015228065.2 Penaeus monodon
GTCAATGACCAGCCTAAAGGGAGAGAAAATGGAAAAAAGATCAAGGAGACGATGGGTGACATATGCTTTGG
>NC_051400.1:38618585-38618694 GCF_015228065.2 Penaeus monodon
AGGGATTAATATGCATGCAAAGAAGAACCGGAAGGGGGTGGGGGGTGAATGAAGGGCGAGGGGTAGGGGGGGGGAGCAGGCGAGAGATCTCCGTACTATTAATATTTCG
>NC_051400.1:38618739-38618926 GCF_015228065.2 Penaeus monodon
GTAAGCGAGGAAGGTTAGATGTTGTGAGTGGGCGTAGGGGGGGAGGGGTGGGGGAGCAAGGGCGGGGGAGGAAGGGGGTGGAAACAGGTGATGGGCGGCCGTAAGGAGACAGATGGTGAAGGGTGTGGGCGTAGTGTGGGTTGTGCGAGGTCGGGAAATGCTGGAAATAGACATTTTGGATTTGCTC
>NC_051400.1:38619342-38619613 GCF_015228065.2 Penaeus monodon
AAGAGAAACTCAAAAAAAAAAGAGTCAGAAAAGACGCCATTAGGACATCGTACGTCTACCAATTAGAGCCTTATCTTGGCTACAGAATTTAGAAGCGCTAAGATAACACATATTAAGCTTCACGTCGCGGGGAGCGCAGTCGGGGCGAGAGGAACTTTACATTTTTTTTTTCTTTTCGTATCATTTTCTTATAATTTTTTTTCTATTCGTGTGTTATTGATTTGTCCCCCGCTTTTTCATATATATTATACGAGGGCAAAATGTTTTACGA
>NC_051400.1:38619864-38620073 GCF_015228065.2 Penaeus monodon
CAAAAATAACTGAACTACTTCGCATATGAAATCAGTGAACGAAGATAATAGCAATAGGTGTGAAAAGGTACCGAAAATATTACGATAGCGAGAATGAAAATAAATAAAAGATTCGAAGGCGATAAGCACTCTGAATAAAGTAGGGGAGTTGAGATAAAGTAAATAAACAGGAAAATAGAAGATGGTTTGATTCTGGAGTGATATTTTCG
>NC_051400.1:38620406-38620473 GCF_015228065.2 Penaeus monodon
AGGAGGGGAAAGCCAGGCAGGTGGAGGGCGTTTGATGCTCGAAGTCGCGTCTGGGGCTGTATACCTT
>NC_051400.1:38620881-38621029 GCF_015228065.2 Penaeus monodon
AATATTTCCCCCCCCCCCCACGTCTAAGAACGGCGACGAAGCCCAAATATTAAGCGAAAATATGACCTCAAGAGAAAAAAGAAGAATATAGAAAAAGAGAAAATAATAAAAAAAGAAAATTCCCCCCCCCCCCATAAGTTTACATCTC
>NC_051400.1:38621566-38621907 GCF_015228065.2 Penaeus monodon
CGTCCGGGTGGGCGGCGCGAGGTGAGGGTGGCCCAGTTTCCAGCATACCTCGGTGCACGTCGGTCGCCCTCGACGAAGGGGAACGCTGCTGAGGGAGGGGAAGGGAGGAGCCGCTCGCCTGCGTGTCTGGAGGTCGACGCCGTACTTTTCTCGCGGTGTCTGTGTCGCGGCAGGAAAGAGCATGAAGAGAGCAGTCTGTCGATAAAGAAACATAAATTCATTTTAAAAAGAAAGAGGATTATTTATTCCGTTTTTGAGGAGAAGGAGCAAAGAGAAATGGAGGACATGCGATGGCTGTGTCGCCTGAAACCCCTGTGTCCGATTTGTGTGCCTTCCGGGCT
>NC_051400.1:38621936-38622322 GCF_015228065.2 Penaeus monodon
TCACGGCGTATTTTGTGTGGGTTTTTAACCTGATGACTTCCAACCTCTGACGAAGGGTATTTTGGTGATGTATATCAAGAGACAGAATTGATTTGTAATTACGTCAAAATCAGACGAGGGAAGCGATTTACAGCAGCGTCAGGAACGTCACTGTCAGACGAGAGAAGTGATTTGTAAGAACGTCACGAACAGCAATAACAAACAAGAGAAGTGGTATGGTGGTTTGCAATAACATCGGGAACGTCAATACCAAACGAGAGTAGTGATTTGCAATAACATCGAGAACGTCAATATCGAACGAGAAGTTATTTGCAATAACGCCAATAACATCACCATTTCGTTCTCTAACTAATCTCGAAGACTGATCTGTGTTTTCAGAAAACTGC
>NC_051400.1:38622381-38623035 GCF_015228065.2 Penaeus monodon
CGTTATAGCATCCACGGCATCCTCAAGCTTGCCTGTCGTGTTTTTAAATACTTTTTGCAAGTGAACAAGAACACAAGAATTCGAAAAAAAAAAGAAAAATATATTTTAGAGATTTTTAGAAGATTCAGGATTATCTGCCAAATAGAGAAGAAGAAGGAAATTCTGTTTCTTTTATTTAATGAAAGTCGTATCAGAAGACAGAAAACCAGGAAGAATCATCATTTTGTTTAGTCGCCAAAATGCCTCGAAGGAAGAGCATTTGCACGTGCCTCAAGTGCTTGGAGGTAGGCCTAAGTAAAAATAGAGTGCATGTCATATACCCGGTTTAAATTATACGTTCAGCATACCGTTATACTAGATATATCAAATTCAGAATTTAATGCCAGTGAATATTTTTTTTTTCACTTCATTCCTTTCCCACGACGTATGTTTAAAAAAAATCTTAAACATGGAAGAAATAATAAACAGTTTCGTGTAGTATAAAAGCCGCCGTGTTTGCGATCAAGGGAATGATATTCGCGAGTGCCAAATAGAGTGCCAAGAGCCATGCGATATATGTAACCCGTAGCGCGTGTTGTTGGACCAGACCGTCAGACCAGCGAGTGACGTGTGAGGCGGTGCAGGTCAGGCCAAGGGAGGCGCGATATCCGAATT
>NC_051400.1:38623425-38624516 GCF_015228065.2 Penaeus monodon
TTTTGGAATGGTGGGTGACGGCGGGTAATAATGCAGTGCTAGTGTAGCTATACTGTACTCATTCGGTACTCCCATTAGTATTCGGAAATTCTCTTCGTGAAAGAGTGATATCTACAACGTGGCTTAATACATGGGTTTTAGTGCTCAGGGCCTTTTGGGGCCATGTTGTACTCTGGACATCTCAACATCTGCAGCGTTGTAGCCCTCCTCGAAGCAGAACGTGTCGGAATTAGAGCTGCATGCAAAATCAACAAACTATGAGAGCAAATATCTAGATGTATCAGAATCATTCACGCAAGAAATTCTTAGCATGGGATCCGCTCCGAAGGGAGAAATTAACACATTCTGCAATCAGGGCACTTGCTGATTTATTGATCATAGAAAATCGTTCTATATTAGCGACTTTCATCGCGGTCTGTACAGCCTTGTTATTGTTTTTTTTTTTTTACAATTTCAATAAAGTTTCTTTCTCGAATCTAAAAATTAATTAAAAGTTATTTGAGAAGTACAATGGCACAGGAGAGATTACTTGAACTGGCACTTCTGTTACTCTCACAAGATATTGCACGTCAGTTGAACTTAACTCTATTTATTGATCAGTTTGCAGAGATGAAGGCCAGGAAGAGAGATTCTTAAAGATAATTTTCATAGAAAATTCTTCAAAAGGTTCGCGTAAGTGTAGACCAGTCTTAGATTCTCTCATTTATTTTGCTGATCCAAAATCACTTCAGCTCACCGCATATATTCCAGCCGTGAAGTTAGTTGTGATTTTAAATATATAGTCAATCAAGACATTTATATTAACCAGTATGAGGCCCTGCTATGATTTAATGTTTTAAATGGTATTACTGAGTCAGGTTTAGATTCCTTTTTTGTTGAGACCATGTCACTTATGCATATTTATGTTCTGAAATATATAATACAGGTGTGAAGCAAACTAAACTATGAAAGTTTTTTTTTACATTTGCACTGTGCATATTATCATGGACACATTCATCAAACCTACCGTTTTCTCAAACCCTTTGGATGTTTAATATATTAATGTTTTATGTGCCAAGACATAAATAAATTTCAAAATATAACACGCACTC
>NC_051400.1:38624593-38624784 GCF_015228065.2 Penaeus monodon
GGGGGAAGGGGGAGGAGGGGCCTTTTCTCCCACGGTTACCGCCCTGTCTGCAACGTTTTTTTTCTATTTTTTATAGGAGGGGAGGGACAGTAATTGAAACTAAGCGTATACATACCGTAGATTATATGCGTGTAAATAAATGAATTGGACAATGTAAAATGTTTAGCGATACGTATATGTATTTACATACT
>NC_051400.1:38625302-38625484 GCF_015228065.2 Penaeus monodon
ACTAACAGCGCCTTCCCCCCTCCCCCCAGTCCTCCGGCACCCCGCTGTCCATGTTCGGCTTCCCGGGGCCGGACATCGAGTACCAGCCGTCCACGCAGGAGCTCATCGAGCGCCAGAGTCAGGACTTCGTGGACGAGCGCCTCGCTGAGTTCCAGGCGCAGATACATCAGCTGCAAGGTAAG
>NC_051400.1:38625559-38626081 GCF_015228065.2 Penaeus monodon
GGGGGGGTATGTTTATTTATCTTATTATCTTCATTTTCTCAAGTTGTCTGAATTGTATATTTCGGGCTACGTGTGCCTTCAAGCACGAAGTAAGTGTCATGTATTCTTTTAGGTTTTTCTTTCTCAATCAATATTTCTTTATTTACTCTTCAGAGGGATCGAGCCAGAATAGTGTTTCGGTGTTCTATATCTATTTTTTAGTGTGTGCCAATGTCGATTTCTGTAAAGGTCCTCATGGAGTACAACCATTGGTCAAAAGTATTTTTAAAAAATGTGCTGAAGTGCCGAAGATGTGCCAAAAGTCTAAGGACGCAACACATCCAACATGGGACGCCTCCAAAAGCCTAGATTCAAGTAGCTCCTAAGTGGAAAGTGAGGCTATCAACCCTTGGCTGATTACCCCTGTGTACAGCGAAGTCCAAACACGTAACCTGCGATGTGCCAAATGTGTAAATGTTTAGGGGAACATTTTGTTTGAAAGCGATAGGTTCCGGTGACTGTTTATGGAAAGGAGGAACTGCA
>NC_051400.1:38626952-38627653 GCF_015228065.2 Penaeus monodon
GTCAAGAACCACCATCAACTTGCAGTCCGCCAGCCGAGGCCTGGGATGTGGGTCAGCGAACCCTCACTCCGGTAAACACCTCGGTTTTTGTGCGACGCGAGAGTCCAAAGGGAGGGTGAAGGGAGGCAGGAAGGGGGGCGAGGTAAGGGGAGAGAAGAATGGGGTGAGGGGAGAAGGAGGAGGATGGGGAAGGGAGGGAGGGAGAGAGGGAGGAGAAGGTAGGAGGAGGGAAAGAAATGGGAGGGGGGAAGAGGAGGAGGAGGAGGGAAGCAAAGAAGGGGGTACGAGAAAGGTGGAAAAGAAGGAAGAGGAGGAGGGAGTAAAGGGAGTAGGGGAAGGTGTCGTTAGAGAACAAGATGGAGAAGAAAGAAGAAGAATATGAGAAAGGGCGAGAAAGAGAGAGAAAGGGGAATAGCAGGAGATAAAAAAAGGAAGAGGAAAGAGAAAATAGAATAAAAGAGAAGATAGATATATTTACCTTAAGGTGATTCAAACGAAATAGATTTCGTCTGTCGGAAGATAAGATGTGTTTTGTTAGGTAATGTTAACTCTTAATTGCATTCATTGACCGTGAGAGAGAATAAATGGAAAAAGGTATGAAGCAGGAGATAATAACATCCGGTAAAATTAGTATTAGCAGAAAGAAAACGTGGAAAGACGAGACAAGAAAGGAAATGTGAAAAGTGTAGGATGAGGATGAT
>NC_051400.1:38628192-38628404 GCF_015228065.2 Penaeus monodon
AACAAAATTACAATGTTCAGGAATGAAACAAAGAAAATTTAGTTATAAAACGGATGTAGAAAAAGGAAAAGAGAAAGGAGGAGGCAGTAAGTAGAAAGTCGCAATTTGAAACGCAATGTCTTCCATTATTATTGTGAATCGGACTTTTTATTCGATTTTATAAGTGTCAGTATGATTAACGTTTCTCCATTATACGATGTCCTTGCAAGAAG
>NC_051400.1:38628440-38628685 GCF_015228065.2 Penaeus monodon
CAAAAAATGACTTTGAAAGAGTAGACCTACGCTGGGAAGTGACTCATATCTTGGCATTGTTTTCACTCTCATTTTTTTTCATCTTCTATTTTTCCCTTCTCTTTCTTTAGGCCGTTGCTAGGCCTGTTAGTCGAAAAGCGATTACCGTATTTCAAAATAGGCTCTGAAGGTCAGTCAACCCCGTATTTCAATGACAGTTGTGGCATTTGTTTATTTCCGTATATTTCACCTAATTTATCTGCTCG
>NC_051400.1:38628959-38629187 GCF_015228065.2 Penaeus monodon
GTTTGTTTATTTTGTTCTTTGCTTATCCTCGTATTTATTTGTTCTGATTGTTTATTAATTCTGTTTTATCTCTTTTGTTTTAAGCTACTATTTTTTTCCCTTGTCCTTTCAATTAACGTTTTTTGTCCACTGAATTTCCTTTATCAATTGGCATTCACGTCTGGTTCCGGTGTTTTATGGTTAGTGTTGTTAATGATAGTAAATGTGAAAACCGAAAGAGGTTATTAA
>NC_051400.1:38629426-38629915 GCF_015228065.2 Penaeus monodon
TGGCGACATCATTACTACTTACTATATAATCCATCTCCTAGTCAGCTCACATTCACTTCAAGGAAGCCATTATTTATATTCATAATTCCATGAATGAAGAACCCGACCGACGAATAGCGCCTCTAGCGGTCGACCTTGGAACTATAAGATGTAAACAAACCGGCCATGTGGAGGCAAGTCGGAGGCCCAGCAAAGGGGGTTGAAACAATGCTATACCTTTCTCTTGTCTCTTATCTGTGGTATGATTACGAGGGTTTATTTTTTGTATGTAAAGAGAGTTCGTTTTGGTGTAGTTGATCTTATTGGTGTGGACGTTTTCTTTGTTACGTTATAATTTTGACAGGACTAACTAAGGAATCATGTTTTCTGTGTTAGGTATTGCCGAGTTGTCGATATTTTCGTTACTGAAAATTATAAGTAAAATGTTGTAGATAATTAATTAATTGCCGTCTTTACTGCCATTGCTCCCTGAACACAAAGCTTTAAGAC
>NC_051400.1:38630078-38630308 GCF_015228065.2 Penaeus monodon
ACCTGCTGTTGTTATCCCCTTGTGTGTTATCTCCGTGATTCATTATAAGGGCATTCCTCTTTCTTGCCTCCCCGTTACCTGTCACACTTCTAGGTGCAACGGTTGGCATATTGCGGTGGTCGTTTCCTCTCTCCAACATCCCTTTCTCTCCTCTCTTTCTCTTCTCTCTTTCCCCTCTCCCCTTTCCGCATCTCTTTCCCTCCTTCGCCGATAAATTTTCCCTTCCCTTC
>NC_051400.1:38630405-38630562 GCF_015228065.2 Penaeus monodon
CTATCCCTCTTTTTCTCCAAAACATGCGTTACACCTTGCCAACTATTTATTTTTATTTTTATTTCTCTCTCTGTAGCAAGTAATAACACCTGAGAGACAGCCACCACCTGCATATCTCCCACTCCCTACTCCACCTCCCTCTCTCACTCCCCTCTTT
>NC_051400.1:38630633-38630727 GCF_015228065.2 Penaeus monodon
TCCCCCCTTGCTCAAACTTTCTAGGAATTCAAAACACTTTTAGCAAGCCGTTGCGACGTAACAATAATACTTGCAAATCTCAGGTGTTTATAAG
>NC_051400.1:38631293-38631500 GCF_015228065.2 Penaeus monodon
GGTCTGGCAGCGAGCACGGGCAACTTCCTCGTATTCCATCTTATTCTTTATTTTACTTTTAATGGCAAATGCGTTTGTCATTCTACCTCATTCCCTCTTCCGTAGAAGCATTTGTTAGGGTGTCGGAAGCAGAGGCAGCTGTGTGCGGGGAGGAAGGAGAGGCGAAAGAGGCAATGAGGAAGTTGCAATAGTTTTTTGAGTCGTTGG
>NC_051400.1:38631529-38631631 GCF_015228065.2 Penaeus monodon
ACACGTTTATGCGGTTTGTTTGTTCGTTTTTATTCATTCGCTCGATTCGTTTCTTTTTATTCGTTTATTTGCCTATTTGTTCACTTTTAATCGTTTGTATAT
>NC_051400.1:38631731-38631891 GCF_015228065.2 Penaeus monodon
GCGTCCTATTATTTTTCGCCGAAACTGTGACAGTGTTTGACGATGACGATAGCATTTGTGGTTACAACAGTGATTGCATTGGTAAATATTCCTATTATGGTAATTACCATAATGACGATATTTTCACACTTGCCATAATCCTTGTTAGTAAACTTGACGT
>NC_051400.1:38631940-38632019 GCF_015228065.2 Penaeus monodon
GGATTTCACAAACACCCTTCTCTTTTTGCTTTTGGATCTCTGCTATTTGTTTCATCGCATGCTCCGCTTGTTCCCTTAT
>NC_051400.1:38632201-38632624 GCF_015228065.2 Penaeus monodon
CCTCCCCCCACCATCCACCTTATTCCATCACTCATTATACACCAACACTATTTCATCTCCTCTAATTCTATCAAACTAGAAAATTAAAATCATTAAACCGGAAACGTGATTAGTTCAACGGACTCTTGGAGATTAATATTAGGCCTGATTTAAGAGCCCAACTGCCTGCATTGGGAACAGGTGCAAGGTATTACCTAATATTGCACCAAGGTTGAGAGATTAAAAGGGTGGGGGTGGGGGGGGGAAGAGGAAAGATTATGTGGTTAAACTTGGTGCGAGATCGGGGATAAAGTTTGAATAATTAATGCGAATGGGAGGTAATGGAAGAATGGGGGGAAAATATATATTAGTATAGGATGAAAGGAGTGTGTGGTTTGAGTGATAATGGAGAAAATCTTTGGCGTGGGAGAAAATTTTGAGGTT
>NC_051400.1:38632663-38633666 GCF_015228065.2 Penaeus monodon
TATAGATAGTATTAGATTCTTCTATGATTTCAACGATTATCATCAAAGCAGAAATAAAGTTGGAGAGAAAAGTCTGAAAAATACACATGAGGCAAAACGAAAGAAAAAGAGAGAGAAAACATGATAGAGGGAGAGAAAAGCGTGAAAGAAAAATGAGGCAAAACAAGAAAATAGAGAGAGAAAACAAGAAAAAAAAGGGAGAGGAAACCCCGAAATAGGCATAAGAAGAGGAAAACGAGACGAGAAATGAGAAAGACATGGTGCAGAAGAGCAAGTGCAATTTTTGTCAAGGTTTCGGATGGCTATTTGTGGATTCCAAGAGTAAACACGATGACGTTTCAGGGATCTATTACTGATATTAGCATGATTATGAATTCCAACACTGCCATTGCTGTCAATAATGTCAACATAGATTAAATTGATTACTGAATTGACTGACTTTACTCTCGTTCAAAATATTGTGGCGGCATCTCTTAAGAAAAAAAAATAATGACATGACAGATCCTTACAGGACTCTGATTGGTCGCATGGTTTACCGAACCCATCTCTGATTGGTCACCAAAATCCCCCCGAAGATTGAAGAACTCTGATTGAGAGGCAATGATTGGTTCCCGGTCTGATCCTGGACCATTCCCGCCTTCCTATTGGCTGACACGAAACCGACCAATCAGGCTGCAAAACTCAATCTGTCACGGCCAGTCAAAAAAGAGTCAAATATTATTTCAATTTTTCCGTTACTCTCAGAAGGCTTAGGAACGACGTTAGGTAATACGCGCGCCCTATTTCTCTCTCCTGCCTGTATCCGTAAAAAAAAAAACAGTATTTATTTGAAGGAGAAGGCGGAGGGAGACGTGCTAAAGCGCCGGATACTCAGTATAACCGAGTCATCCGACCTCCATATTTGGCCGCCATTGTCTTAGGTTAGGCTGCAAGGTGGGAAAGGGGGGGGGGGAGTTTAGGGAATGGTGTATGTGAGTGTGTGAGGGGGGGGGGGAGTAAACCC
>NC_051400.1:38633712-38633883 GCF_015228065.2 Penaeus monodon
GTAAGTGTTTAATTAAAATTTTATTTCGTCTCATTCGCTGTCATCTCCATCACGATGTTGATGTGTTGTGGACGGAAACTCAAGGTCTCGTGTGACGTTTGCGAAGAGCATGATAATTCTAATATAGAACAGGATAAATGGAAGGAGAGAGCGTGGAAGATTAATAAAAAA
>NC_051400.1:38633908-38634781 GCF_015228065.2 Penaeus monodon
GATAAGAAAATCCTTGTTCTTCCCGCTTTTAAAAAGAAGGTTAATTAATATATATCGTGGATTAACGCGCGCGTGAGAGACGGTGTGAAGGTAAGGATATGTTTGGCGCCAAATTTGAAAAAAAAAAGAAAAACGGTGAGCGTGAAGGTCAGAAGCAGGGTGGGGAGGAAGAGTAGGGGGCCATAAAGGATGCAATAAGGGCGGAAATCACTCTTATCAAGCGGGATTTCCAACTCTATCGACGGGCGCGTGGTAGCGGTACTCGAAGCTGGTGGAAGAGAACATCGGCTATTATTATCGATGATGGAATGGTTTTAGATATCTCGTTTTTTGTTTGTGTTTTTTGTGTTGTTATCGTTATTTTTCCTTCCTTTGAGAGTTGTTTGGTGTTCCAGTTAGATTAAAGGCTTGAAAGTTCGTTGATCTGATATCACTTTAGAGGAATAAACAAACAAAAGTAAGTAACTGCGCGTAGGTAACTCTTTGACATGAGGTGGAATTTATATAATGAAAAAAAATAGAGAGAAATAGAGAAAGACGATAATAAACACATTCCACAGGAACAGAGGAAAGATATCATATAAACAAAAGCCTCAAACGAATCATGAAAACAACGATAGAAATAAAAAAAAATAATAAAAAAAATAAAAAGATGAAAGACTTTCCGAAATGTGGCGAGTACCACCCGTAGATTTCCGCAGATCTACCGTGTGGCATTTCCTGTCGGTGACGATACAAGCAGCAGCAAGCAAGGCAGCGAGAGACCTTGAGCCTCGCCGGGAATCGCCCAGGGCAACGGCCGTCTCTGAACAAGCATTCAGAACTGGTTTATCCAAGCATGCTGTAAAAGGAGGGGGTGGGTGGGTATCTAGG
>NC_051400.1:38635259-38635428 GCF_015228065.2 Penaeus monodon
GAGAGAGAGTAAGAGATTAATGCGCGCGCACACACCTAATTGGGTGGCCGCATTATCCTGTTGTGTTCTCCGCCACCAGAGCCGTACCTTCCGACCAAAGACGCTCTTTATCATCTCGGTCATCTGCTGCCACTTCTTCTGGCAGCCAATCTTGCGAGAATTTTCTAGC
>NC_051400.1:38635987-38636203 GCF_015228065.2 Penaeus monodon
CTAAAACACCTCCCTAGAATCCCCAAGTCTCCAAAACACGAATCCAAGCACAAAAAAGAAAGAAAGTTTTTACCTGTCGACACCATCACGGAAGGTCTGTCAGCCTGCGTTCGTATGCGTGCAAATTTTGGCAAGAGGTTCAAAGGTCTCAATTAGGCGGAGAATCTTATGCTTTAGAAGAGTAATTCTCGACCTTGGAGATCTTGAGATGGTTTA
>NC_051400.1:38636642-38636762 GCF_015228065.2 Penaeus monodon
TTGGGAAGACGCCTGCATGTCTAATTCTCCTCGGCGTGTCCTTTGCTCCTTTCTCAATCTGTTGCTCTTTCCGCCATTCGCTTCAGCTCGGTCTGCTGTTGAGTCGGTATCAGCGATTCG
>NC_051400.1:38637009-38637233 GCF_015228065.2 Penaeus monodon
CCGTGCAACTTGCAACAGTCTTCCCCCTCTTATCTCGTTCCTCCACGATGCAAATTGCATGATCTGGTATGTCTTGGCTTTGGTCGAGACGCTTATCGCAAAGACGGCATTTTTTTCCCTCAACACCGGATCTGATCGTTACAAAGTTACTCTTTTTTTTTCTTCTTGTTTTTAATTCTTTTCTTTCTCGGGAATTGAGAGAGGCTATCTCGTTGTTGTTTGTG
>NC_051400.1:38637365-38637474 GCF_015228065.2 Penaeus monodon
GAAAGAGGGCTTTGATTTTGTGAAATATGATGATATGAATACGGTAATCATAAGATAAGAGAAAATGTAGATAACAAAAGTAGATTG
Source organism: Penaeus monodon (assembly GCF_015228065.2). Lineage (NCBI taxonomy): Eukaryota > Metazoa > Arthropoda > Malacostraca > Decapoda > Penaeidae > Penaeus > Penaeus monodon. Next base: position 38,637,453 of record NC_051400.1, read on the forward strand.
TGGTCACGTGTGAGAAGGACCA
>NC_051400.1:38637730-38637986 GCF_015228065.2 Penaeus monodon
ACTAGACTGGAATTCCTTAAGCATTACTGCCTGGTAATGACTGTCATGTAAAGAAAAAGAATTGAAGGCAAGAGTTGACAGACGTTTGACAAGAGAGCCACGTTTCTTTCAGCAGCTTATATATTTATTCGTTTGTCTGCGTAATTCTGTGATTATTATAATGCTGTTATTCTTTTTGTTATTGTTATTTGTTGATACATGAATAGATCAATAAATATGTAAATGGATAAATGGGTAAATTAGTTGGCTGATAGAT
>NC_051400.1:38638089-38638530 GCF_015228065.2 Penaeus monodon
AATTCACCCCCGTCAGGACCAGTCTTAAAATTAACGCCAGTTTAATTTCCCGAGACACGTTTAAGACACGTTTAAGAGCGGTTGGCGCAATGAACACGACTGCGAACGGCGAAGGAGTGGTAATAGCAGATGGAAATGGCGGTGGCAGGAAAAACGAAATTTTGGAAAGGGGGGAGGAACTGTGAAGTTGAAAAGGTGGGGGGAGGGGGGGAGGGAAGTTGGATCGTTTGGTTAGGATAGTGGATCTTGAGTGTTTTTTTTTCAGGAGTTTTCAAAAAGAAAATCTTGTCAGTGTTTTGAATATGATGTTGTCTCGTAGGAAAATGGTGAATCTTAAGATAGAAAATTCTCGAATATTCGAAATTGAGACAGAAAAAAAGAGAGTTAGAACAACATAATAATTAAAAAAAAAAAACTCTATATTTCGAAAACAGGTGACAA
>NC_051400.1:38638563-38638752 GCF_015228065.2 Penaeus monodon
AAAAAAAAAGAGAAAAAAAAATCTTTCGGTGAAGTGAATAACCTTTGCCTTTTTATTTGATAATTTCCAGAAGTTCACTCGGTCTGAGGAGGGCGTGAGGGGGCAAAGGAACGGGGGGGGGGGGGGGAGGAGTCTTTACTATTATTAGCTGTGTCCTCATTATTATTATCATTAGCACTGCCATAATTG
>NC_051400.1:38639887-38640001 GCF_015228065.2 Penaeus monodon
TGCTCTTACCATCGCCCGCCGTGCAATGTTTTGCAACTTGGCGACCCGACCAACCGAGGGGGGAGGAGGGGGGGAGGCCGAGGGTTACTCCATGGCATCGACCTCTTTTGTTGA
>NC_051400.1:38640506-38640786 GCF_015228065.2 Penaeus monodon
AAATTGCAAACCGACACGTGACTAACCTGTGTGTTTGTGTTTCGAATGTTTATTGATTTTTATCCGATATCTCTTCTTCTCTCTGATTCATTATCGTCCTTTTTCACCCTTCCTTTCATCTCCTCATCCTTTTGCTATGCCAATCGCTGTGTGTTTCTTCTTTATCTTTATTTCTTAACTTTTCTCTTTCTCTTCTCTTTCTGTCGGGTTCCTCTTCTTATTGTTATGCTTATTCTTTTTATACTTATTTTTATTCTTTCATGTCTCTTTTATTCCTTTT
>NC_051400.1:38640813-38642082 GCF_015228065.2 Penaeus monodon
ATTATTATTCTCCTTCTATTTTTTTTGTCTTTTTTTCACCCATTCAATTACCCAACATTTATTTCTTCTATTACATTGCCTTGTCGTTTTATCCATTATATTCTTGTTCTTCATATATACACCCAATTTATACCATCTTCATACTTTCACTTTTAAATCCCAAACAGCACTATCTGCTTTTTCTCTCTTCTCTTTCTTTTTACATTTATCATATTTTATTCCTTTGCCTGACCTGTCTTCACGATCTTGGTTTGGAAAGTCAGGTCACTGGCGGCTCGTCGTGAGGTCGATTCGTGTCATTTGTTGCAACAAGTCACCTGGCAGAAGCATGATTAACCTGGTGAGAATGCAATTTACCTGATGGAAGAGTGATTAACCTGGTGAGAAGGTAATTATGTAGGTGGAAAAGTGATTAACCTGGTGAGAATGTAATTAAGTTGGTGGAAGAGTGATTGACCTGATGAGAAGGTAATTAACTCGAGATTAAAAGCTGATAAGATCCCGTAGATTGTCACGTGGTTTGATGTTGCATTTGTGACTGTGTATTGCTTCGCTTGATTTCTTCTTTTTTTGTACTTGTTTATGTTTATCAAGCTGGTTTATTTGTGTGTTTATTTGTTGTTATCTGTTTTGGGTTATTGTTTTTGTTGTTATTTATTCTTTGTTAGTTTGGGAAGAATGAATGACGGAAATTTTGAAAATCCGGGGAAAAAGGCTGTTCTGTAATGATCATTTTAAGGAACAAAAATATTAAGCTGTTTTCATGGACAGCAATGTTTCCCTGCAACGCATATTTCGATTCATTAACCCTGCAGTTACTATCTTTTCTAGTTTTATTCCGAAAAGGTTTATTTAAAAGTAAATTTAGAACGTATACATACATAATGGCACACCACAAGTACACATAAACTTTGAGATAGCCACATACACACACAATAAAAGAAAAACAAAACATTCTGCAACAGCTCTGCAACGAAACAAACAAAAATAAATTCTATTTCACCTACACATAAAGGCTATAATGCTTCTATCGTCCGACTTTGCTAACTCATCCACTTTAACGAGGATGGAAGATTGACACTTATGTGAGGGGGCGATAAGAGTTATCTCCTGTTTCAACTCGGATCACTTTGCTTAGGCTGATATTGCAATGTTAGCAACAAGGAGATATTCGGATAAGGAAGAAATATGTGATTTGAAGAAAAAGAGAGAAAGAAGGAAGAGAAATAGACAACAGAACTTTGGCTTTTTTTTTTTCTTTAAACTTCT
>NC_051400.1:38642306-38642508 GCF_015228065.2 Penaeus monodon
TCCAACTCATCCGTACCGAAGGATGGGGAGCTGGAAGTCTCGAGTATAAATAAGGCCCGGAAAATAGATGGAGGCGGTAGGGGGTAGGGGGTGGGGGGGGTGATGGAGAGGAACATTGGGGGTTGCATGAGAGGAGGTTGCAGTAGGGGTCAGGCAAGAAACGTTGTAAGGCATTTCCGTTCATGCTTTCACTTTTCGGATC
>NC_051400.1:38642621-38643348 GCF_015228065.2 Penaeus monodon
TTTGTTTTTTGGGTGTGGTGCTTATGTAGATGTTGTATAAAAGCGGCGATGTGTTTTTGTGTGTGTCGTGAATATAAAACGTTTGGCGATGTGTGGGGTTTGTTTGTGCGTGTTTTGAAATAGTGCCCAGTCTGTTTGGGGACACACAACAATGTCATGGCTTTTTTTCTAAAAAGGGGTGGGGACAGATTGTTGGCAAGGGTCGCAGATCTTTTATATTGTATTAATTTTCTTTTTTTTCGTCTTTTATCTGCTTGCTTATTGATATATTATAGAAGGTAATCCAAATTTTCATAAATACAAAGGACACTTGTATTTTTTTCTCTCGTGCACATTTTGATCATGATGCTAATGAGTTACTTTGATGTAAATAAAATTTTTTTAAAAAGGGAAATCGATGAAACACATTTAATTTTTATAGATGATGTTTAATTTATAGATAAAGTATTAATATCTAGGTACAGATAAATAGATAGGCAGATATAGGCTTATAAATAGAGATGATTATATCGATGCAAGAGTGAGGCAATCCCCCCTCCCCCCAAGTTAGTTAAATAGATATAATCACAAATGTATTAGATAATTAAGTATTTTTCCGACACAGCCTGGAATTATCATCACGTTTGTGGAAAGGGGTCGAAAATTTTTTTTAAAAATCACCATCTTTTTGACGTGACTTTTTCAAACGGTTTTCTTTCTTCCCCCAGGTATGTGATTAGTCGCTGTA
>NC_051400.1:38643654-38643729 GCF_015228065.2 Penaeus monodon
TCCGCCCGCCCCTCCCCCCCACCTCTCACTCCAAAAACATACCGCCTTCCCCATCCACTAGTCAGAGGCACCAAC
>NC_051400.1:38643820-38644029 GCF_015228065.2 Penaeus monodon
AAAACCCAAACCACACACACCGGCAAAGCCGTGTGCATCATTATTGTGTTTTAAAACCCTTTTTAATCTATGTTGTTTTGGGGGATTCATTGTCTTCTCTCCAAATACAAAGGCAAAATTAATCACACATTCGTTTATTCCATTCTGTTCTGAGTTATTTGGTTCTTTTGTTGTGCGTGATTGTTGTTTTAAAGATTATCCGGAGCGAA
>NC_051400.1:38644558-38644750 GCF_015228065.2 Penaeus monodon
CTTTTGGGTTGATTTTCAAAAAAAGAATTAAAAGAAACATTTTTTTTTCAGTATCTTCCCTCTCCTTTCCCAAAAGTCACTCTCTGTTTCTTTTTTTCCGCTATCCATTTCCCTCGGGGAATTATTCCGCTACTTTTTTTGCTTTAAAAATTTTTCTGGCGTATTCTTCTTTTGAAATGTGATTGTTTGGTG
>NC_051400.1:38645027-38645377 GCF_015228065.2 Penaeus monodon
TCATACTGCAAATCCACACTGACTCACAATCTCAAATTCAGGACCTTGACGTCTTCCTTTGATACGTGGAAAGCCATTCGTGGTCTTAGCTGGATCTCATGCAAGGGGGAAAGAGGAAGGAGAGAGTAAAAAGAGGAAGGAGAAAGAGGGATTGGGAGGGGGGATTGGAAGGAGAGAGTAGAAAGGGGGGAAGGAGGGAGGGGGATTGGAAGGAGAGAGTAGAAAGGGGAAGGAGAGAGAGGGATTGGAAGGAGGGATTAGCAAGAGGGAGAAGATGGCTCTGGAGTCACGGGTGGGAGGTCTCGTGTTTCTTCGTCCGTCTGCTTGTATCGTTCCCTAGGTCGATTATG
>NC_051400.1:38645953-38646146 GCF_015228065.2 Penaeus monodon
AATTGAATGAGGGCGTCTGAGCCAGTTTTTCCTCGGCCTCGCTCGATCCGCCCCAACAACCGGACCCATTTCAACGAAGCAGCCGAGGGGAGGAAGCGCGTTTGGAGGAGAGGGGAATCGGAAAACTAATGATAATGAGGGAGAGGTGGATAAAAAGGGTGGGAAAGTTTTGGGTGATATGGAAAAAAGGGGC
>NC_051400.1:38646425-38647206 GCF_015228065.2 Penaeus monodon
CTAATCACAGACACCTCAGGTTTTTAACAACCAACCGCCACAGAGCATCATAAGTTTCTCCCCCACGTTATGAATACTAATTTGCTTTATATAACCATGTGATCATCAGTACACGGAATGTCCCATGAGCTGAATTTAGTAAATAGTCGGCCTCTCAAGGATATGCTTTGTGTGAGAGACGTTGTTAGGAAGGTCAAGAATGTCGTTAGAATTTTGAATGTTTGAATATTTGAATTCGGTTTTGGATATTCTCGAGTTGGAGATCAAAATTTGCATTCTGATTATGATTTCAAAAGTTTGTATTGCCAGTTTTTCGACACATTTTGATTATAATTTGCTTGGCGAAGATAGAATGTTATTTTTTTTTAGATAAATATTTGCTAGAGTAACAACCAGAATTCTAAGAAAACGAGTCCTCGCCAAAATTGATTCAACGAAAATGGGAAATTACCGCCGATATACTGGAATAACTCTAACTTTCCCCTAAAAAAAAAACGAATCGATATATAAAAGTCATACGCCTGAACATTAAGCTTTTATCACCGAAGACAGTGAAATTAAAAAGAAATAAAACGTAAAACCTTACCCTAAAATCTGCATCAATAAATGCTGCCAGACTATGCTTTACGGTGGTAATGCATATTTTAAGAACCGCTTCGTGCACAAAGGTTATAAAAAGATGAAATGAGGTGAATAACACACGCTGGACGTTGTGAAATAGGAAGGGGGACAGGACAAGCGGCGGGGAAGCAGGAAACACGTGACAAGCAGTAGGAAGATA
>NC_051400.1:38647364-38647993 GCF_015228065.2 Penaeus monodon
GGCAGGCGACATGGGGGTCAGCATGCATGTAGGGAGGTTAAATGGGTAATAAAATGAGGGTAACTATTGCCCTGGGGAGTTATTGGGAGGGGAAAGACGGAGGCAAAGGGAGGGAGAGGGAGGAGGAAAGAGAACGGGAGAGGAAGAGAAGAGGAGAAGGGGTAAATGAGATGGAGAAAGGATAGAGGAAGTGAGGGAGCTAAAGAGAGTTTAAGTAAGAGTAGAAAAGAAATGAAGGAAAGGAAATTTAAAAAATGGGGTCAGGAAAAAAGAGAGAGAGAGAGAGAAAAGGTGTGGAGAGAAGGGAAGAAAAAATAGGAGATGAAGAGATGGTGAAAGAAAGAGGAGAGAAAAGGGAAATAAAAGAAATGGATTGAGAAGAAAAGTAGAAACTACGAGAAATAAAGAATAAACGCAGAAGAAAGAAAACCTAATAAATATAACTAAAATAAAACAATAAAATAAACAAAACGCAGATGAAAGAAAAGAAGAACCTCAACAGACAATCATGAACGAAAGAGCAAAAGAAAAACGAGGAGAGAAAATGGAAAAAGGGAATAAATTCACAGAAGAGAAGGAACCGAAGGGGAAGCAAAAGTACGGAGAGACGGAAGTAAATATGACTGGAA
>NC_051400.1:38648201-38648359 GCF_015228065.2 Penaeus monodon
GTGTAGTAGTGGTCATGCGAGGTTTTCGGGTCGATGCTAAGGGGCTGTGCATGACGGCTGGCGTGCTCACCTGTCGTTCATGATTCACTAGGTTGCCGCACCTTTTCTCTGGCCTTCGTCCCCTCTCCCTTCTCCCCTCCTTTAGCCTACTTCCCCTT
>NC_051400.1:38648444-38648718 GCF_015228065.2 Penaeus monodon
TCTACTTTTCTTTCTCTTCCTTTCCCCTCTTTTTCTCTCCCCTCCCTCTTCCTCGTCAGTGGAGAAAGAAAGGAAAACAATCTAACGCAGGGATATGTCTGGATTTCATTATCCACGATTCGCGACTGTATTATCAGTTTATCAATATTTCAGTTCTCTCTTCCATACTCTAAAGTTAGCTCCCCACAAGCTCCCCACTTCCCCCAACTTCCATTTTCTGCACCCCCCACTCCCTATCTCTTACCTACCCCTTAGACTACCCCCTACTTTGTAC
>NC_051400.1:38648974-38649249 GCF_015228065.2 Penaeus monodon
TGTACCGTGAGCGAAAACCAGCCATCGCGCGAACCTGCGTCTGGCGTCTAGGCATCGGGACCGCCCCGGATACAATACACGAAGTCCGGCGCGGTCAGTTGAGTTCACATCGAGCTTACGGGCTGGTGAGCTTATTTTTTTCGGTGACACTTTTCTTTCTTTTTTTGTGGGGGGGGGAGGGAGGAAGTATTTCGTTAGTGGATCTTTTGTTTCGAAGGCGGCGTTGATTTCTCAATGAAGATAGTAGATAACGGTGTTGTTTCGTGTGTGATTCG
>NC_051400.1:38649276-38651239 GCF_015228065.2 Penaeus monodon
TTTTCGTGCTACGTGTTGATTCAAGAAAAAAGGAGGAAGGAACGGACTTGACACGAGGTTCTCCGGATCATGAATGAAAGCGTAGATTGAAGCGTGAGTTATCTCGGCCAATTAAAACCCTCCGTTGACAAAGACCGACCAATGAGAACCTGGCAATTCTTCCGACCTCGAAGTGATAACCAATGAGAGGGTGCATTGAGTGACGTAATAATGCCATGGAAAAAAAGGCGTGTGTAAAAATCATATGTTTTATGGAGACAATATTGATTCGCACACACAAAGAGCTGTGTGTACGCGTGTGAAGAGAATTATTGCGTTTTGTTCGAGCATTTCTCCTCTAGGATTTAGGCTGTGTTGTGATGTGGCGCCTCGGCTGCGTTCGTTTGGCGTCGGCGGCTTTCCCCCCCCCCCCTTTGCAAGTGGGGCGCGAAGAGGGAAGACTTAGAAAAAAACTTGGGGAAATTTTGGCGTTTTAATGACTTAACTACAAACGGAAGCGTTTTTTCTGTCTTCCTTTTCTTCTTTTCTTTTATTCGTTTGCACTTTTATTTTTTCCCCTTTCTGTGATATTTCGTTTTGTTCTGTTTTATGTTTTTAGTTATCCCTTTGCTCTGCCTGATATTCGTTTTTTTCCGATCTTAATCTCACCTCTCCTCTTCCTTGTTTTGTCCTGCGTTTCCATCTTTCCCTACCCCTCTTCTTCTGTTTCTCCTTTTTTTAATGCCCACTATCTCTTCTCTTCTTTTCTTGCCTCTTCTTATCACCTCTTCTCCCATTCCATCGCCTTTCTCTTCTTCACCTCTTCCTTCTTTCCTTTTCACCTCCTCTCTCTCCGTCCTCCTGTTTTCCCTCTTTTTCCACCTTCCTTTCCCTTCCTCCTCTTCCTCCTCCTCTTCTTCTTCTTCTTCCTTCATCCTCGCTCTTGCTTCTTCCTTCCTTCCTTTCCTTTTTTCCTTTTCCTCCCGTTTCCTTCCTTATTATCTCCCTTATTTCCTCTCTTTCCTTCATTCTTCCCTCCCTTTTATTTTCTTCTTCCCTTCCTATTTTCCTTTCCTCTCTACTTCCTTCTTTCGTTCTTTCTCTTTCCTACTTCTTCATCTCTCTACACCCTTTCTTTCGTTCCTTCTCTCCTTTCCTTCTCTCACTTCTCGTTCTCTCTTTCCTCTCTCTAAACACTCATTCGATTTTTCTTGTTTCTTCTCTACTCCCCTTTCGTTGCTCACTTCCTCTCGTACTTCATCTTTACTGTTTTCGTTCTTTCTGCTTTCTTCATGCTCTTATTCTTTGTCTTTCTTTACTCTTATCTTACTTTGTTGTTCTTTCTCTTTCCTTCATCTCTTACTGTGTTCGTCCTTTCTTCTATCTCTATGCTTTAGCCTGTTTTGTTTTTCTTTGCTGTCATCTGTTACTTCTCGTCTTTTATTACTTCTTATCTCGCTAACCCACTCGTTCTCGTTCTTCATTATATTACTCTTGCCTTGCATAATCTCTTAATCTCTCTAACTTTTGTCTTCTCTTCTTCTCTCTCTATCTTTCGTCTTCTTCCTATCTCTTCATCTCTCTCCCTTCTTCGTCTTTCTCTTTCCTCATCTCTCTTCCTTCTTCGTCCTTCTTCCTCTCTCTCATCTCTCTCCACCCTTTTTCGTTTTTCTTTCCTACATCGCACGCACCAAGTTGTCTTGTAAAACGCATCAAAATAGATGTCAGAACTCCAATGTCCCTTTTTGCTAGGGCGATTGTAGGGGGGGATAGTTTGATAGTGTTTTGCTTGTTGTGTTGGTTTGTATTTTGTGTTTGTGTTGTGGTGGTTTGGTGTGTTTTTGTGGAGTTGTGGTGTTTGGTGTATATTGACTAATGTGTATGTGTATACTTAATAACATGCAAAACGCATTGAGTCATAATTCATTTCTCAAGAAGTTATGACAAATAATGAAAGTGAAAGTTTAAGCTATATGTGACCCAT
>NC_051400.1:38651488-38651619 GCF_015228065.2 Penaeus monodon
TTAAAAAAACGTATTGAGCAACAAGTTCCTTTCGTTAAGCGTTCAAGCACGATGAAAAAAAGAATAAAAACAATAGAAAAATACATAAATGTCTGAGAAACTTGCTTAATAGCTTCTTGTACAGTAGGTTT
>NC_051400.1:38651745-38652179 GCF_015228065.2 Penaeus monodon
AAGAAAGCATAAATACTTAAGTAACTGGTGCTCTACGTGACATATATATTAAGAAAACGGTTAACCTATTTTTAACCTATTTGACATATTTTTGTTCGTTTATTGTTGTTCTTGGAGTGGGAAGTAATGCGATATATTGAAATTCGGATATAAAGTATGAATAAGGAAATAATTTTAGTTTTATATAGATCCCGGTTTAGAAAGATCCTCAAGCGTTTATGTATATTTTATAGAACGCATATTTTAGAGCATTTATTCATTCTATTTTGCGTTGTTCTTCATCTTTATTCACTCTCTTGAAGTCGCTAAATTTGTCTTAAATATCCCGAAACTTTAAAAAAAAAGGAATCACGGTTAATTAAAGTCATAACGGTTGGATTCGGAGGCGGTCGGATGTGAGGTGATGGGCGTGCGAAAATGCTCGTCTACGCCCA
>NC_051400.1:38652325-38652405 GCF_015228065.2 Penaeus monodon
AAGATAAGAGGGCATGAAAGGTGATTATAAAAGTACCCTTTGAAACGAATATAAATAAAGTGTTTAATATTTCTATAAAC
>NC_051400.1:38652444-38652609 GCF_015228065.2 Penaeus monodon
AGAATTCTACAATATCTGCAACTGTAACTGTAACAGGAGTCGCAGTGTAACTCTAAATCTGCCCTAGTTCTGACTGATTAGCGATTATGTGGGCGGTGCCAGGCTGGAATTTCTTTAAAATGTGTCAGAGTGGGCGGCGGGAAAAAATAAAATCGGACACGTGTG
>NC_051400.1:38652791-38652873 GCF_015228065.2 Penaeus monodon
AAACGCTCCAGACGTATTTGTTTTGCAGTGTGTTCGTTAGTGTGTTCCTGGCTTTGGGGATGTTTATTACTTTAACCATACT
>NC_051400.1:38652902-38653077 GCF_015228065.2 Penaeus monodon
ATTGAACAGTAGCGAGGGCAGGTGACTTGCGCAGGATCGATCACTATCACAGATCGACCGGCTTAATTAGTCAGGTAATTACTTACCGTGACCGGCGCTCACTGGCCAACCTTTCCGCCTCTGAGGATTCGGACATGTTCCGCTCACGCTAAGATTCGTTTCACGCCAGTTTGTT
>NC_051400.1:38653108-38653526 GCF_015228065.2 Penaeus monodon
TTTTATGTTATTCCCGACTTTTTTTTCTGTCTTCCTTTACCTCGCATTCTTTTCTTAGCCTACTATACACACGCGTCAATAAAGCAGAAATACCATGCACACATCTCAATAGACTTTGAAAGCGATCGCAAGAACAGCTGATTGTGACGTCAGCTGATCATGCATGACCGGTACATCGGCTTCTAAATTACAGGTGTTTTAAAAGGCTCGGTTTTATTGGTAAGATTACAGGGGAGACTCTGCTGAACATGCAAAGTAATTGCATCTCTAAATTACAATCACGACATATTCGTGTGTTTAGATATTTAACGAGAAGGGGGGCGGGTGCTGGGCGAGTTAGTATGACTTCAAAATGTACGTAAAATGGAGTAAGTAGCGGTGTCTTTATCACATGCGTGTAAGTCTGCTAAGTGCGTGC
>NC_051400.1:38653656-38653928 GCF_015228065.2 Penaeus monodon
TTATGTGTCTAGGATTGTAATTGCGTGACCGTTTGTGTGCACTCGGATGCACTTTCTCGCGTGTGTGTGTTCCTGTGTGTGCGTCCCTCAGATTTTGATGGTGATCTTTGTTTTAATGGTGTGCTTGTGCAGACGAAGAAATTCGACCGAGGTAATTATTACCTAGCCTAGTTTAAAGACATTTTTATAATTACGTTTAACCAAAACGCCAGCGGGCAGCGACTGACCGAATGAGAAAGTAATGCAGTGGAAAATAAAGATAGCAGTTATAA
>NC_051400.1:38654597-38654756 GCF_015228065.2 Penaeus monodon
AAACAATACAAAAAATATAAGTGGGGGTTACTGAGCATGCGCAATTTGACGATTCATACATGGGTTTTGTTGGTGGGAAAGCGATGCTCTTTTGTTTTGTGACGTGTTCGTGATGGGATGGGCGCGAGGAATCGGGTTTTGTGGCCTGGTAGATAGGCG
>NC_051400.1:38655278-38655670 GCF_015228065.2 Penaeus monodon
AAAGGCAATGGGAGAAAAGGAACAGGAATTCTTCTGCTTAAGTCGAGGAATCATAATTATAAGAGGATTTTATTCAAAACTCGCATGCTGGATTATTCTCGCATATTTCAGTAAATTTCAGCTGTACGATAAATACGGAGTCGGGGGAGAAATGATAAAAAAGAGGTACGAAGAAGGAAGGAGGAAAGGGGGTTTATGGGGATGGGAAGGGAGGAGGAGGAAAGGCTAGAAACGGGGTAAATAGAGAAGGCGAAGAGAGGGCGGGGTGGGAACAGGGGGGGGGAGGGACCGAAGGGGATAAGGGAGGTGTGGGTAAGTTGAAAGGGGGGGGGGGGTTGAGGTCGGAGGTTAAGGCCTACAAACGAGCGGGAAGCTTTCAGCTGTCTATTTAA
>NC_051400.1:38656281-38656479 GCF_015228065.2 Penaeus monodon
ACACACATTAGGACCACACGTAAAATCAGCGCCCCCCCCCCTCTTCGCAAATAAAAACACACACACAAACTTCTACACACAGAGACACAACTCCATGTAAAGGTCCACCCTCACACAACCCCCCCCCCCACCACAAATAACCCCCCTCCCCTTATTCAAGCCCCTGCGACGCCCCCTTCACATCACCCCCCTAGAACG
>NC_051400.1:38656513-38656632 GCF_015228065.2 Penaeus monodon
TTCGTCAGATCACGTAACGAGCGCCATTGAAATCACCTTCAGCCGAAACACGGGCGTACATGCAGCAGGTGATCAGTCAAAGGGTCAGCGTGCAAGCGGGAAAGCGATATGTGAACGTC
>NC_051400.1:38656664-38656749 GCF_015228065.2 Penaeus monodon
AACTTTGAACGTCTGTTTTGCTGGTGCAATTATCGTCATTTTTGGAAAGAGATTGTGAAGTTTGTTTTTTTCAATTGGGGCGAAG
>NC_051400.1:38656790-38660064 GCF_015228065.2 Penaeus monodon
AGGCTATGATGACTCCATTTCTTGCGAAATGTTTACGTCTTATTTTTCTCTCTTTTTTTTCTTGTGGCTGGATTCTGTGGCAGTCTTTAGCGTGCGGTCGAGTGACGTTATTGTGGGAAGCATATTTTCCTCCGCTGACAACCGGATCGAGTCGGCATACACCATTCTCTCGTGTTGCGAGACGCTAAACAAAATAGGATCGAGAAAGAGAGAGTCGAAGGAGGGAGAAGACGGGCGAAGGGAGTCGAATTCGCTATAGCGGGGTCGCGCAAAAGGCCGGCTCCCTCAAGGTCTAACGTTGCCGGGGTAACTCTGTGTCTTATTTCGATTTTAACGAATTAAAAAAGAATGTTTCGCAGGAAAACCCACTGCTGCCGTTACGCCCAAAGTAATGGCGGTTTGGTGGAAGAGAAATTAAGAGATGACATTCATCTGTTGTCCGGTTGTGTTGTTGGTGATCGTGCGTCTGGCAGCGTGTGCGGCGCCATACCACCCAATTCGTGACACTTGGAAGCTGCTGGACGAGGGGGGACCTGGGACTTGATATTAAATGGACCCCTTGAGAGGTGAATTGAAGGCATATTAACTCCGACGAAAGGGAGAGATAGAAAAGGGCGAGAGGAGGAGGTCAGAGTACCTGAAGAGAGAAGGAAGGACAGGAGCTCGAGGCCGTGGGCGAGGTGGCCGGGCAGGAAGGGAGGTGGGTGTGTGGGCCGACGAGGTAAACGCTGGTTGGGCGGGTGTCGGGTGAGCGCGGACGTCGGAGCGCCAGGCAGGCACAGTGCGACCCCGTCAGTGATCACGCGTGCACGCCGACGGTCCGCGACAACGAACACGCGGCCGCAACGCCGGTCCATGAGTGCCGCCGTCACACGCAAACATGGCTGACAAGAGTCCAGGGAAGTCGCCCACGCCCTCGGGTGGGGGCGGCGACGACGACCGCGGCAGAACGGAAAAGCGGCCGCGGTCTCTGCTCAACAAGGTGTCGTTCTTCGAGCAGGTGTGGTGGGGTCGGGCCAGGTCGCCCTCGATCGAGAGGGCTGGCGCCGGCCGCAGGGAGGGCGGCATCTCTCCCGACGTGGAGGTCGGGACGGAGGTGGTGGTGGAGGACGTGGCCGACGACGGCCCCGGCCAAGAGAAGCGGCCCCGGAGGACGAGCGTCAGCCCCGAGCGCCACGACCAGCACCGGCGGTCGTCCGAGGAGGAGTGGGAGTGGGTGGAGGACGAGAGCAGCTCCTCCACGCTCGCCGAGGATATCGAGCGGCGCCTGGAGGAGCGGCGGAGGATGCGCTCGAGCAGCGTCTCTCCCACGAGGGAGTGGGTGCAGCTGCGGCGGGGCGGCGACGATGCGAAGGGCCACGAGCGCCGCGAGCCTTCGCCCGAGCCGTGGGAGTCCACCTACTCCGCCAGGGGCTCGTCCATGGCCGAGGAGATCGAGCGGCGCCTCGAGGCCCACCGCCAGGAGGTGCGACAGCGGCTGTCGTCGCCCGTGAAGGAGTGGCCGCAGCTACGGCAGTCGCCCGGGCCGAGGTCAAGCCGCGGCACTACGCCCGAGCCGAGGTCAAGCCGCGGCGCCACGCCCGAGCCGAGGTCAAGCCGCGGCGCCACGCCCGAGCGCGAGGAAGCGCCGGAGGCCGAGTCAAGGAGGAGCCCGGCGCGGCAGCTGGTGAGCCGCGAGGTGGTGGCGAAGGCCGAGCGCCGCGGCGGCGTGGCGAAGGCCGTCACCTCGACGACGCACACGACGACGGTTTGGGGCGCCGCCGGAGACGCCAAGCCGCACACGGAGACGCACTCCTCCAGCGACCACCTGGAGGAGGACGACCCCGACAGCGCTGGCCAGGAGGGCTTCCAGCGCGTCGAGGAGGAGGAGCGGGAGAGCGTGGAGCACGGGGACCGCGTCAGGTACCACCGCGTTGTGGTGCGTCGCACCGTCGAGCGCACCGTCAGCACGTCGCCAGAGCCGATGGAGCAGGAGGGCGCCGTGTCCCCGCGGCTCCTCAGCCCCTCCCCGCCCCCCGGCGAGGCTGGCGTGGCGCCCCAGCACGCTCACAAGACTCGCAGCAGGACCAAATCGGGACCGCGATCCAGACTCCGATCCCGCACGCCCTCCGTCGAGCGCATCCTGGAGGTGGAGGAAGCGGAGGACTCGCCCGCAGTGTCTCTCTCCTCCTCGACCGACCCGCGAATCCTAGATGCCCCCGAAGAAGAACAGCGCACCGCCAGCGCCGCCAGCAAGAGCAGCGCGTCCCCAGATCAATCTCCCGAAAAGGCTCCCGGCGAGCAGCCCTCGAGCAGGAGCGGCCAGGAGGCGGCGAGCCCCGACGAGCGCCTGACGATGGAGGCGGTGAGCACCGTGCAGTGGGAGGATGGTGGCACCCGGAACGAGGTCCGCCGCTATAGCACCCGGGTCCTGATCCGCGACCGCGACCCGAACTACACCAAGTACGTGATGACCTCCCGCACCGCCTCCCGCGACTCGCTCTTCTCCACCGCCAGCAGCAGCGAGGAGTCGCCGCGGTGGGAGGGCGCCCCCGCCTGGGTGGCCAGGGTCACCCCGCAGCCCGCCGACGAAGACGCGCCGGAAGGAGGAGACAAGGGGGTCTTCCGGCAGAGGTCCAAGCAGTACCAGCAGCACATCTCCAGCCTCAAAGGTGAGGACACGCGCCCGCGCTCTCCGCTCGCCCATTGGCCAGCGATGAAGGGCGTCGTAGCAGTGTCTATCGTATATATGATTATCATAACGTGTTTGATCTCTTTTGGCATGATTGTCTCAACTGCCCAGCATTGCCCTTTTCCCCCACCCGCGCGCAATACTCGATTTCCAGCACAAAATTATTATAAAATTAAGATGTACACTAAATACCTCGCCTCTTCATACACAGACAGAGAGGATTGAAAACCCTCCGTATCATTTACGCAAACAACCACATCCCTCAGTATGAAAAGAAGCCAGTTATCTCTACTGAGAATTACGAAGAATCCAGGGCTGGGGGAGGGGAGAGACAAAAATCTCCCCGCTTCAAAATGTGTAGAATAACACACATGACACCCGGGTTCTCTCAAGGCGACATGCGCTATCAGCTGCTCGTTAACACTAAAGGCATGGCGATTAGCTGTTATCACGAGTTTATCTTACTCATCAGCGGGAAGACTGTGATTAAGAAAGCGCCTGAAGTCTTGCTTCTTCACAATTGCTGTTTTTTTTTACTTTGTCGGAATTGCGTTTATCCTTTTGAGAAGGTTATAAAAGACAAGGGATGAGAGAGGGAGGGAG
>NC_051400.1:38660191-38660303 GCF_015228065.2 Penaeus monodon
AGGGATGTTCTCCCCACATTCTATCGCAATTCTTTCGCAACGAAGACTATTTTAGCGGTGACTGAGGCTTCGCATTTTCGCGGAAGACAGGTTATCCTGTTTTTTTCTTATT
>NC_051400.1:38660444-38660511 GCF_015228065.2 Penaeus monodon
GGATTGTTCGCCAACGATGTATCTCTGGCAACGTAAACTAAATGAAAATATTGCCGGCACATATCAA
>NC_051400.1:38660650-38661198 GCF_015228065.2 Penaeus monodon
GGAAAGAGGAAGAGGAGAAAAAAGGAGGAAGAGGGGGAGAGAATGGAGGAAAGTGTAGGAGGAGGAAAAAAAGATGAAAGGACACGAAGAGGAAGTAACCGGCAGAGAAGAGAAAGGTAGAAGAACAGTAAGAGAGGCGGGGGAAGAAGGTATGAAAGGGGGAGATGGAGAGAGGGGGAAAATGTGTGAGAGAGAGGAGAAAGAGGAGAAGTATTAGGGAAGAGGTGGAAGTTCGGGTAGGAAGAAGGAGGTAGGGGAGAGGGAAAGATTAAGGATAGAAGGAGGGGGAGAGAAAAGGGGTGTGAGGGGGAGGAGAAGGAGGAGGGAGGTAAGGGAGAGGGGAAGAAGGTGTTTCGAGTAGGAGTAAGGAGGTGGGGGAGAGGGGGGGAGGGGAGCGGTCAGCGGGTGCGCAGGTATGCCCGACAGAGCGGTGTTGCCAAGCGTCGACAGGGGGCGCTCCGGGCAGGTGGGGTCGCGTGGGTGTCGGGCAGGCGTCGAAGGGGTAGGTGGGTAGGTGGGTGGGAGGGTAAGAAGGTGGGCAGGAGGCA
>NC_051400.1:38661309-38661753 GCF_015228065.2 Penaeus monodon
TGAATAGAATACTGAAGAAAGAGAAATCAACAAGGAATTTTTGAGCTTCGAAAAACACAAATCCAATTCACCAAACGTGTGTCAAAGAACTGATAATTTGTCGGAAAATGTAAGACAAAGGTTAAAACGAAAGGGAAAGTTTTTAAAAGTTTTAAAAATAAGAGTAAATAAGTGAAGAATTAAAAATCTACTTAAAATCTAGAAAAAAAATCGAGACAAACGAAAAGAATAAAAATAAATGAATCCCAAAACACAAAAAATAAAGAATAATAAACAAAGAACATTAAGATACAAAGCTGAAAATGAAAAAGAAAGAAAGAAAAAAAAAGTTAAATTTGTCAGTATCGGAGCCTTTATCGCCGAGAGGAACGCAAAGATCACACAGCTTCCGGTCGATCTCAGGAGGTTGGCGAAGATACAGGTCGATAAGGAAATTGTGGGAAA
>NC_051400.1:38661892-38662018 GCF_015228065.2 Penaeus monodon
AGAACGTAAACAGAACGTAATAATCATAATCTGAGATTTTTTTTTATCGTAACTGACTAGTTCAATAAATTATATATAATCACATACTTGGGCTGATAGAGATACACTCACTCAAAAAAATGTGTG
>NC_051400.1:38662114-38662397 GCF_015228065.2 Penaeus monodon
CATGCGATAGTAAATTTTCCGATCGAAATTTATCATTCACAGACACCGTATACGTCTCAATATATAACTTTCTTGCAAAAAGATATGATAACCGGTAAATAAAGAAAAGAGAAATATATATATATAAATACACGTTACCGGTACGTGATGGAAAGGCGAGATGTCGAGTGATATGATATCGACAGCAGAGCGGGATGTGATGATGATAAGTGGAGAGATCGTGTACGGCGTTGGCCATCCTTCTCAGACGGTGATGACGCCAGACTCCCCCTGGGGTTTCGTA
>NC_051400.1:38662825-38662894 GCF_015228065.2 Penaeus monodon
AGAAGAAGGAAACGGTAGAGATTAAGAGCAAAATGACGTATTATAAATAGAGTAGAGACAGATTAGAAG
>NC_051400.1:38662976-38663137 GCF_015228065.2 Penaeus monodon
TAGAACCTTTAGAACCAGTAGAGGTAATAAACTGGCCAAGAATAAGGTAAAGGCGGAAGAGAAGGGAATCACGAATGAAGGAACAAAGCAGAAAGGGAAAGAGACGAAAAGAGAAAGGAACAAGTAAAGGGAACGAGCAGAAACAAAAGAGGTGAAATAGC
>NC_051400.1:38663207-38663722 GCF_015228065.2 Penaeus monodon
GCATAACGGAAATGAAATACAATTGAAAACATAATGCATAGGAAAAGAAAATGACGAATTGCATGATTGTTAATGATTATAAATAGCAAAAGAAGCTAGAACATTATGGCAAGCATTGTTACCGGAAATACAAAAAAAAAATGAAAAGTAGGACGATTTGGAAACTGTGAAAAAAAGATAAAAGCAAAAAATGTATATAATAATAATAAAAAATTCGAATTATACATAGGAACCCCCCATCACCCCCCCCCTCCCCCATGACACACATAAAACACCATAATAACGTTCAAATGTCATAGTGCCTATTTAACTACCCTTTGAACTTTTTTCTCGATTCAATTTAACAGATGATATCATACTAGTGTCATGCCGAGGGGGGGGGGGGATGTCATGCACAAGCATACGTTCAGGAATCCGCATGACTGTGCATGGTTAATCTACAATGGCCCGGGTGTCGGCGAATGCGTGGAGTGAACGAGGAACAGCAAAGAGCGTTTTTTCATAGTTATTATTAT
>NC_051400.1:38663833-38663900 GCF_015228065.2 Penaeus monodon
GGGGGAGGGTATTTTATCACTTTTTCTTTTTCTATTCCCGACTTCTTACTGAATTAAATGGGGATGG
>NC_051400.1:38663981-38664496 GCF_015228065.2 Penaeus monodon
TTTCCCTTTTCCTCCTTCCTTTCCTTTTCTTAATTATATTTATCATTATATTTTCATAACTTTCGAAGAATCTGTTACCGGCATTTGTCCTGCTTGCCTTGGGGTAAGAGGGACACTGACCGAGAAAAGGTCATTTTCCATTAATAATGTTTACTGACCTTTACATAACATCATAACAGGTATTGGCACCTGCAGATTCCATTAATGATGTTTACTGAACTTACAAAGCGCTGTGAGTCGTGTTGAACCTGCTGAGGAAAGAAACTGCTTCGGGTCATATTAACCTATTTTGGAATTCCGTTAAATCCGTTATGTCACGTGATACAGCGAAAGAGAAGTTCGATATTTGAAATTGTTTGTCTTGGATTAAGGTCGATTGCAGTTAAGGTCGGTTTTGTAGGTTTAGTGATCTTGTGTTTCTCGTGTAGTTACTAAAAAATCAACAGTGGGTTTGTTTTTAATGTAGAGAGTTTGAGGAATGTTGCTGCTGGATGTGTGGTCACGTATTATTTATG
>NC_051400.1:38664762-38664986 GCF_015228065.2 Penaeus monodon
ATTTCCATATCTTAATCTATTCGACATTTCTTTAATAACCTTTGCCCTCCGGTAACATCAGGCGAGTAACCGAGGCAAAGAAAACGGCTTATGGATTTTCCCGCTAGATGGCATTGACTTCCAATCCTGCCATGCTTTTCTCGATATTTTCTTACAATTTCGTGGGTGTATAAATATGTAAATCTGTGTATATTTTACTTGAGAAGGATAGAGCTAGATACGGA
>NC_051400.1:38665090-38665673 GCF_015228065.2 Penaeus monodon
AGGAGACAGAGGCAACAGACGATAGTGAAGCAGGTACGAGAAACAGAGAAACGAAAACAGAGTTTGTATTGATTATACCTTCGCCAGGAACCATGAAATTGCTATTTGCCTTTTGCCACATCGGTAAATCAGTGGAATTACAGAAAGTTGAGATTCAGCTGAGCGTGGGTGTGTTTAACCCCTTTTCTATCTCAACATCTAGAGCTACTTTCATTCGAAATTGTCTTAAATTTGACCCTTGCGAACATCAGTGGGAAAAGAAAACGGGAAAGGAAAGCAGGGGAGAGGTGAAAGTGCAAAGAAAACGGAGAAGTTACAGAAAACGAGATGCAGAGGAAGTGAACTGTAGTTGTGAAATCCTTCCAAAAAAAGAAGGGGGGGGGGAGAAGGAAGGCAAAGAGGGGAGAGGAAATAGGCCGAGAATGGGATATAGATGAGATGAATAGGAATGCGGGAAGGAACCGGACGAGGCGAAATCCCCGAGGTTTAAACGGTTTTCTGCTCTGAGCTCGCGCTGCTTTGCGTCCATATTCATGAGCCGCCCAGGAGGGAACGGGCAGACAATACACCTTGTGTGTTTATG
>NC_051400.1:38666018-38666218 GCF_015228065.2 Penaeus monodon
CCTTTACGAACATAACATAAAGCGGAAATAATTCAAGAAGGGCAGTTAACACCTGGATAACACCTGCAGTGACATCATCAGTGGGTGTTATTACCAAGGCCTGCTGAACACACTGGCCGCCGGACGCACAGTGTTAGTTCACCTGGAGAAAGGAGGGTCTGAGTAAAGCGTGTGTAATAACATCTGCCCTTAGTTCTCTC
>NC_051400.1:38666394-38666532 GCF_015228065.2 Penaeus monodon
CACGCAGTTACTGACGGAATATGCATTACACGTCGGAAACAACGCAGACAGGACCCGCGCCCCTAGAACTGATCCAAGTCTGACCTGACAATGACCTCGTGACATGATTGGGATGAGGACACGTGATGCCCGCTGTCT
>NC_051400.1:38666629-38667088 GCF_015228065.2 Penaeus monodon
ACATAATCGCCTCATTTGCATATTCTTCACTTTGTTCTTGGTTACCATATGTTCGTAATTGTCATGAGGATGTGAGAGAGGATTGGGTGAAGGAAGAGGGGGGGAGGAGGGAAAGAGGAAATAGAGAAGAGGAAAAAAATAGAAAGGTATGAGAGATGGAAAGAGAGGAAGAATAAGAGGGTTTAGCGAAGTACGAAGTAGGGTGAGAGAAGAGAAGACGAATAAAGAACAGAAGAGGAAGAGGGGAGAAGGAGATTGGGAGGAAGGAAGATAGAAGGAGGAAGAGATGAAGATGAAAAGAGAGGAAAGGAGAAGAGAGAGAGAAGGAGAAAAGGGAGAAGAATAATTGCGAAATAGAGGAGGGGGAGCAGGAGGAGAGGTGGAAAGAAGGAGGAAAGAGAGAGAAAAGGGGAGAAGAGAGAGAGAACAATAAGGAATTTACCTTACAGATGGTACGTA
>NC_051400.1:38667120-38667255 GCF_015228065.2 Penaeus monodon
ACCGTAGTTTGAGAAGTTAATGACGTGTATATTGAATTATGCTAATTTTTTCCTCATTTCTTGTGTGTGGGTGGTAATGCATTAATGTTCTCGACGAGGCGCTTTATTCTTATTTATGATTCATACAATGTTTCT
>NC_051400.1:38667383-38667547 GCF_015228065.2 Penaeus monodon
TCTTAACTTCCCCCGCCCCTTTCGGAAAAAGGTAAAGCTCTACACACAATGATCATCTCCGAGCCCACGCCACAGCATCACAGCATCCCTGATCGCCAAGACACTTAGAGAGGGAGGAGGAGGAGTGTCAGTGTGTCAGTGTGAGCGAGTCGACCTTGCCTTAA
>NC_051400.1:38667909-38667980 GCF_015228065.2 Penaeus monodon
ACTTCGTCTCGTTTCTGCGCTTTTTCTCTCTTCCCTTTTATCGTTGTTTTTCTTCCGAGGCTCTTTCGTAG
>NC_051400.1:38668084-38668763 GCF_015228065.2 Penaeus monodon
TCCCAAGGTTTATCTTTTTTTATCTATGTTGTAATTATTTTAAATCTCATCCTCCTTTTCTTTTCTTCGCTCCTATTTGTCTCTTTGAAAAAAATCAAAAAGCGAAAGTAGGAGATTTAATGCAAGATCATCCTTCCTTCAGCAACAACAAAGGGGAAAAAAACAATCGAAAAACTGACAAAAAAAAAACATGAAAGCAACAACAAAATACGGATTTTTTATGCCAGCCTTTCTTGGGCATACGAAGGCCACAAGAAACTAAACAGTTACGCCCTTTTGTCATATTTCTCCCTATATCAATTTTTAATATATTCTTTAATCTTAAATTCAGTCGTATCTACTTATCTCAACTCTCTTCAATGACAATTAAATTAGAGTTAATTAAAAGAGGAAAAAAATTATCGAAAAAGATAAGTTATTCATTAAAAAAAAATGCGCATTTCTTCGTTCATTTGTTCACGCGTTGCCAACCTTCACGTATGGCAAGGTGCGCGGCGTTGCCATATCGCCAATTACAGTACATTTCTTATGACACTTCCTGGTTCCGCCTGACTGGTACCTGGGGGCATGAGTAAGCAGAAATTAAGAAGAGTGGTTGTGTTGTAAATAGAAAGCTTTTTAGTTTACTATTTACACTGTTATTTTATTTATTTTTTATGTGTGTTTGTAGATTACTTAG
>NC_051400.1:38669037-38669164 GCF_015228065.2 Penaeus monodon
GTCATTATATCGAATTAAGTACAATTAGGTCAGAAAATAATGTTGAAATATTAGCACACGAGCTGAGTAATAAATATGACAGTGTGTAATAGCAGAGCATTAGAGAAGCAAGAAAGATGTGATGAAA
>NC_051400.1:38669330-38670031 GCF_015228065.2 Penaeus monodon
CCCTTAAAAAGAAAAAGAAAGGCAAGAATGAGTTAGCAGAATCAGCAGAAAGTTGGCTTTGATAGACAAGAAAAAATATTGACTGTTGAGAGCGTTTTCGGAATAAATGTTTGCAAATATATTTAGGCGGAGAAGCAGGTAGATGGTATACATACAAAAAGTGGTTATATCATAGACATACGCAGCTATATAATGGTAAGGACAAAGGGGAAATTAATATTTTTAGAAAACAATGATCGGAAAAAGAATGAGAAAAGACAAATAAGTAAATAAAGATAGAACAATTTATAAACCATTGAAATGAAATGGAGGAAAAAACGACTGGAATTTCATTAACCATTTCTTTTGTTTATAATTTTCCCCCCAAAGCTCACCACCATCAATAAACACACATCAAGAAAATACGAAATGTAAAGACAAAACACGTGTGCTTGGGTGCTTACTCGTATATATATGCCTACGTGCTTGCTTGCGTGTGTGTCTGCTCTGCCTCACTGACCAGCTGCTCGCAAAAAAAGAAGAGAAAATGAAGAGGAATTAGCAAATAAATAAAAGAACAGGTGTATTTATTCGTGATAAGAATGCCTTTATACCTGCTTGTGATTATCCTTATTATAGCGGAGAACATTATTTTAGATCATCATTACTACATAACTGAAAATTCGCAGAGTGTATTATGTGGTAGCATTTTGTATACTGTT
>NC_051400.1:38670100-38670242 GCF_015228065.2 Penaeus monodon
AGAAAAATGTGGTGAGGGTGATAATATGCAAATTAATTGACGATTTTTGGAATACGTAAAGAAGTGCCACTCACCTTTGGCACTGTGACTTGTTCTTCCGTGTCCCCTTGTCTTCTCTGTGCAAGATGATGGGCGTCAATAA
>NC_051400.1:38670662-38670946 GCF_015228065.2 Penaeus monodon
ATGCTACGACAAGCTCAGTGCGGGCAATGGTAGGATAAATACAAAAAAAACTAACATCCTTTAACATATCTGCCCCTTTTTACATTCGTTCCCTCAACATCTTCATTTCCCATCGCTTTCCTACCTTTCTTTTCTCTTTCTTAAAGAGTGACGAATTGTTGTAGAGGAAAAGTAGGGAAATGAAGAGTAGTATTTACAAGGTAAAAAATAAAAGAAACGTGCTGAAAGATTGTCTTGAAATGTTCCTCAAAATAATGAATGATAATTTGCAGAGATATTTGACA
>NC_051400.1:38671135-38671235 GCF_015228065.2 Penaeus monodon
GCGTAATGAAGATTGAGAGGATGAGAAGGACAGACAGATAAATAGATGCTATATCTAAACCTGAAACACGAAAATAAAACCCACCCACAAATAAACCCCC
>NC_051400.1:38671331-38671487 GCF_015228065.2 Penaeus monodon
GGGAAGGGTGATTAATGAACCGGGTGTCTTAGGTCGAAGTCTAAGTGGAAGACATCCATTAATTTGAATCCTTTGTTTTGACATCGACGGAGGGGATGAAGGACCTGTCGATCTGTCTTTGGATTCCTGATGCGGAAGATAATCGGAAGCAAGATT
>NC_051400.1:38671902-38672205 GCF_015228065.2 Penaeus monodon
TGTGTGTTCACCACTCTTCCGTTTTCTCTCCTTACTTTTTTTTCAAAAAATCAATAATGATTGAAAACATTTTAATCTCTATTCACCTTGTCCCTTTTTTAATATATTTAACTACAATTATATACACAATTTTCAGAAGTACATATAATGCGATACGGTAAAAAAGAATCTTGACTCTAAAAGAAAGACTGTAATATTAATGCTATATTTAGGATATACAGTAAAAAGTGCCACTCACTTTTGCATCTGTGTACTTGTCACTTCTACCATCGTCTTCCTAGCAAGATGATGACGTCACATAAT
>NC_051400.1:38672261-38672579 GCF_015228065.2 Penaeus monodon
AGTTATAAATACCATGACATCATCACCAGAGGAAGAAGGTATGGGCGTAAGAAACGTACATGTGCGTATGTATGAACGTAAGAAGCATTACACACACAAGACACGCACATGACATTAACGCTATACATGGCTCAGCCCGGTGAACTTGAACCTAGATCCGCCTGGACAGACTGCTAGTTGTTGCTAGTCAGAACTAGGACCTTGCTTTGCTCTCGCCTGATGGAGATGCAAATTGCGGCCGCGGTCATGGGGGTGGCAATATGCGAGTCTTTGGGGTATGGAGGGTTGGGGGGAAGGGTGGCTTTGGGCTTCGCGATT
>NC_051400.1:38673105-38673246 GCF_015228065.2 Penaeus monodon
TTAAGCCACACAAAAAAAAACACACAAAAAGACCACATCTCAAGTTCACGTGACAGTGTAACACCAACGTAAACAAACGGAATCACGTGACAAGGTTTTGGCGAGAAGCGTGAATGGCCATACTGGTAGGGGGGGGGGGGC
>NC_051400.1:38673704-38673901 GCF_015228065.2 Penaeus monodon
ACAAGTTCTGCTGAGTCATGGTGATTAGCCAGTTTAAAAGCCATGAGCGACAACGATCTGGTTCCGTAATGGCCTCTGGACACGGTGAACAACTGTTGAACATCGCTGAACATACGAACAGCCTTTTGGTGAACAAATGATGATGAGGGTGTTATGAATTCCTTTTTAGGTTTTATATATGGGATTTTATTCATACA
>NC_051400.1:38673961-38674430 GCF_015228065.2 Penaeus monodon
TTCATTACTTATACGTCCTTTTCACAGTTAACGTAAGAACAACGTGAGCAAGAATGAGTTTAGGTGAACAAAAAAACAGCGTGAACATAGACGAACACTTGGTAAACAGAACAGCAGGAGCAAGGATGAACATTTAGCGAACACAAGACCGGCATCGACACAGAAGAACATTCGATAATAAAAAGAGAAATAGCTTCAGTACAGGTGACGGACAAGAGAACAGTCTGAACACGGATGAACTCTGGTGAACAGGGCGTTGTGAAAGGAAGGAACAGAGGAGGAGTAGGATGATTGATCTGTCGTTCGAATTTAAGGCGGTAATAAGGAAAATTATTTATAATCTGTCTTCTCCACTGCTGTTATTGTTATTAGCGAAATCACTATTACAGTTTTATCATCATTACATTTTCAGTTCATTATTATCTTATTATACACGTACACCCGCTCTTTCTCTCTCTTTCTTTTTCTT
>NC_051400.1:38674553-38675120 GCF_015228065.2 Penaeus monodon
TCATTTCGAAGTACAGAACGCTGTGTATTCAGTGGGATATACCATAACCAGTTATCTCGACACAGACAGGTTTATAAGCTAACATTAATTCAAGCCATACTGTAAATCTGGTTAGTAATTCAATTCATGAGAATCAGAATCGTCAGCAATAAAACGGCTGTTATTTAAAGTTGATGACTTAAAAAAGTAATGATATACAGAGAAAGATTTTTAAAAATAATAAGCTGGGTGTTATGGACAGCCCCGTCCTATGTTTCTTATGGGTTGTGACGTCATCATTGTAGCGAATCTTGGGGGTTACCAGTCGTTCATTTATCATAAGGATTTCACGCAGAAAATACACTTGATTTTTATCAGTTACTTATCACTCTGACCTTTGGATACAGAAATGGATAAAAATGTACATTTCTTAAGTCAGACAGGTAAATGAAAGTGAAAACGGAACTATTAGAGCGGTAATTTTTTTGCACTTGGCCGTCGACAACCCGACGACCCGACAACTGCCCGAACAGACTTACCCGAAGCTCCACCCCGACACACCTTCGAAACCGACCGACCGATCATCAG
>NC_051400.1:38675154-38675337 GCF_015228065.2 Penaeus monodon
AATGATGCCCTTTTTTCAAAAATCAAGCGAAAACAAACTTTACTTGTCCCTACCGTTAAGGCGAGAATCGATTAACCTGCTTGACCTTGCGTCCATGTTGGAGGGGGGAGGGAGGCCGCATTCCAGGAGCTGGATGCTAAATACACCCTTCGGTATAAGGTCTTTAAGGTCGATTTATGGGGA
>NC_051400.1:38675426-38675688 GCF_015228065.2 Penaeus monodon
GCCGTATCCTTGGCTCTCGTTTTCGATAAGGTTCGAGACTGGATTTTCACGTGATCATAAATGGTCGTTCATGAATAAGAAGACATTTAATGAAGAATGAAACTTTAATAAAACTCTCGTGTGTTGTGATTATGTTTAGCGTTAGAGGTGAAGGTGAGGCATGGAACTTAACACCCTAAATTGGCAATGATGGTTTTGCTCAAGGGAACAGGATGGGGACGGAGGTGAACAAAAGTGTGATAGCCGGTGTGTGAGGCTCTTG
>NC_051400.1:38675881-38676504 GCF_015228065.2 Penaeus monodon
TCTATCCTAGTTCTAGTGCTCTCAATACTCTATCTTTCCATCTACCGAGAGCCAAAATATATATGGCAAAACAACGAACACAAGTTCTCTTTGTCCAGTTGCAAGAGAATAATCCTTAAAGTCATGTCCTCATAGTATAACTTTAACATAAGTGCTGACTGAACGCCTAGCAAACTGGCCAATACCCCCCACCCCCACCAAAAAAAAAAAGGTTTCACGACCCCCTGCTAGCCCTTCGCGACCCACCGGTTGGGAGTCACGGCTCTACAATATACCTTACAGAGATAGCAAAAAAAAAATCATTTAAAAAGTCGCAGTACTAAAAACACAATGTTGGGTGGTCTGTATTCCAAGCTTCCTGTCGGTAATGTGATTGATGTTATTTTTTGACGCAGGTTTTATGCCTTTCGAGAGTGTGATGTTTAGGTCATTTCTGATGGACGGATGCTGGGCGAGGGGAGGAGGGGGAAGAGGGAGGGGAGGGGAGAAAAGAGGGGGAGAGAGAGGGGTAAGAGAGGATGAGGGAAGGAGAGGAGAGAAGGGTGGAAGATGGATGGGGAGTAGGGTAAAGGGACGATGAGGGAAGGAAGGTAAACAAGACAGAAATAAGCAGATTTGGACAG
>NC_051400.1:38676597-38676791 GCF_015228065.2 Penaeus monodon
TGTGGTTTAGGGAAGAGGGAGGTGGAAAGAGGGGGAAGAGGATAACAAAGGAGGGAAAGGGAAAACGATGCAGAAGTAACGGTTACTGAAAGGTGAAATGATAAGAAATATGTGAATATATTTCTTTGTTACAGCGAGGGATTTTTACAAATTACAAATACTGTTACAGAGTGTGATTTTTTTCTCTCTCACTG
>NC_051400.1:38676821-38676946 GCF_015228065.2 Penaeus monodon
AGATTTTTGGTTTTCATTTCCCATCCGTTTTGTTATCAGTATTGTTTGTATCATCAGCAGCATCGGTTTCTGGTTTTACTATTATTATAATGATTCATTCCTTTTACCACTTTTTATTATTACTT
>NC_051400.1:38676982-38677048 GCF_015228065.2 Penaeus monodon
GAATTTTAATATCAAGCAAAGAAAACGGAAACAAAATCGTACATTCACATCGTCCACAAACAAACA
>NC_051400.1:38677173-38677524 GCF_015228065.2 Penaeus monodon
TTAACCCCCCCCTGGTAATATAAATTTTCAAAATGACCTCTCCCTCTCGTTTCTTATCCCTTTTCTCCTCTTCTTCCGTTTCTCTCTTCCATTTCGATCAATTCTTGACTTTCTAATCTTAAAAGAAAGGAAGAAAAAAAACGCTTGCAGAAAGAGGAGAAAAGAAAGAAAGAGAAATTTTGAAAAAGAAGATAAATGTGTTGGGAAGAGAAAGTAGAACGAGAGAGAAAGGATAATATGAATGAAGATAAAGATTATGGAAGAGAAAGTAGAAAGAGAGAGAGAGAGAGAGAGAAAACACGAAACACGAGCGAAAGTAAAAGGAAAATGGGAAGAATTTGGAAACTATTT
>NC_051400.1:38677625-38677698 GCF_015228065.2 Penaeus monodon
TGTGTTTACGACAGGAAGGAAAAGTTATTCTTAACACTAAGTCTCTTCTCTTTGTTCTTGTTCTGACGCTTTC
>NC_051400.1:38678168-38678280 GCF_015228065.2 Penaeus monodon
GTCATAGAGGATCTGTCATGCACGTAAACAAGCCGCAAGGCCGGACAGACGTGCATTTAGGCGGCCCAAACGTCATGCAAAATTCTTACTCATGCGATGTTTTTCTTCGTCG
>NC_051400.1:38678809-38678963 GCF_015228065.2 Penaeus monodon
CTTTATCCAAGCATTAACTTAGGAATTAGCTTTCTTGACCTTGACTTGACCTTCCTCTGTTATCAACTGGCGATGATTAGGCGCCGTGTTATTATTCTGACCTCGCTCGGGTGGTGGAGGTTGGGTCAAGTTAGGTTAGAGCGGTAGAGAGGAA
>NC_051400.1:38679422-38679700 GCF_015228065.2 Penaeus monodon
CAGCGCGAGAAACATCTTCGCTCGGCCAAGACACTATCTAGTTTCCTCATCACAGAAACGCAAATAATTTTTTAAAAACGAAGAAAAAAAACTTGTTATTACACTTGTCGGCAACCGATCAATTGCTGTCGTACGTTTTGATGACAGTTATCGTACGCGAAATTACAACTGTTGTGCGAATTCTATTATTGTTATTAGCACTCGGCTTTTTTCTACCCGGGTTATCTTGACTGTTATTATTGTGGCGAGAGATGTGTTGTTGAGCCGGTGATCGAGAC
>NC_051400.1:38679936-38680065 GCF_015228065.2 Penaeus monodon
AAAACTTGCCTTGTAACTTTTTGAGTGACGTTGCGTGGTTATTGTTGGCTTCACTTTTGTTAGAATTATTGTCAATTTTGTTGTCTTCTTCGTTTTCGTTGTATATTGCATTATCTCTATTATTATCAT
>NC_051400.1:38680133-38680200 GCF_015228065.2 Penaeus monodon
TTCGCCTTTTGCTCTTCCTCTTCATCATCATTCTCTTTTTCGTAAACCTCCTCCTCTTGTTTTTATT
>NC_051400.1:38680392-38681108 GCF_015228065.2 Penaeus monodon
TTAACCCGTATAACTATCACACCGAGAGACGGACCCCCACCCCTATGAAAGCAGCGGAAAGATGAAAATATTCCCAGCGTGGAGGGAGGGAGAGCTCGCGCGCTGCCCGACCCTCGCCAGAAGTCACAAATGCTCCCTTGGCTCATCAAAGCTTGTGCTACATGGGAGATTTTACTTGACGCTGATTCATTGTCTTGGTGATAATATTCTGATTTATTTGTGAGTCTAAGGCGGGGAGGCATAAGGTAGAGGGAGATGGAGGGGATGGGGGGAGAGGAGGAAGGAGGGTTGGGGAATGGGAGAAGCGTGGGGGAAGAGGGGTAGGGGTAAGGGGGAGTGTTGGGGAAGGAGGGTGGAGAGAAAGAAGGGGGTGGGGATGGGGAGGAGGAGGGATAGGGAGAGGGAGAAACGTGGGGGATGAAGGGTGGGGAAAAGAAGAAGTGGTGGGGAAGGAGGGTGGATGAGGAAGGGGAGGAAAAGGGGCGGGGGAAGGGAAAGGTGGGGGAAGGGGGGAGGGGACTGGTAGGGGGAGAGGAGCGGAAATGGGAAGAGGTGGGGAAGGTTGGAGAAAGGGAGGAGGGGGTATTGGGGGAGGTGTAAAAAGGAAAGATGGGGACAGAATAGGAGAAGGGGGGATGAGGAGAGGAAACAGGGAGTGGGATATGGGGATGAGAGGAGTCCGAAGGGGAATAGGAGAAGGATGACGATAAAGACGG
>NC_051400.1:38681696-38681841 GCF_015228065.2 Penaeus monodon
TTCGCAACCCAACGGCCCAGCCTCGCGGGCAGCCAAGGCGGCCGAGCCAGGAAAGGGACAGAAGCCATTTCGTTTCTTGCCCCAAGGACTAAAGGTCAAGACATTTGCAAGACGCCCACGCGGGGGAGCAAGACACGCCTCACGC
>NC_051400.1:38682250-38682342 GCF_015228065.2 Penaeus monodon
CCATATTCTCTCATCCTCATTCATCCTCATTTTTATCTTCTCTATTCATCTTATTTTTTTCTCTTTATTTTTCATTTTATCATCGTCATCCT
>NC_051400.1:38682683-38682889 GCF_015228065.2 Penaeus monodon
CAGCAAATGAGAAATAAAGACAAAACAAGGAAAATTGCTGTGGAATTCTACACTCGCAAAAAAAAAAAGAAAATGGCGTCTCATTTCAGGAAAAGATACATTTGTTTGCGTCCTTTTCTGTGTTTTCTAGTTTTTTTTTTCTTTTTCTGTCTTTACTTTCATGTTTGCCGTAATTTGATTTTATTATACCTTATGTTTCGTGCCTG
>NC_051400.1:38682964-38683122 GCF_015228065.2 Penaeus monodon
TCTGTCGTGAAATGCGTTTGACTAACAAATTCTATTATCACTTTCATGAATCCGTTTCCCTGCCCAGTCACGGCTGACTGCCGCCAAATTCGTGATCAGAAAAAAAAAACGCTTACCGTTAGGAAATGAAATATTGTGTTAGGGTTATCACTAATTGT
>NC_051400.1:38683639-38683942 GCF_015228065.2 Penaeus monodon
TCGCCTCCTTGTGACACACGAGCCGCCCTGAGCAACGGATCCGCTTCCCCGCGGCGCCTCGCCTATTTCCTCCGTATCAGCCTCCCCGCCTTGCCTGCTTGCGTCTGGGGCCATCTGGGGCGAGGCGGCGGCCAGCTGGTGCAGGTGGGTGCCGGAATGGGCGCCGGAAAGCCAGCTGGTGATAGCAGATGGCTGTTTGATGGGGAGTGGATGGCAGTCGGAAGGGTCTGGAGAGGCCTCGGGATGAGTGGTGCTGGCAAGGGGGAGAGGGAGGGGGAAAAGGGGGGGGAGGGGAAGGGGGGG
>NC_051400.1:38684149-38684273 GCF_015228065.2 Penaeus monodon
GCAAATACACAGCTGGTACCAAATTCCCACAGATGGCTGCGCCGGCGTGGAGGTGTTTCGCAGGTGGTGTAGTAGGTGTTAGTTTTCCCAGATGGCGACTGGCACCTCCACTGGGGTCGGAGGT
>NC_051400.1:38684649-38685072 GCF_015228065.2 Penaeus monodon
TACAGCTCATTATAAAAAACAACAGAGTAAAGAAAGGAAAAGAAGAAGGAAAAATAATAGCAATTTCCTCTAAGCACCTCTGTCATGTCACGGTGGCATGTCAGTCCGCTCCACGAGTCCTGTGTCATGTCACGGTGGCATGTCAGTCCGCTCCACGAGTCCTGTGTCATGTCACGGTGGCATGTCAGTCCGCTCCACTAGTCCTGTGTCATGTCACGGTGGCATGTCAGTCCGCTCCACGAGTCCTGTGTCATGTCACGGTGGCATGTCAGTCCGCTCCACGAGTCCTGTGTCATGTCACGTTCAGGTATTTCGTGAATCACGTCTGAGGAATGCTTGAGCTCGCATTCGCAGGGGAAGTGCATGACTTAAAACTGCATTGCGGTAAAGAGGGAAGAAGTACGAATACTTACGATGGGGTTT
>NC_051400.1:38685742-38685882 GCF_015228065.2 Penaeus monodon
GTCTTCTCCTCCCTCTTCTGCCTCGTTAATCCTCCTGACACGAACGCAAGAGAATATAAAAAAGGCGTTTTAAAGCAAAGCTGCTGAAGGCGACTTGAGAATGGGCAGAAAACTTGCTCTCTTTTCCCATGAAATTTAGT
>NC_051400.1:38686618-38686840 GCF_015228065.2 Penaeus monodon
GTAATAAGTTAGTACATTTGCATTCGGTACGTGTACGTATTAATATACATGCACGTACGTATGTGTGAACGCAGGCTTGTGAACCGACCGCTGAGACGAGCCACTCTGCTTCACAAAGTCAAGGACTTACTACGGTTGTGAATCTATTTCTCGCTTCAGTTTAAACTCGCTGAATTACTCAAGGTCACTTCTGTGTTATACGATCTGTTTCTTTTTCTTTTC
>NC_051400.1:38687046-38687428 GCF_015228065.2 Penaeus monodon
GACCTTGTGACGACAAGCATTCACTTCTTTGACGCCAATTTAACCCTTAACAACCAGTACGTCAAAGACCACTGTCTCAAACGAGGTCTAGTAAGGAATTATAATGGCTGTCACTTAACACTATCTTGCATCGCTCGAACCCCCCTCCCCCCCTTTTTTTTGCCCGAAGCTCGAGGATAACTACACAGTCATTGTGAGTCTTATGTATTCCGTTCGTAAGATCGAAAACTGAACATGAGGTTTCTTGGTGCTCAGAGATGATGGTTACAGGCGTTTTGAACCTTGTGTCTTTCATACATAGGGTTGAAATTCGAATGCAAGATTCTACCATGGCAGCAAGCAGGTAGCAACAGTGCTTGCTTTTGCCTGTCATAATTCGGAG
>NC_051400.1:38688267-38688431 GCF_015228065.2 Penaeus monodon
GCAAACAATTTTATGTTGCTTTTCCGCGTGTATTTAATTCCTGATTTGCATAGTGATTAGCCTTCAGAACGGAAGTATTATTTTCGCAAAACCTCTACGTGTTTCCGTCTTTCCTAATTTCGTGTCAAATTATGTGAATTGTTGGGTCATGTGACTCTTGGCAG
>NC_051400.1:38689013-38689493 GCF_015228065.2 Penaeus monodon
AAAGGACATCATGAACAGGTTTACTGTCTCGCATTTAATTAAGGAGTTTTATTGACGGTCATTGCACAAGGGCCTGTTTGTTTCCCTTGCATGACCCTTTCCCTGCATGACCCACTTCCTGCATGACACTCCTTGCATGACCCTTTCCTCTGCATGACCCACTTCCTGCATGACACTCCTTGCATGACCCTTTCCTTAGACCCTTTCCCTGCATGCCCACTTCCTGCATATAACACCCTTGCATGCCCTTTCCGCAAGACCACTTCCTGCATGACATCCTTGCATACCCTTCCCTGCATGACCCACTTCCTGCATGACACTCCTTGCATGACCCTTTCCCTGCATGACCCTTTCCCTGCATGACCCACTTCCTGCATGACCCCCTCCTTCCTGACCCTTTCCCTGCATGACCCTTTCCCTGCATGACCCACTTCCTGCATGACACTCCTTGCATGGCCCTCTTTTCCTGTTCTTATTTTC
>NC_051400.1:38690097-38690226 GCF_015228065.2 Penaeus monodon
CCGTCTCCACATCCAGCACAAAACGTCAAACATCACGTACGTTTCGCAAATTGGCTCAGGCGTTATCAAGCGGTGTTTGTGCAAGCGAAAATCAGGTTGCAGGAGTCGGCACGGAGGAGGTAGAGATGG
>NC_051400.1:38690494-38690729 GCF_015228065.2 Penaeus monodon
AAAAATTCTCTCCGCCACCATCCCAACCACAATCGCTTTTATTCATATAAGTTACGACTAGTGATGCGAATAACGGAAAAAATAAATAACTAAAACGGGGGCGAAATGAGTCACTTTGTCGTCATTAACTTTTATATCTTGAAATAAGGACGATTTTGTTTTATGCTGGATTTATTTCGGTTTAATTGAGTGAAAGCGAGAACACGTGGTCGCATGTATGGTGGCGAGTGGGAGG
>NC_051400.1:38691549-38691836 GCF_015228065.2 Penaeus monodon
TGACATCCGGTGGCCGCGAGCAACGCAGGGGACCCCGGAGGCGAGATGCGATAGATCCTCGCGCCCGCTGCACAGACGCCCTCAAACACCCAGCGCATCCGGTGGGCGTAGCAGCCAGGGGCGAAAATCAGAGAGAAATAAAAATACGCTGAGAAATAAAAGCCTGGGGTGATAAATAGGGTGAAAGGGAGGAAATGAGAGAAATAATGGGTTGAGAATAAGGGGTGGGGGATGGGGGGGGGGAGGCAGGGAGGAAAGTGTTGTATTGCACAGACGAGTGTTACTCA
>NC_051400.1:38691906-38691983 GCF_015228065.2 Penaeus monodon
TATTGACGCTACAATTCCCCATGTTCTTACTCATCCTTCTCTTTGCATCCGGGAAAATAGATGGGAGCGGAAGTACG
>NC_051400.1:38692350-38692788 GCF_015228065.2 Penaeus monodon
GTGAGAGGCAGGATATGACGTGATAAACCGCTCGAAGTAGAGTCGCCGATAAAAACGAAATTAAAACACTTTAAGAAAAAAAGAGAAATAGAAAAAGTGTACAAGAGCAAAACACACACTTAAATCACGAGAAGGCAACACACAAACACAGACTCTCACACAATACACTTTATTTCCCGTAAACATAAACACATCAAAATTATGTCACCATCGCAACATTTCTCTCCCACTTACAAACGAAGAAGAATATGAAAATAAACAATACATTACCAAGCAATAAAGAAATAGAGAATTAATAACCCACCTTTAATGAAAAGAGAGAAAAGGCGAATTAAGTTACGGGAGTGAGATAAGATCATCCGGTCAAGCATCACAAGCCAGCCGACTGTCAGTCACACGACACGGGGCAGTTGCAGAGCTTGCGCCCGTACCTGTGTC
>NC_051400.1:38692819-38693148 GCF_015228065.2 Penaeus monodon
TTAAGGAACCACGAACTACCGTAGTGCGATTTTTTTAACGCTTAATGCTGTCGGTTTCATTGATTGAAATGAATTGTTATCGCGAGGGAAACCTTTGTGAAGTTACGGTGACGAGAGAGGAATAGAGAGATGCGTGTTTCGTAAATGAGACTTGCCTCTTACCACCTTCGTTCAGAGAAAATGCATTAGCACCATCGTATCGATCTGTTAATCTCTCCCCTTTCTCCCAATTCGCCCAGAGAGAAGAACAAAAAAGGAGAAAAATAAATAGTAGAACATCCCACTTCTTAGCGACCCTCTCCAAAGGGCGAGGGGTCATGAGGGGAGCC
>NC_051400.1:38693213-38693802 GCF_015228065.2 Penaeus monodon
GGGTTCATGGGCTAGTCCAAAGCAGAATGGCCAGCAGTCTGTTTAGGTGGTCCCATGGCCAAGACGGCCCCGTGAGTAAGGCGGACGGGAGGATGAGTCGCCTGCTGTATAAACCGATATGGGGTGAGTAAGAGTGAGTGAGAATGAGTAAATAAGGTGGGGAGATGGAGGGAAGAGAGAAGGGGAGTGTTATTGTTGTTGTTTTTTCGATGGAGGAATAATCGGTATAATTTTTCTTGCTGTTGTTATCGCTGAGTAAGCTAGTGCGGCATAATATAGTGGGTGAATCTGTGTTATGATGAAGTGATAAGTAGATATAGCCTGTGATATCTTCTCAGCCGTGCGTCATTATTCCAGGGAGAGAATAAAACAGTAGACAGGTGAAACGCTTTACTCTGTAATATATATATATATAAAATCACATGTCTGTAAAGCTCTTTGAAACATTAGAGAGAGAAAGAGCGTTTCGCTAATTGAGAAATACCTGAACGCTGATGCCCGTTCGCGATTTGCCAAAACAAACTGAAAATTAGGGGAAAATTTGGAAAAAACGGCTTCAATATATATGCATTCAAGTCTCATTTATATC
>NC_051400.1:38694073-38694205 GCF_015228065.2 Penaeus monodon
TCACCTGAAGTCAACTGACATCACGGGACAAGCGACAGAAGGCGGGGACATCGCGACCGCAGGAATCCGAGATCATCGGGTGCCTTCCGCTTTCTTCGCGTTTATTCGGATTTGTGTGCTTTTTCTGATTTT
>NC_051400.1:38695122-38695215 GCF_015228065.2 Penaeus monodon
GCAGGTATGTTGTGCAGATCTCCAGCACGGTAGAGTCGGTTAACTGTTAACTGTTGACTGTTGTTTTAATCATTATGATTCGTTGCACTGTTT
>NC_051400.1:38695446-38695524 GCF_015228065.2 Penaeus monodon
AGATGGAGACCTGACAGATGTACATCACCCACCCTTGTAATACGCCCTGGATGAATGTGTTAGCACGTCATTTCATCA
>NC_051400.1:38695561-38695667 GCF_015228065.2 Penaeus monodon
AGAGCACGTTCGGCCCCGTGAATGTGTCGGTTGTGCGCCACGCTGGTGATGACGTCACTGTTGTTCTAGCCGGTCCGGCAATCAGGTCTAGAGAACTAGGAGGGAA
>NC_051400.1:38695705-38695962 GCF_015228065.2 Penaeus monodon
GATTTTCCCATCGCTCGATAACTTTTATAAAATCACATACGCGTAAGAGCGACAGGCTGGAGTTTATATAAACACGAACATTACAAGACAAGAATCTAGATGAATCCGACCGCGCTACCCGAACGCTGCCGCACCGATGCACTTCCTTTCCCGCCAAAACTTCTTTTTTTTTCTTCTTCGCCCGCCAATATGTATTCCCGCCCATGACATCACCGCAGCCTCCGCCCACGAGAAAACCGTCTTAGATGCTGACCTTT
>NC_051400.1:38695993-38696187 GCF_015228065.2 Penaeus monodon
TTCTTTCTTTCATGAGGCGGGATCCAGTTTCTGGTGTTTATATGGCGTTCGCACATGATGAGGGAGTGGCCATTGTTGCCTCACTTCGCCCGCTGTGGAATCCGGGAAGACGCTTATGTGCGCTGTGTACATGTGGGCTTATGAGTGTATGTGTGAGTGAGTGTGAAGCCACGTGTCGACGGGGAAAATGCTGG
>NC_051400.1:38696971-38697260 GCF_015228065.2 Penaeus monodon
TGGCTTCTTAGCTTTAAGAACAGAATCCTTATTCTATAATTTCGTCCTTTCAACATCAATGAATCTTTTGGCCTTTTATAGCCATACACATTTGTTTCAGTTTTTATTCACGTCAGAAATTCAGTATGACGTTCATTCTGCCACGACAAAAATGAAACCCCAAATCCCAACGAAATTAGAGAGACCCATGAGACAATTTACACAGAGTCTTGCCTTTTTTTACAAATCATGCACCGCACTTTATACAATGGCTCCCTTGTCATCGCCTTCATATAACTTACGTGATGAA
>NC_051400.1:38697979-38698153 GCF_015228065.2 Penaeus monodon
CATCAGGTAATAAGAGTTGGAGGAATTCGAGGATCAAGGGATTATTTCCCCGGAGGAGAGGCAGGCGAGTCGGGATTATTCTCTTTTGTCGTCTGTTTCCTTCGCCTTTCCTTCTGGTTCTCTTCGGTTTTCCCCTTCTCTCTCTTTTTGTTTCGCTTGTCACTATTGATTGTT
>NC_051400.1:38698443-38699034 GCF_015228065.2 Penaeus monodon
TCACGCCTCTGTACCCTGCGCCCGATGACAGACTTCGGCCAGACAGCTGTACAGCGACACATGTGACTTCGTTGACTCATCCTAAGGGGGGGGAGGAGAGTCTTAGTAGGGGGTTAAGGGAAGTCTTGGGGTAGGGGATAGGGAGAGGGGGAGGGGGAGAGGGAGGGAGGGAAGGAGGAGGGGAGAAAGGGAGAAGGGGAGAGGGAGGGAGGTGGGGAGTATCCTACGTGGGCGTCGGGGAGATAATTTCAAGGTGTCTGAGGTCCTTCTTGATCCTGACCTTCTTCCTGTCAGATTGCAAGGGTCTTACTCTCGAATTAAGTTGGTTTGGTATTGGCCATTTTGTCCTCTGCTTGTTGCTATTTATTACTGCCACTGTAACCGTTTTTATTTTAATTAGTTTTATTTCATCGTTGCTAGTTCTCGTTTATTGCTATCATTGTCGCTATTTTTTTTTTTTTTTTCTGAATGATGTGTATTTTATCTTTATTCTTATCCGTTGGTCTTTTTTCCTCCTCCTATTTTTCACCTTTACTATCTCGTCTTCACTGACTATCGGGTTTAATGCCGTAAGGACTTAGACGATGCATC
>NC_051400.1:38699061-38699182 GCF_015228065.2 Penaeus monodon
AGAACGATTAATTAGCAGGTGTGGACCGTTACCTCGAGTGGCTGTCTTTCCCAACTTCGGGCCGTAGCGAGGACTCAAAAACCCGGGCCCTCCACTGAGGCCCCAATGCTTTTACGGGCCC
>NC_051400.1:38699254-38699521 GCF_015228065.2 Penaeus monodon
CATTCATTTTGGGGTTCTTCCACTTTTGCAAGGATTTTCTTTGTTGTTTTAAAAATTTTGCATGATTTTATTAAGTTCCCCAATAAATCACAACCTTTTACAAAAAAAACCACGTACTGCATTTAGATGTTCGACGGGTTGTATACTTGAAAATTTTTGGACGTTGTTGCTTTGTAAAAATTTTCGCCAAATAAACCCCCCAAAAAGTTACCCAAAAAAAAAAGGTGTTTTATTATCTAAATTCCCTTTTAATTTCCTTAAAACCCC
>NC_051400.1:38699868-38700289 GCF_015228065.2 Penaeus monodon
ATAAACCCCTTTCTCATTAATTATATTTCAACTATTATACCATCCCGGCCGCTGTTTTTTCTTTTTTCCTTCCCTTTTGCCCTCATGACCGCTTCTGACCCTTCGAATTTGTCTTGACCTCGCATGTCCCTACCGAGCCCTTATCTCTCTGACCCGAGCTATACACGGCCATTATCTTACCCTGGCCTGCATTTCGTGTTGACCTTTTGCTGCCTCGCGTGACCCTTACCCATGTAGTATCTCTGTGGTTTCGTTATCAGCGCGGCGTCATGGCAGGCCGGGTTACAACAGGCAAGAGAAGTGCAGGTCATTGCAGGCTGTTGTTGTGATGAAGATTAATGGGTTTTTTTCGATTTTGGGTTTAGTAACCCAAATTTAGGTGTAGGCGTGTAAGTGGTTGATAAAGGAATGGAAAGTCTAA
>NC_051400.1:38700520-38701024 GCF_015228065.2 Penaeus monodon
TTCCCCTCTCTTAAGACGAAAAATTTCCGTTTTTCCTAAGACAAATTTACCCCAGATATGTAGCCTCACTGCTATAACATAACAATATTTACCAAAACGGATTTTGTTCACTATCCCCCTTTTATTTTACGAAGAAATTTCCCCAAAATTTTTAACACAAAAGGACTAAAGAATTCCCCCTTGTCATATCTCGGAGCGCATGTCAGACATCGCAACGACATGAATTAGACATGACACTTCAACATGAATATAGAGGAGTGGGCGGTGGGGGGAGGGGCAATGACGGGGGGGGGAGGGGAGGGATAGGCGAGATGTCATCACTAAAACCTCGTTAAACTTGATTCATAATTGTTTTCGTAGAGAGAATAAGACGGACAGACGAGCGGGGGGAAAAAGTAGAAAAAAAACTTAGTATTGTGAACATGACGATAAAGAAAATGAGATGGTTTTGTTTTAGCGGGGCTTCGTCATAGACATGGACCTATATGCTGGACTTGTTGCTGG
>NC_051400.1:38701167-38701754 GCF_015228065.2 Penaeus monodon
CAATCTATTGTATACTTATTTGGTTTCTTCTTTGTATAAGTTACCTTTTTTTGAGTGTTTGGTGTTTACGGTTTTCGTTTTGCTTCAAACAATACAAGGAAAATTTTCTTTGATATTTATTATTGGTCGTTCCACCGCTTCAGTATTAAATCATTCGCATTGTCTTTTGAGCTATACTCTAAGCCAAACAGTGATATATTATATTTATGTGATACTTTAAAACAGTCAAAAAAAATTTACCCGGCAAAAACCAAAAAGGGAAATACTTGTATTAAAAAAAAAGACCTTTGACTCTGTTTGGAATCCTGATATTGTGAATTCCCTTATTTCGTGAAACCAGGAAATACACGTACCGCATTTCTACCACATCCCAACAGACAAAATATAATAATAACAATAAACGACAGAATAAATCAACAATAATCAGATTAAAATTCAAATTTCCCAACGATTTCAAACCGTCACGCACGATTTTTCCCGCCAAAAGCGCACGCAAGAGCAAGAACGGGTCAATCCTGTTTTTCTCTTCCCTCTCCCATATTTATCCGTCCTTTATTGCATCTCTTCTTGCAAACCAAGTCGTAAAG
>NC_051400.1:38701794-38702052 GCF_015228065.2 Penaeus monodon
TGCCGTCTTTCTCAGCTGCAACATGAGGTCTGTTGTCTGCAATGAGGCGCATGTGGCACGTTGCGCCAGGGATTTACTTCGGAAGGTTTGGTATTTTATTGTTCCTTTTTGGCGGCGCTCGTCTCCTTATCTGATTCTTTCGGTATTTCTCTCTCATTTCTGGCTTGTCGTTCTTTCGTTTGTTTGCGTTTGTTTTTCTTCTCTTTCCTGTGTCTTGCGCGAGGCTTTTCTCTTGATGCTTGTTGCTGCTCTTTGTAG
>NC_051400.1:38702391-38702550 GCF_015228065.2 Penaeus monodon
GCCATCTTTAGCAACCCCCCCCCCCCCCTTTTCCTTCTTCTTTTTTGCACCCTCCCTTCGCAAGGACACCGAATTATTTTTAGCTGTGATCTCCCCGTCGTATAAATTATGCATGTCACTGAGCGCGGTCGAGTTTGCGTGGAGGTGACTTAGAGAAAC
>NC_051400.1:38703465-38703618 GCF_015228065.2 Penaeus monodon
GCCTGGACAAGAGCTCGCTTCCAAAGAGGAAAAAAGTTGCCGCGAATCGCAATAAAAAGGATTAGTTGTCCAAAGACCGGCTTCCTATTTACAAGTTATTAATGATTGTTCTCTGTGACCTCGAAGGCGGCGTAAATTTAGGACCCTTTCTGT
>NC_051400.1:38704432-38704549 GCF_015228065.2 Penaeus monodon
CCAAACGCGTTGAAGGTAAAAGGTATTGGAAGGTCAGTCAGCCAGTTACAGGAGATGCTGTGGCCGGCGCTTCCCAGGGGCGGAGTTTCGGGCTGGTGCAAGAGTGGGCCTTCCCTT
>NC_051400.1:38705081-38705317 GCF_015228065.2 Penaeus monodon
CGAAGGCCTCAGGGCACCCGCGTGACCAGGTACCAGATTAGGCAGGCTGGCATTGGTATCAGCCTGGGATTATATTATATACGATAGGCCTATTTCGAGTCCCTTTATGCAACCGGTCACTGTTGCTAGCTTTTTATCTTCCACTTTTACTCCTCACGTTCGTCAATCCGAAGAGATGATTGGTAGTACTATTATTTCAAATTCATTAAGGGAATAAAAGCCTGATATGGATGTAG
>NC_051400.1:38705450-38705638 GCF_015228065.2 Penaeus monodon
ATATGAATCACATAACTGAATCATCATAGATCTATTAATTATAGAAGAATACCGGCTCGATACAGCCAAGTACTTTCAGACAGGGTATTGAATCCTCTTTTGGAAACTACAGGAAAATCAATTGCACAATATTGAGTTCTGGTGTAGTGAAGTATTCATTGTGGATCAGTTGATGTGTGTTGTCATGT
>NC_051400.1:38706182-38706293 GCF_015228065.2 Penaeus monodon
AATAGAAGAAAAAAGAAATAGCTTTGCGAAGGACAAAGGATAATATTCCCTCCGTGTCATCTCATAAGATTTCATTTTCTTGGAAGAATCGGCGAAGGGAAAACCACTTGT
>NC_051400.1:38706496-38706566 GCF_015228065.2 Penaeus monodon
ACATCGTCTACAAAGTTAGCGTCTCGAATTGAATAATTATTGTAATCGTTTCTTTAGGCGGACAATTTCT
>NC_051400.1:38706734-38706954 GCF_015228065.2 Penaeus monodon
GGGGGGAGGGTTATTATCAAAATCCGCGTTTCGGTTTATGACGGTAATTAAATAATAAGTTCGTGTTATTTTAGGAGGATTTAAATATCTCAGATTTACGAGTTATCGGAGACTGAAATCGGAGTCAGTGGGTCAGCGGAGATGGTTGAGACAAGTTCTCTTTGAAGGCGAAGTCAAGACCTTTTGAGAAGTGGCCGAGGAGACTGGCTTATTATATCTG
>NC_051400.1:38707176-38707269 GCF_015228065.2 Penaeus monodon
GCCCTTGTTTCCCGATGTCCCTCTCACTTGTAAAACAAGAACGTGGCCAAACATGGGTATTATTTTTACAGGTAATCGACCACAAATTCCCTC
>NC_051400.1:38707733-38707907 GCF_015228065.2 Penaeus monodon
AACCTACCATAAGCCTCGCCACTCCCCTTTGACACCTGACACCTTACATTTGACACCTGACACGGACCTCTGTAGGTGACACCCTCTTGTATGGGAAAAAGGGATTCTTGTGGTGTATATTACAAATGTATGAAGTAGAAGGAACAAACACTTATGAGTCGATTTCAATTTGTT
>NC_051400.1:38708074-38708358 GCF_015228065.2 Penaeus monodon
AGGTCTGCCCTGAATCTGTGTGTGCACATTTACAGCTGCATCTCTGTTCTGCTAAAAAAGGGGAAAATTCAAGTATAGCGTGCGCACTGTATGAGCAACTGTCTGAGAAATGCCCCTCCCCCCTTCCCCCTCCTCCCCATGCACTCCCTCCTTTTGCTTGACCTTTCCCGTCTTGTTCTTTATCTCTTAATTTACTTTTCCCCCCTCGTTGCTTCACCCCCCCTCCTCTCCCCCCCCCATCCCTGCCCCTTCTTAAGCCCCGCCCTCCTTTCCTAGACCCGTGA
>NC_051400.1:38708877-38708949 GCF_015228065.2 Penaeus monodon
AGTAAAACTGTTCTCCAATTATGGACTTTTTTATCCCTTCTTCATCACAGTCTTACGCGAGTTACAAAGCTA
>NC_051400.1:38709384-38709682 GCF_015228065.2 Penaeus monodon
GCCAAAGAAATGAAAGGTAGCAAGGTAGCTTTACTCGAGCACAGGAATAAAAGCGACGAAACCCACGGGGATCTTGTGACAGCTGGTTCGTGGCCGCTGCCGGCGCGACTGGTCGAGAGGGAGAGGCAGATGGTCACGTGGCGGCGCCGCGCTTGGCCTCTCACGCCGGGGTTTTCGGGCCTTCTGTGTGTGTTTTTTTTTTTTTTTTTTTTTTGGGGGGGGGGCTTTTGTTTTTTTTGGTATTTTGTTTTTTTGTTGTTTTGTTTTAGGTTTGTGAGTATTTTTTCTTTTCATCCCC
>NC_051400.1:38709831-38710010 GCF_015228065.2 Penaeus monodon
ATCTATCTATTTATCTCTCTTCGAGAAGTTGTTTTTCTTTTTAACTTCTTGTAACCATTTTTTTTGTTTTTTTGTTTTTTTCTTGTTTCTCGTTCATTCTGTTTCTCTGTGTTTGTTCTTGTTTTCTTTCTGTGACTCACTCCTTTTTTGTCGTTTCTTTCTTTTTTATTTCTGCTTCG
>NC_051400.1:38710095-38710195 GCF_015228065.2 Penaeus monodon
AATTTACTATCTCTTTTCCTTATCCCTCTTCATTCCTTTTCTTCTTCTCTCTTCGCCCCCCCCCCTTCCTTCTTTCCCAGCCATTCTTCTTGTCCTTT
The DNA here is from genome assembly GCF_015228065.2 of Penaeus monodon. NCBI lineage: Eukaryota > Metazoa > Arthropoda > Malacostraca > Decapoda > Penaeidae > Penaeus > Penaeus monodon. The sequence continues at coordinate 38,710,194 of NC_051400.1, forward strand.
TC
>NC_051400.1:38710240-38710462 GCF_015228065.2 Penaeus monodon
CCATAACGGCCCCTGAATCACACACAATCGGGTTTTAATAGACCTATTGTTGGTCTTTCCTACAAAGTGGCCTGTAAACTCGACGCTTTTTGGTGTTGGTTACATTCGTCGGTTTTTCTCTCTCTTCTTCTGCGCTTTCTCGGCCGCTTTCTGTGTTCCTTCAGTTGTTTTTGTTTGTCTCCTTTCTGGTCTTCTTTTCTGTTTTTTTGTTTTCTCTATATT
>NC_051400.1:38711142-38711811 GCF_015228065.2 Penaeus monodon
GCAATAGGCTTAGCTTCCTTTGCGGTTCACCCCCTCCTTTCCTCCACCTACACGCTTTCTTAAACCTCAGCCTGTAACCTCGTAGCGCCCCTTCCCCTATTCACCTACGCACCTGTTCCCTTTGCCCGGCTTCCTACCCCTCCCCTCCCCCCTCCTTCACCTACTGCAGACCTACCCCACCGCCTCCAATCACGAGTGACCTTCCTCCCTACCTCCTACTACTTCATTCCTTTCCCCGCCTTCTCCCTGCCTCATTTTACCCTATACCCTTCCTTCACCCCCGTCTTCCTCCCTACCCCATTCTACCTTTTATCCCCATGCCTTTCCTCTATCCCATTCTACCATCTATCCCCCTGCCTTTCCTCTATCCCATTCTTCCTTCTATTCCCCTGCCTTTACCTCCTACCTCACATTCCTCCTTTCTCCCTACCTTCTTGTGCCTCCTTCTCCTATCCCTATCCCTTTCTGCTTCATACCTCCGCTGTAACTATATCCTCTCTCCCTTAACCTATTTGCCTATTTCCTACCTCACATTTCCTACCCCTCTCCCCTGACGCACTAATACCTCGTATCTCATACCCTCACCTGCCTGTCCTCCTACCCCCTCCTGCCTCATTCCCCCAGCCGTCTTTCCCCCCCTACCCCCTACCCCCTGGAATCCTACCTTCA
>NC_051400.1:38712136-38713046 GCF_015228065.2 Penaeus monodon
CGAATCCTTTGAAAGCGCCGTGTCACCTGTCCCGCGTCGGCACCGGTCTCGGGCGCGACCACTCGGCTTCTACTCGGTCCACCCGGTCGGTCTGGAGTCCACCTACACCAGACAGACTCCACATTTCGCTCAGTTCATACAGTTTGCCATTTTTGATGATTTCGCATTACCCTCTCTTTGTTTGTGGTCCCGTATTATCTTTTCTCTTTGCGCGGTTTGCACACTTTTCACTTTTCGCACGGTTTGCGCACTATTCACTCTTCGCACGATTTGCACACTTTCCACATTCAGAAACTCTCATGTTGTCTCCAGAATGTACGTTGTCTACGCGCGCTGTCAACATTTCGCACATTTCCCACACTCTACGCGTTTTGCACGTTTTCTCACGGTTCAAAGTCTCCTTGTTTCGCACAGTCTGCTCAGTCCAGCCACTTTAGGCATTTCACTCCTGCTTAGTTCGAGGTTTTACTTCAGTTGTTGCCTTTCACTCGCAAAATGGATTTATGCGGATTAATCTTCTAGTTCTTTTGTTCATTTCTTTTTTTAATTTCTTTTCGATATGCTGGTTTTATCTTCCCTTCCTTTTCTCCGTCTTTTGTTATCAGATATTGACTTTCTTTTCGTCCAAGTAATATCACACTTTTTCCCTGTTCTTTTCTTTTCCGACATTCCATTTTACTCTCTCTTTTCTCTTCCAGTTTCCGTCTGTTTCACCTCCCTCTTTTGTCGATTTCCTAATCTCCATCTCTAATTTCATTTTATTCTCCGTCCTTTTCTCTCCTTCCTTTACTCTCTGCCTTTCTCTCTCTCATTCTTCCTTCTTACACTTTCACTCTCAACTCCTTTTGACTGTCATGCAAGAGGGACCTCATGTCACGTGACCCAAGCGACCTCCGTGACCCATTGGATC
>NC_051400.1:38713196-38713292 GCF_015228065.2 Penaeus monodon
GTGCCTCGACCATCTCGGCTCAAGGTGGATTATCCACTTCCACGTACCGGCATTGATCCACTGTGCGTGGCTTTTATGTGTCTGGGCTCCATGATC
>NC_051400.1:38713363-38713453 GCF_015228065.2 Penaeus monodon
TTGTTTCACTTGCTTTTTTTTTGTTTTTTGTTTTGTTGTCTCTTTAGCTATTGTTTTGTAGTTTTCCTTTAATTTCTTGTTTTCTTGTTT
>NC_051400.1:38713557-38713640 GCF_015228065.2 Penaeus monodon
CTTGTTCACAAATAACAGACCAATAAAAGATAATAGAAACCAAGATTCATAATCTTTGCTTCCATTTGTATACTTATCATTAA
>NC_051400.1:38713689-38713785 GCF_015228065.2 Penaeus monodon
GTCCCAGCGTCTTCAGAGTCAAGGTCACTCAGCCATTACTACATCCTGTGCGTGAGAAAGGGTTGAGATAGGAAGACGAGAGAGTTTAGTTTTTCG
>NC_051400.1:38713880-38714003 GCF_015228065.2 Penaeus monodon
TCTGCCTTTCCTTACTCTCTTTCTCTTTTTCTCCGTTTTCTTCTTAATTACAATTCCCTCTGTATTTCCCCCCCTATTTATTTGTCACCTTTTCCCCCTCTCCATGCCTTGTGTTTGTAAATA
>NC_051400.1:38714371-38714880 GCF_015228065.2 Penaeus monodon
GCCATCCCAGTGTTCACGTGACACACACTATCTCATCAACATGTCGCTGTCCATTGCCCTCCTGTGCGTGCTTGGATGACATGACCAGGGGGGGGGAGGGGAAAAGGGGAAGATGAGAAGGGGAAATACGAATAGACAGTAACTTCAAAGGTAGATGCCATAATCTTTGCGGAGGAAAAAATCGCATCTTCGAATTAATTTATGTTGTAAAAAAAAAAAATCTACGGTTCGGACAACCCCGATTTGTCGTAGTTGCGTCAATTGTTTTCTATGTGCACAACTTAGTCTCATTCTGTGTGTTTCTTTCTTCTTTTGTCGTGCTTCGATACAATTACCAGGGGGGCGTTTTAGGAAGAAGTGAAAGAAAGCTAAATTTACGAATATGACCAAATAACTTCAAAGGTAGATGCCATAATCTTTGCTGAGGGAAAAATCGCATCTTCGAATTAATTTATGTTGTAAAAAAATCTACGGTTTGGACAACCCCGATTTGTCGTAGTTGCGATAGA
>NC_051400.1:38714919-38715072 GCF_015228065.2 Penaeus monodon
GTATGGAAATATATCAAGTTACAACGCTTTAGATGGATGGCATAGTAATATATCTAAACTTATCGAATATTGACTTCAAATCAAGAATCCAGAGTGATGAGATTCAACATGAGCTAAATCAAATAAAAAAAAAAAGCAAAGAAACTCCTGGTT
>NC_051400.1:38715306-38715474 GCF_015228065.2 Penaeus monodon
CCGCTCTCCATCTCACGGCTTCCGAACTCATTCTCAGCCCTCCGCCGGTACAGCGTGTGCTTCGCCGATCTTCTTTCTTGTGCGTTCCGGCAGTGTTGGGTGATTAGGACCTGCTTGCACCATTAGCCGAGCGTGTAATGACTCCGCGGTTAGGTGCTTGGTGGCGAA
>NC_051400.1:38715748-38715877 GCF_015228065.2 Penaeus monodon
TCAACGTGTCCGTGACAAAGTGTGCGAACACTAATTTGCATAAACGCTACTTCCCTCCCCTCCCCCTTCTCCCGCCTTCTTTCTCTTCCTAATACATCGCCTCCTCATACCTCCCCCCCCCAAATCTAC
>NC_051400.1:38716284-38716504 GCF_015228065.2 Penaeus monodon
ATAGATAGATACTGAGAGGAGCGCACAGAGAGACAAATGAGAGACAGAGACAGATAAGGATACAAAGAGATCAAGAGGCACACAGAGAGACAAACAGAATCCAAGAAAGGAGAGAGATAGACACACAGATAAACAGAGAGTAGGGCAGAAGGGGACGCTGAAAGCCATCCATAATTCATACAGAACGAGACAGACTGTTAGCTTAGTCGTGACTCGCTCT
>NC_051400.1:38716729-38716895 GCF_015228065.2 Penaeus monodon
CAACTCATAAACTGTAGATACGTTGAATGGAACGAGTAAAGAGAGCCAACAACCTGCATTTTTGCCGGTTGCAGTGCGCCAGGCGGTCAACAGAAGGTCTCTCGGTCAAAATGCACGTGAAGACATGCTCGCCATCTGTTGACCTTTCACGCAAACTCGTATATGA
>NC_051400.1:38716938-38717351 GCF_015228065.2 Penaeus monodon
CGTGACTTATTCTGAGAACTACTGAACGTGAATTGAGTTCATCGTTATTTTATATTTTGCTTCCGGGATCTAAAATTGTTTTATCATTATTATTATTTGTAATTATGGAAATGGGAGAGAGGCAGGTCTTGTGATAAAAGGGAACATATAAGAGAAACCATAAACATATGAATATTAATCATGCTATATATTTTACTTTTTCACTTAACGATATTTTGTTTTTAATGTTTTGTTTTTACTGTTTTTTTCCTCAGTTTTCTTACTTTATATCTATTCTCCTTTTTTGCTCTTTGCATTTATTCTCTCTTTCATTTCCCTTTGACCGAAAAGAAATTTTCCCAAAATTCGAGAGATGAATCAATCTGATAGTCTTTTTATCTGATATCTATTTGTTTGTTTATTTGTCAGTCGGA
>NC_051400.1:38717642-38717877 GCF_015228065.2 Penaeus monodon
ATCACCTAAAGCATATTTACCTCTCCATCAGACGCTCCCACGCCCACCTAGAGGGAACCTGAGACGAAGACCCAAGGTGGCTTGTGTGTGTTCAGGTGAAATGAGTAAAAGATATGATATTCATGTTATGTGATTATGCTAATTTTGTCAGGCGGTAGGTGATTGATTTTCCGTCTTCCGTCGTCTGTCTGTCTACTTGTATAGTAGGTGTAGTTCGTGTGTAAGGAGGTGCAAG
>NC_051400.1:38718328-38718441 GCF_015228065.2 Penaeus monodon
TGTAGTTATCTCAGGACGAAATAAACCTCGTCACGCTGTCCAAGGCTTCGAGGAAAGGGAGGACAGGCCTGTTGTCTGATGGATGTCCAAGAAGTGGGCGTGTTTTCATGTCA
>NC_051400.1:38718682-38718817 GCF_015228065.2 Penaeus monodon
CACCGAATTGTTGGCGTTTCTTCACATAACAGCATTGTTTGGTTTCATCTTTTTTCATATATTTGTGTATTTTGATTTACGAGTGTTTATTCGGGTGTAAGTTCGTAATGAGGTATATTTTTAATGCGTGCGTGC
>NC_051400.1:38719251-38719655 GCF_015228065.2 Penaeus monodon
CACCCGTGGCAGCCACGAGTGTGCGAAGAGAGATCGTTCAACTCGTGTGTGCGAATTCGTCTGGTTTGCATTCCCCTTTTTACTTCACTTTTTGCTTCATATTCTGCTTCACTTTTTGCTTCATTTTTTGCTTCACCTTTTGCTTCATATTCTGCTTCATATTCTGCTTCACTTTTTGCTTCATTTTTTGCTTCACCTTTTGCTTCATATTCTGCTTCATATTCTGCTTCAAGCTTTCCTTCGTGTGTTTGCGTCTGTCTGTCTGTATATATATATAAAGAAAGAGGGATACAAGAAGAAGGGGAAGAGATGGATGATGTTAATGGAATTAGTGATGTTATGAATAATGATGACAGAAGTGATAATAAACAAAAATAGAATTAAGAGGGAAATGATGGTGAAGC
>NC_051400.1:38719817-38719965 GCF_015228065.2 Penaeus monodon
TTTCAATCATTTTCATTTTCTTGTTCGTTTTGTTGCTTTTTTGAGGATGTGGTGCGAGTACATCCGGGTAAGCTAGTTATATTGTTTACTTGTATATTTCTTCTTTAGTGTATTATTTGTCTCAAATTCTCTTCTGTTTCCACTTTTT
>NC_051400.1:38720008-38720085 GCF_015228065.2 Penaeus monodon
TTATAGTTTCATCAGTATTCTTTGTTCCGTTTTGTGGCTACGTTGTTCCTCGATTTCTGTAGATGGCGTTCATGTCC
>NC_051400.1:38720140-38720209 GCF_015228065.2 Penaeus monodon
TACATAAATTTGCATTGCTTTAATTAAGGCTTGTTGTAGCTCTGTGTGTTTTGAGATGTTGTTGTTGTT
>NC_051400.1:38720409-38720663 GCF_015228065.2 Penaeus monodon
ACGTGTGCAGGTAATCGGACCACTAAATCTTACCGTTACCAAATGGAAATTAGTCATTTACAAATCTCCAGCCCACGTGTCTCGAGGCCGGATCAGCCATGGTGATTTATACGCCCGGCAGCTCCGTCAATCATCGGGGGCTTAGGTCTATGACGTCATCAAGTGCGGAAGAACTTTTTTTGTGTTACTTTTTAAAAAGGCTGAATAGGCTTGCCAAGATTATTATTATGTTTGCCGTATACTTTGGTTCTTCC
>NC_051400.1:38721008-38721161 GCF_015228065.2 Penaeus monodon
CATGCACAGGCACGGCCACACTCACATACACAATCTCGCACACACGCTCCACGTTATTTTACTCAATTTACTGTAGTGTCGTAAGACCAAAAATGAAATATTAGCACGAGCTTAATCGATCAAATATGACAGCGTACAGTAAGAAATCACCAA
>NC_051400.1:38721666-38721779 GCF_015228065.2 Penaeus monodon
TAAATGTCAAAAACGCATCATTAACTTTCCCGCCAAACCAACTATCATTTCCCGCTTTCTTCGCGGCCCATCCTCCCTCACTCGGAATCCTCAGAGGCAAGAATACAATGGAA
>NC_051400.1:38721810-38722010 GCF_015228065.2 Penaeus monodon
AGGGAAAGAAAACAAGAAAACAATTTTTAAAGAAGCCTAAAAAAAGGTGAAAAAATAATGAAGAAATTGAGAGAATGGAAGAGAGAGAGAGAAAAAAGTCTTTATTTACCCCTGGTTTAGCCGACATTTGCCTAATGGTTTACACAGGAGGAGGTGTTTAGAGTGAACAGAAGGGGAGAGAGCTCCTTCGTCTGGCCAAG
>NC_051400.1:38722414-38722708 GCF_015228065.2 Penaeus monodon
AAGAACATTTTAACGAATACTCAATTCATCAACATTTGATATAACAAACTCTTAGATTTTACCAACATTTATCAACCACTTTCCCGCAGCCAACTTTTATCATTATAAATTCACCAATATCAGCCAACCTGCTCATTTATCATCCTCCTGCAACCGCTGTTCACTTCCTGTTAATAATTTTTTTTTCTTTCTTTCTTTTACAGACGAGCAGGAGAGAGTACAAAAGAAAACATTCATGAACTGGATCAACGCTCATTTAGCTCGGGTAAGTTAAAGCAGGAATGCAATATCCAG
>NC_051400.1:38723071-38723160 GCF_015228065.2 Penaeus monodon
TCGTAGGAAACTGAACAAAAAAAAAATTTATAAGCACGTTTTCATTTTTTTCATTTTTTTTAAATATAACTAATGTTCTCTGTTCAATG
>NC_051400.1:38723228-38723348 GCF_015228065.2 Penaeus monodon
AATGGATGGCATTCTTATTGTTTTCTTAATTCTCATAAAAAAGTGACATTTTTCGTGTTATTTTTAGAAACAGAAAAGAGATTGATGAATTGATGGTTTAGAGATTAGTGATATGGAAAG
>NC_051400.1:38724389-38724613 GCF_015228065.2 Penaeus monodon
TGCATATACTTTCAAAACTTTCAAAGAATTAGCTACACCCTTTGCTAAGTAAAGACGTAAATAGATTCGTGAGCAAACGGCGAAGCATTTCTACATTCAAGCTTCTAATTCACGTCGTAAAAAAATGCGCAAAAATTATAGGAAAATAAATGACGAAAATAGAATGTAGGAAGAATGTCTTTATATTAAAGCCAAATAGAAGAAAAAAAGAAAACGAAGTAGTA
>NC_051400.1:38725832-38726180 GCF_015228065.2 Penaeus monodon
TACTTTTTTTCAGTTTTTTAGCAAATACAGAAAAATTTCATTTAAAAGGGAAATTTACTTTGGTTCTATAAAAATTTCACCCAATAAAAACCCCTTTATTTCAAATCTCCTTCAAAGAGGTAGAGCGAAAAATTTTGGGTTCCCCCAAAATTTGGGAATATTTCAAATTTTAATGTGTCAAAAACTAGATAACATATCAAATTTTTTCCCTCTCCGATAAATTTATCAGGGAAAATTAATTTTTAGATTAATTTTTTATGAAAAATTGCATAAAATTTATCACAAATTATTCTTGTTTCATAAATATTACATTTTTAATTATTAATCATCACCATCATTTTTTTTTCC
>NC_051400.1:38726247-38726434 GCF_015228065.2 Penaeus monodon
TCAAAAAATTTCCTCCCCTCCCCTTTTCTCCTAATCTTCTTCATCCTCCTCTTATTAATCTTTAAATCATCAATATTTATATTTTCACCCATTTTTCCCTATTACTTTTATCAATACAGCTTTGTTACCTATGCATATTTCATTATTTTTTTCAAACTAAACATTTTTAGCGTGAAATCGTCAAGAT
>NC_051400.1:38726454-38726615 GCF_015228065.2 Penaeus monodon
TTCATTTTGCCCCAAAAAGGGAGCAGATGATAGGTGTATTATTGATCATTCTGCCCCTTTTTAGCATACCAAAAAAAATGCGGGTTTTTGCCCGTTTTCATTTGCCAATTTTTATGAATTGCAAAAATTTTTAATATTTTTTTCCGGCTGTCAGTCACTGC
>NC_051400.1:38726741-38726909 GCF_015228065.2 Penaeus monodon
ACCGAGTTATTTTAGAACCCAAAAGTTCTATCGCTTTTTTCCCTAATTAGCAAGTTTAGGGCTTTTAAAGCCCCAGAAAAAGCCCAGGCGGGAAAAAGGAGATGGAATGTATTTGGTTTCGTTCCTTTTTTTTCTTGCTTTTTCGTGTTTGTTGCTGGGGCGAGTTGG
>NC_051400.1:38726948-38727063 GCF_015228065.2 Penaeus monodon
ATAGATTTTTCCCTAGTATCGTGGGTTTTTAAGAAAGCTTTTGTATGCGGGAAAAATTGCTTTTAAAAATGGGCAAAGCGGCTATTCGGGTGTTCCCAGTGAGAGAAAAACATAG
>NC_051400.1:38727364-38727431 GCF_015228065.2 Penaeus monodon
AGTATAATCAACAAAAATTATTTAGCACGAGCTTATCGATCAAATATGACAGCGTCAGAAGAATCAC
>NC_051400.1:38727498-38727577 GCF_015228065.2 Penaeus monodon
TGTTTAAGACGAGGCAATAGAGAAAGACTGCATGAAAAAAGCAGAATGACTAAAAACGTTTGTTATAGGCAAAAAAATA
>NC_051400.1:38727882-38728233 GCF_015228065.2 Penaeus monodon
ACGGGTAGCTATTGGGAAAATAAATGTCAAAAAGCTCATTAATTTTCCGCCAAACCAACTATTTTTCCCCCGTTTTCTTCGCGGCCCACCCTCCCCACCGACCTCAGAGGCAAGAATAAAAGGGAAAAAAAAAAAATAAAATAATAAAATAATAAAAAAGGAAAAGAAAACAAAAAAACTTTTTTAAAGAACCAAAAAAAAGGTGAAAAAAAAAATAAAAGAAATTGAGAAAAGGGAAAGAGAGAGAGAAAAAAAGTCTTTTTTTACCCCTTTTTTAGCCGACATTGCCTAAGGTTTACACAGGGGAGGTGTTAGAGTGAACGAAGGGGAGAGAGCTCCTTCGTCGGCCAA
>NC_051400.1:38728270-38728391 GCF_015228065.2 Penaeus monodon
AAAAGGGAAGACAGTCAGAAAGAGGGAATGGGTGAAGGAAGGGGGAGATGGGGAAAAGGGTAAGGAGAGAGAGAATAATAAATAAGTTACAAATTAGGGGGGTTTAAAATGGCGACTCTTG
>NC_051400.1:38728632-38728944 GCF_015228065.2 Penaeus monodon
AACGAATACCAAATAACTTTTGATATAAAAAAGTCTTAGTTTTTCCCAAACATTTATAAAACCATTTTCCCCGCAGCCAATTTTTAAATTTAAAAAAAATTTCCCCCAATATCAGCCAACCTGTCATTTATCACCCTCCCAACCGTGTTACTTTTTTAAATAATTTTTTTTTTTTCTTTCTTTTACAGCGAGCAGGAGAGATACAAAGAAAACATTCATGAACTGTCAACGCTCATTTAGCTCGGGAAGTTAAAGCGGGAATGCAAATCCAGAGACTGAAAAAATTTTTGCAATACGTAGCTGCTAATGAAA
>NC_051400.1:38729188-38729280 GCF_015228065.2 Penaeus monodon
TAAATTGCTGATGCAAAAAAAGTGAAAAAAGAATATGAAAGTATATGTATATTTTATCGTAGGAAACAGAACAAAAAAAAAATTTATAAGCA
>NC_051400.1:38729391-38729542 GCF_015228065.2 Penaeus monodon
GGTTAATGGATGGCATTCTTTTTGTTTTTTAATCTCTCAAAAAAAAAGGACATTTTTCGGTTTTTTTTAGAAAAAAGAAAAGAGATTGATGAATTGAGGGTTTTAAGTTTGTGATAGGAAAGAAATGATAAAGGGGGGATGACGAAATTTG
>NC_051400.1:38730274-38730355 GCF_015228065.2 Penaeus monodon
ATCATTCATATCATCCCCATCCCCACACCATCATAAATCAATCACATCAACCCCACTACAGCTACCATCATCATATCATCT
>NC_051400.1:38730589-38730802 GCF_015228065.2 Penaeus monodon
TGCACATATTTTAAAAAATTTAAAAATTAGTACCCCCTTTTGCAAAGTAAAGACGTAAAAAATTTCGTGAGCAAACGGCGAAGCTTTTAATTCAAGCTTCTAATTTACGTCGTAAAAAAAAACGCAAAAATGTAGGAAAATAAATGACGAAAAAAGAATGTAGGAAAAATGTCTTATATTTAAAACCAAATAAAGAAAAAAAAAACGAAGATA
>NC_051400.1:38730899-38730964 GCF_015228065.2 Penaeus monodon
CTAAATTCTTGAGCTGCCTTTGATGGTGGATTTTGAGGTTTATGAGGTGGTTGGAATGTGTGTAC
>NC_051400.1:38731185-38731419 GCF_015228065.2 Penaeus monodon
AAAAAAATAAAAAACCATCTCCTTTCTCCCCCCCCCCCCCAGCATGTTCCACCGCTGAAGCTAAATGACCTGATCGAGGACCTGAAGGACGGCACCGCCCTGCTCGCCCTGCTGGAGGTGCTCTCGGGGGAGAAGCTGCCCATCGAGAAGGGGCGTGTCCTGCGTCGCCCGCACTTCCTCAGCAATGCCAACACGGCGCTCACCTTCCTCCAGGGCAAGAGGGTAAGTGATGGT
>NC_051400.1:38731523-38731962 GCF_015228065.2 Penaeus monodon
GGAAATAGTCCGTATAAATGGGAAGCGACGAGGGAAATGTACACAAAAGAATGCAAAGACACAACAACAAAAAATAACGAAAGTGAAAAATCATAAAATAATGATAACGAGAATTAAGAAGAGAACAAAGGAATAAATAATGAAGAACAACAAAAAAAAATGAGACGTGAACTGGCATAGAATGTAAAACCAGACACGCACGACAGACATGTTCAGGATTGTATTTCTTTGAGGTAAATAATCAAGCAGACCAAGAGAGGGGAAAGGGAAAAGAGGTCAAATAGGGTCAACGAGAGCTACCTAAGGGGAGACGAATAGGTAAGGGAAGAGGTAAGGTAAGGCTGGGGTCGATCCGGAGGGAGAGGTGAGAGGTCTGTCAGGCAGAGAGGACAGAGGGAAGTCCCGCTAGTGTTAACTGTCCTTGGGTGGCTGTGGCGTG
>NC_051400.1:38732206-38732297 GCF_015228065.2 Penaeus monodon
TGGGGGAAATAGGAGGGGGAGAGAGGGAGGTAGAGAGAGGGGGAGAGGAAGAGGGGGAGAACAAGCTTGCATTGTCCTTGACTGGCTATGA
>NC_051400.1:38732673-38732952 GCF_015228065.2 Penaeus monodon
AGTACTAGGAAGAGATACAGACCCTGGAACCGATGCAATTTTAATATTTTTCAGAGAAAAATAGATAAGTTAAGCCGTAAGTATGTCTCTTCTCATCCCTAACTTTATATCTTTGATCGCGAATCTTAATGCACAAATACACGAAGAGCAAGCCAGATAAGATCAGTAACGAAGACCATCAACAAACAACAAGGTCACAAAGGTCAGAATACGGAGATATCAGAGGTGATACACGCACAGATTTGCAAGCATAAAACTGGCTTATTTTCGTCGTCCGAG
>NC_051400.1:38732992-38733453 GCF_015228065.2 Penaeus monodon
TGGACGAAATGATTTCTCCATTGGGCCCCGAGAGAGCAGAGTGTTGGGTCATCACCCTCGCTCACTCTCGCCTGTGTTGTCACCCTGTTCTCGTTCTTCTATATGCTCTCGTTCTTCTATATGCTCTCGTTCTTACTGATGTTGAGTTTGTGATCCATTTTTCACCCTTGTGCATGTAGAGGTGTGAACCTTGGCTTGTTTTCATTTATGTCTCGTTATCACACTTTTCATCTATGTTCTTGTTATTGTCCTTTCGTCCATGTTTTTATCATCCTTTTTTTCATCTTTCTTTAAATAAAGTTATTGATTCTTTCATCCTTGTCTATGGCGAGGTATCATCTTGTCAACAGTTATTGATGTCGCGTTTCTAAATTTTTTAAAGTAAAGTACTGTTATCATCCTTGTCCGTGGTGGGTTACGATGCACGTGTCACCCTTGTCTATCTGGTCTGGTCTATCTCC
>NC_051400.1:38733472-38734040 GCF_015228065.2 Penaeus monodon
CATCTCTCTCTGTTTGGAATTATTATCTTTTGCATCACCCTCCGTGTCACCCTTGTTCTCGCCTTGATTGATTAAGCTACCTTTCCTCACCCATCGTGTCACCCTTGTTCTCTTGATTAAGTGTTGAAGCTGCCCCTTTCCTCATCCTTTGTATCACCCTTGTCAATCTGCCCCTCACTCTACCTTTTTTTTCTCTCTCTCCGATAGATTAAATGTCGATTCATCCTCCTCCTTCACCCTTGCATGTGTCGAGTCACCACCCCTCCTCACCCTTACCTCTCACCCTTGCTTCCCCCTGCCTTTATCTCTCTTTTTTTTTAACCCGCATCCTCTATTTTCTCTCCCCGACAGATCAAGCTGGTGAACATCAACCCGACAGATCTTGTGGATGGCCGACCCTCCGTGGTGCTGGGCCTCATATGGACCATAATCCTGTACTTCCAGGTAGGAGCGTCGCCCTTATTCCACCATGACTATAAGTGCGGGGCGTGTGAGGTTAAGATTGGCTTTAGGTCCCTCTTTGACTCGGTCAGGCACATGAGGATATTGAAGTGGTCTTGTTCGGTGT
>NC_051400.1:38734817-38736083 GCF_015228065.2 Penaeus monodon
GCTGGGATTCTACTGAAGTTTGATGACGACGAAAGTAGAGAATTGTGGTGAAACTGTTAATTCCCACACAGCGATGGTGATGAAGCCACGGTAGAGTGAAACTAAGACTGTTACGAGGTCACTGACTCTTGGGAAGACCAGTGGTTGATGGGGCTCATGAGAACGTTCCTTCGCTGAAGTTAGTGGCTATTTTGCTGCCGCGAGGAATGAGGAATGCGCACGTGTACGGGAGGAGAGGGAAGGAGAGGAGAGGGAAGGAGAGAGGGGAGGAGGAGAAGGGAGGGGAAGAGGGGGAAGAGGGAAGGAAAGGGGAAGAGGGGAGAGGGGGAATAGAAAGGAACGGAGAGAGGGGAAAAGGTTGATGCCGAGAAGAGGAAGAGAGAGGAGGAGGAGGAAGAAGAGGGATAAGGGATACGTAGGGAGTCAAAGAAACGAGGAGGAAAAAGATGTAGGAGAAGAGGAAGAGAAGGAGAGGAGAAGAGAGCGATATATATATGTACATATCAGTCTCTCTTTTATTTGTGTTAATGACTGATATCCTATCCTTTAGAAAACAGCTTTGAAGATTGTAAGCGTGGCTTCTTAAGACTAAAATGCCTATCTTAGACATACACCAAGAGACATAACCTGCCTTTAGCACCTTCAATGATTTTCTTCCTCGTTTCAGCGCCTTGTAGTTACATCTTTTGAATGGGTTAACTACTTACACTAATTGCCAATTTTCAGGTTGTATTTGTCGTTTTGTCCAAAGGTAAATGTAGTCGTAGTGACGTTATTTTAGAACTAAGAGATAGAAACTAAAAAATATATATATTTTTAATGTATGTTCTAACTAATTTAAACCTAGAAGGGATATATAAAATGTATTTCAAAGTAAAAAGTGTGTTAATACTTTATATCATTATCTTTATGTCATTGAAATTACATGATCTATTTCAGTTCATAGGCTTTAGAAAAGTATGACATATATAGACAGAAGAATAGATAGACATAACATAATGATACATACCGAGTCTCAAAATAAGAACTTGCATCGTAAATTCACAGCTAAGAGAGCGAAAGGAAAATAGAACCGTTTGCCTTTACTTCCTTGCCAAATCTATTCGACATCATTATCAGTTTCGACATGGTTATCACCCTGACTGTCTCACTTGTTATTTCTTGGCACTCGATGAAGACACAAGCACTGTGTGTGTTATCTGGTTGCAATATCCATTTCCTATGTGCACTTAATATACCGATATATATCTGCACACATACTTTCAT
>NC_051400.1:38736451-38736535 GCF_015228065.2 Penaeus monodon
CATACTCACAAGCTAACAAACACGCTGATGTTCTTGTTGACACGTTCCTTTGTCAAGCCACAACGAGGAATTATTCGAACCACT
>NC_051400.1:38736572-38736638 GCF_015228065.2 Penaeus monodon
GTCGGGTGTCGGGAGTGTACTTTTTATGTGTGTGTTTGTAACTTACGTTTGGTGCGTTTTTAAGAC
>NC_051400.1:38736713-38736869 GCF_015228065.2 Penaeus monodon
ATTAAGGTTGAAATATAAATTTGTTTGTCGGTTTCTGATTTCAAGCTCGGAAGTATAGCCTATTAGAAAAATATTTGTGAGCTGAACATTTCTTAAAGAAATCTGGATGCAAGTTGTAAACTATTGAAATTAATCAGTTTTAAGTTAAGCGTGTGC
>NC_051400.1:38737270-38737454 GCF_015228065.2 Penaeus monodon
CGCATATGAATATTACCCTTCAATTGTACTCGATTTAAGTTTAAATGCAACACTAATAACAATAAAGGTAATCATAAGCTTTAATAAGAAAAAACGGACTTCATTCCCCGCGTCCAATTTTCCTCGATCTTGACCTGATCTCTTGACCTCTCGGTGAACTTTGTGTGCATAGATCCAGATGCCC
>NC_051400.1:38737540-38737760 GCF_015228065.2 Penaeus monodon
CGTCATCTATCTGGTGAGTTGCCCTTAAGAAATGAGGTCTGGATGGTAGTTACTTTTTTTTCCTTTTCTTACGATCTCCTCACGATGGATTGTCGAGCACCGCCGCCTCAAGCATGCTCAAGTGCACCGTTCTGGTCACGGGTTATTGTGTACACACGCGTGAGTGTACGCGTGGATATACACATTGACTCACAGGCACGTATGTATTCTTTCAACCTTT
>NC_051400.1:38737942-38738037 GCF_015228065.2 Penaeus monodon
CAACCGCAAGATCTAAACAACATTCAGTTAAAAAAAAGTTAAGGAGAGAAATTCCTTTAAAGATACACGTGACCCAGTTTTAAGCAGGTTTTTCC
>NC_051400.1:38738079-38738145 GCF_015228065.2 Penaeus monodon
TACACTCGTAATGGTTGATTTTATTATATAGTATTCTGAACGTTTTATTTGTTTTCAGTTTGAACC
>NC_051400.1:38738286-38739119 GCF_015228065.2 Penaeus monodon
CGTTTTACATTGCCAGGGCTATTGAAGAGTTGATAATGATAATGCAAAAATTATTACTTGTGATTATCTCTATAACTGAATAATTGCAACGGATACGAGTAAATTATTGATTTCAGTATTGCAGAAGCGGAAATAATTCGAATAAATAAAATACTTAATTGATATTGAAAGGATAATCATATTGATTTTGTTTTCAACTGATTATTTGAATAAACACTGGCTAATCTAAAAAAAAAATGTGTTCGCGTGCTGACTGAATTTCATGTGTTTGTTTGTCTTTATGTGGGTAGTAAGAAGACTGTTATTTTCAGATAAAGACATTATTTAATTCGTTGATTACTTTCACGTTAATTAGATTTTCTTACATCTGAGTTTTTTTCTAGTATATTTTTTTTCGAGTATATTTAATGTTTTCATGTACATATTTTTTTCCTTTTAATATACTCTATTCCGTATTTTTATTTAACTTCTCATATTTTCCTAACAACACAAATGTATACAATACCATCAATAGAGGCGATTCTCAGTATGACTTGCCTCAAGGGAATCGACCATACGTGCACCCAGCCTCAAGTAGCCCGCACTGCACTAGTCTTCAAATCGACGTTTTTCTTATTAATTTTATTTATCGTTTTAAGACATTTTCCATTTTTTTCTTCTTCATCATCTTAATTTTTCTTGTCTTGCGAAAAAAAGAAGGAACGACAACAGGACAGGATGATACTTTGAATGTCTGTTTGTTCTTCAGATCGCTATCTTGGAGATCGTGTTATTTTTCCTTGAAGAACATTTTTTTGTAGTGTTATATTAATTGTCTTAGACGTAGTTATTAG
>NC_051400.1:38739399-38739792 GCF_015228065.2 Penaeus monodon
CACTTCGTAATGTATTACTAGACCGGCAATAGATGAAAGACACCTTCGCCACAGCTACCACAACGGGGGAGGGGGTACAGGGCGGGGGGGGGGGAGGAAATGTCATTCCCCGAATTGACTTATCTGTCATGAAAAAGGTACGGGGTGGGGGGGGGGGGTCTGAGAAACCGAGTCATGAGTCATGCGAGCTTATGGGGCTTTGTGAATGTCCTGTCATGCAAAGTGGAGCGGCGTGGAGGTTTATTTGCCTATATACATACACATTGTAATATTGCGCCGTGCAATTCAATCGGACGACTTAGATTGCCTGCATGATGTCAGGGCTGTCATGAGATCCGTGTCATGAGAAGGTGGTAGTTGTGGTCTCTGCCATTTCCCAAGCTATTTAGATGA
>NC_051400.1:38740069-38740550 GCF_015228065.2 Penaeus monodon
TTTTTCCTTCGCTTTATAAATGTATCATAGGCAGTGCTTATTGAGTTGAAAAGCTCGATTTATTCTTCTCCTGAAATTATTTGGTATATAAATTTATATAAATGTTTTTGATTATTCTAAAACTTATTTGTACTGACAATTTCATTTAATCTGCAATCTAGATTTCACTAAACAGAATCTAATTATAGAATAGTACTTGAATGTAATGATTAATTTTGGTTTTGTAAACTACTTTCAACTTCACTGCTAAAGCATCTTTATTTGGACTTAAACGTATTTTGAAATCCATGTATTTTTTCTCTCAATATTTGATTATTTATTGCTGCAGATGGCCGTAAGTCAAATTTTCCCATGGTAATCTTCTCAATGTTGACCCTTATAGCGATTCAATCATGTTTTTTTTTTTATGGAAGCAGAAAAGTTCGTCGATGGATCTGAGATCCTGATTGCGAACAATGGCTTATCTTATAATGTCATATTT
>NC_051400.1:38740618-38740731 GCF_015228065.2 Penaeus monodon
ATATCTACATGATACCCAGTTTTCAAGATTATATGATTGTAATTTAGATTCATTTCATCACATGCCATTCATTGTATTTGCATACATATATTAAACAGATAGATAAGTAGAGG
>NC_051400.1:38740764-38740872 GCF_015228065.2 Penaeus monodon
CAAAATATATTGTCTATACAATTATGCAGTTATATTATAAATACATAAACCAGCATACAGTGTACACCCATTTACCACGATCACCATCAAATCTACCCACCCTCCCTT
>NC_051400.1:38740969-38741285 GCF_015228065.2 Penaeus monodon
GCCAATTAACCCCCGCCCCCCCCTCGCCTGCGCCCCAGATCGAAGAGAACACGCGGCAGCTGGAGCGCCTGAGCCAGCTGATGGAGCAGGAGGCGGGCACGAGGAGCGACTCGCCCTTCTCCGTGGCGTCGGAACCGGGCACCATCTCCCGCGACCGCCCGCCCTCCGTCACGCGCCGCTCCGCCGCCGCCGAGAAGTGGAAGCTGGGCGCGAAGAAGGCGCTGCTGGAGTGGGTGCGCCAGACGGTGACCAAGTGAGTGCTCTCGGCTGTGCTTACTGCTATGGCTGTTGCTGTTAGTGTTGTCAGGGTTATATT
>NC_051400.1:38741378-38741477 GCF_015228065.2 Penaeus monodon
TATTACATTACCTTCATTCCTATATGTCAAACACCTCACACGTCACAAAAAAACAACAACGAGTTTCCCTTCACATCCTTTTCCAACCTTCAGAGAATG
>NC_051400.1:38741496-38742057 GCF_015228065.2 Penaeus monodon
TCAGCTGATCTCCAACAAAAACAAATGACTAATGAGATTTTCCCTCCCTCTCCCTCCCTCCTCGCCCCGCCCCTTTCCCTCCTCGCCCCGCCCCCTTTCCCTCCTCGCCCCGCCCCCGTCCCTCCTCGCCCCGCCCCCTTTCCCTCCTCGCCCCGCCCCCGTCCCTCCTCGCCCCGCCCCCGTCCCTCCTCGCCCCGCCCCCGTCCCTCCTCGCCCCGCCCCCGTCCCTCCTCGCCCCGCCCCCGTCCCTCCTCGCCCCACCCCCGTCCCTCCTCGCCCCGCCCCCGTCCCTCCTCGCCCCGCCCGCGTCCCTCCTCGCCCCGCCCCCGTCCCTCCTCGCCCCGCCCCCGTCCCTCCGTTTTGCAGGAAATTCGGCATCGTGGTCAACGACTTCGGCGGCAGCTGGCGGGACGGCAATGCTTTCTTGGCACTCATACACTGCATCAATCCGCGACTTGTTAACTTGCAGGTGCGTGGCTTATTATTTTTGGGTTGGCTTCGTAATGGCGTCTGTGTGTTCATATGTGCGAATATTGGAAATAGGGGTGGTTTATGGTCCTG
>NC_051400.1:38742799-38743058 GCF_015228065.2 Penaeus monodon
CGTGCCCCTCGCCTCCCCTCTGACGCCGCATCTCCCCGTTCCCCCCGCAGAGTATGGCGCACATGAGCAACAAGGCCCGCCTGGACGCCGCCTTCCGCCTCGCCGAGAAGGGCCTGGGCATCCCCCGGCTCCTCGACTCGGAGGACGTGGACGTGGACAAGCCCGACGAGAAGTCCCTCATGACCTACGTGGCCTCCTTCCTGCACAAGTTCCCCGAGCCCGGCGTCACGCACGTGCCGGTAAGGACGGGGTCGGACGA
>NC_051400.1:38743326-38743779 GCF_015228065.2 Penaeus monodon
CAGGAAGAACAGGGAGAAAGGATTGGATAGGAGGAAAATATATATGAGAGAGGGCGGAAAGGAAAGGGATAGGGAGAGAGAGATAAGAAAAAAAGAGACGAAGAAGTAGACGAGAAGAAGAGGATAGGAGGGTTGAAAGAAGGAATAAGGAGATAAGGAAGAAGGGGAGAAGAAGGAAGAGGGAAGGAATGTAGGGAGAGGTAAAAAGAAAGAACTTGAATAGGAAGACAATAGGACGAATAAAAACAGAAATAAAGCAGAAGGTAAAGAATTAAACAAAAAAATAACTGAAACACAAAATATACATATTAAATCAAGAAAGAAAAAAGCCAAGAGAACAGGGAAAAGAAACTGGGATAAAGGCGAGGTAAAGCAAAGTGAAAGGAGACTGGAATAGCAAGGATGGAATTCCAGTGCACAAAGATCTCGAGGAAGGAATAGCGATAAGACACG
>NC_051400.1:38743809-38743918 GCF_015228065.2 Penaeus monodon
CTGGTTCGAAAGCGCCAAGGCAGAACTTATGGGTATATTCTGATGGGGCGTAGATATGGCTTTAGGATGAATTAAGTGTTTGTGCATTTGAATTTAAGGGAAGGTGGTT
>NC_051400.1:38743991-38744085 GCF_015228065.2 Penaeus monodon
ACGTGTTGTAGGTACATATATATGTACATATGTATATACACCAGGTATCCAAAAGCAACCATTCTAACCAAACTTTTTCCATCCTCCTTACCTA
>NC_051400.1:38744150-38744322 GCF_015228065.2 Penaeus monodon
AGGAGTGCACCAGCCCGACGCTCGAAGCCTCCACCGGCGACGATATGTTTAGCGAAATTGAAATGGAATACACGGAACTGACGACCTGGCTTTGTCACACGTCCAACTGGCTGGACACCCTTCACGACCCCGACACGCACGGAAACATCAACTATGAGGTGTGTAGGTGCGC
>NC_051400.1:38744354-38744662 GCF_015228065.2 Penaeus monodon
AGGCGCGCACGCAAAAAAATAGAGAGCGAGGAAGAATCGCACGCAAACAGATATATGTGTTTGCTGTTTGCATGTATTTTATTTTCTTCTTTTTTAATATAATGTGATGATTTTGATGTATATTTGTTTATTATTGTGGTTTATATAATGCTTTTTTTAAACATTGACTATTATCAAAAAGATCTGCCATACTTCTGTGATTGATATATCTAATTCTATATCTAACGCCATAGTGTTTATTCGTTTTTGTTTTTTTCTCTTCTAATGATGTTGTAGATATTTAACTGCCTCACCTCTCTACGCTTTTG
>NC_051400.1:38744695-38744865 GCF_015228065.2 Penaeus monodon
CGTTTCTCAATCGTGGACCTGAGAACACTGTGTATGGCGTTAATAATCGTCAATGTGTTTGAGTAATTAGTAGATCAAATACATTTTACTTTTAATCTATCAATCGAAAAAGTGGAAGAAGATGTCAACGTACCTTTTTGCCCAATATTTTTGTTATTATTATTTTGTCC
>NC_051400.1:38744951-38745095 GCF_015228065.2 Penaeus monodon
CCTACACTATCCTATATTTTTCACAATTTCTTTTTATTGCCTTTTTTACTTACTACTACTTATTTATATTTTACTTCATTGTTAATAATTTTCTTTAAGTTTTTAATTTTTTTTCTTTCCTCACTTTTCCATTTCTAACTATTC
>NC_051400.1:38745276-38745420 GCF_015228065.2 Penaeus monodon
CACTCTTTCTTCCTCATTCTTTTACCCCTTCCCTCTTGGTCTCATTTCCTAACCTCTCCCCCTCCCCATTTTCCCCACTAATTTTTAATCATCCCCCTCCCCCATCTCTCACTTCCTTCTCCTGAATCCAAATTCCCCCCCCTC
>NC_051400.1:38745469-38745642 GCF_015228065.2 Penaeus monodon
CACCTCCAACGCAGAGGTTCAAAGCCCTCAAATCGGAGGCCGACGAGAAGCAAGTCATCTATGAGAAGCTGAAAGGCCTCATGGACTCACAGTCTTCCATGATTTCCATCACCTCCGATTCATGGCAGGATATTATCGCCTCATGGAACAAGGTACGTGGGTCTTGTTGGCTG
>NC_051400.1:38745724-38746435 GCF_015228065.2 Penaeus monodon
GAGGATTATGGCCTTGCCCTTGTTTTTCCCCCCGTGCTAGATTCTTCATCTTTAATAAAAAAAAAAAGACGTTTCGTATATTGTTTTAAATTTTGAGTTTTTTTTTCAGATTCTTTACTCCTCCCCCCCCCCTTTTTTTTTGTTTCATTTGCGATAACGCTCGTTTAAAATGCATTTTCTTTAAAGACGCTACAGTGATATGAACTTTCATTTCTTGTCGAATATTGGCTAAAGTTATAGGGATTTAAGTATCAGACACTTAAGTAAGATAATTAAACACCCATAGCATTTTTTTTTTCTCTTTTATTTCCGTGTACTTTTACATCTATCTACGTTAGCCTCCATCCTGGTTTCCGCGCACCCCTCGCTCTTCCTTTTCATCATATCTGAATTTCTCTTTTCACTTTCTCCCCCTTTATGTCTTGTCTTCCGTGTTATCCTCTCTCTTTTCGCTTCTTTCTTCGGCCTGTCCGCCATCTCCTCTCTCTTCCTCCTTTTTTCTCGACCTCCTACCATATCCTCTATTCTTTATGATATCTCCCTTTCTCTGTTTCCCAACTTTTCCCACTTTTAATCTTCCCTTATTTCTTCTTATCACACATTCCTCTCTTAATCATGCATCCCTCTTTCTTCTTTCTATTTTCTTCCATCATGTATTTATCTCCTATCTTTCACTTACATCTTACCACACCTTAACCACGCACCCGTTTC
>NC_051400.1:38746744-38746882 GCF_015228065.2 Penaeus monodon
GCAGGTGTCGCAGCAGCTGTCTCACTGGACGTGGCTCCTGGACGCGTCTCTCCCGGGCGCCCTCGGACCCATAGGCGAGTGGCTGAGTCGCGCCGAGGCCATGCTGGGGACGGAGGACAAGCTGCACGGAAAGCATGA
>NC_051400.1:38747250-38747538 GCF_015228065.2 Penaeus monodon
GGTGAAGGAGTGGTGGAGATAGAGAAACATAAAGAAAACTGGGGAGACAGGAGGGGAGGAAGAGATGGAACGCGGTGCAAGAGGGAGAGAGAGAGAGGGGGGGGGTGCAATAGGAAGCGCAAGAGAGGCAAAGAGAACGAGAGTGCGATAGGAAAGGGACGAGAGTCCTTCTAATAAATACATTTTCTCGCCCCTCATCGTATAAACAATTAAAAAAAAGAAAAATCCATCATATTTTGAAAACAAAAGACGAAAAAAAAAACACCACAACATTCCAACCCCCCCCCC
>NC_051400.1:38747562-38747681 GCF_015228065.2 Penaeus monodon
TCAAACACCATGTATGTCATTTTTCTACTTTTATTTTCATTCTTCGCTGTATGAAATGTAAAAGCAATACTTTCTCACCAGGTCAGATAAAAAAAGGAAAGATATACTACAAAACTCCC
>NC_051400.1:38748287-38748561 GCF_015228065.2 Penaeus monodon
GCTGCTGTTCTTCCCCGCCGCCCAGATCGCCAACCTGCTCAGCAAGAAGATCGAGGAGCACAAGGCCTTCTTCGCCGAGCTGCCGTCCATCGTGACCAGGTTTGAGTCCCTGAAGAGCTCCCCGGACGCCAGCGTGATCCCGCCGCAGCAGCTGGAGTACATGGAGCTCCGCCTGAAGACGATCGCCCCCCGCGCCGCCGTCAGAAAGATCAAGCTCAAGTATCTGGAGCATCGGGTGGGTGGAGCTTCGGTGTTGTTGTTTCCCGTCGTTGGC
>NC_051400.1:38748597-38748816 GCF_015228065.2 Penaeus monodon
AACCTTTTTTTGGATGATTTAGTTATGATGTTGTTTTTTTCTGTTTTTTTTCATGATTTAGTTATGATGTTTCTGTTTTTTAGTTTTTTTTTTAGGGATGTTCTTTGTTGTATTTCAAAATACGTATGTTTTAGTATTTGCTTGAAAGATTGTTACATTTTCAATTTGGTTTAGAAACGAATCACCATTTCACATAAACATCAAATTCACCTTATTTCT
>NC_051400.1:38748885-38749112 GCF_015228065.2 Penaeus monodon
TCCAGTACTGCCTCGTGGCCTTCCTGATCCTGGTGGAGGCCAAGCTGAAGACGTGGGCGGTGAAGTACGGCAGGGAGCAGGAGGTCCAGCAGATCCTCAGCGAGTACCGGTCCTTCGTCGGCACCAGGAACATCTTCCAGGAGTTCGACCGAGCCTTCCTCGAGATGCAGCAGGTGGCCGAGGCGTACAAGAAGGACTCGAATCTCAGTGAGTTCTACGGGTTTTGG
>NC_051400.1:38749147-38749236 GCF_015228065.2 Penaeus monodon
CCTGTCGGTTTGGTTTTCTCTTCATAGGGATGGAAGGAAGGGAAAAAAATCTTTTCTATTACCCACTTCAGAAAAAGAAAGGAAAAAAA
>NC_051400.1:38749256-38749636 GCF_015228065.2 Penaeus monodon
GCATCCAAACTTATTTCAAACAGACATAACCTAAAATCACTTCCGAACCCAACTGAACCGCTTCAACCCCCCCACCCCCTCCCTCTAGGTAAAGCAGAGAGCGACGGCATCGCCAAGTTCCTGCTGGAGATGAACGAGCGCTGGAAGAACGTGTCCGTGGAACTCCGCTGCATCCAGTCCCTCCTGGAGGAAGTGATCACCTACTGGCAGAAGTTCGTCGACCTGACCGAGCAGTTCGAGGTGTGGCTCGAGCGCGCGCTGTCGATGGTCGGCCTGCCGGAGGAGGAGAAGATGGAGTTCTTCCAGGTCAGCGGCCGCGAGTCACTGGTTGATCTGCGGGAGGGTTTTTGTTTATGTTAGGTTGCCTTTTGTGTGCGTCT
>NC_051400.1:38749714-38749799 GCF_015228065.2 Penaeus monodon
GGTTTCTGTTTATTTGTACATCTTTGTTCTTTTCCTTTAATATAAAACCAAATTTTATCATAAGATTCAACTGTTTCAGAAAACA
>NC_051400.1:38749825-38750798 GCF_015228065.2 Penaeus monodon
CTTTTTTTCTGTGATATAAAAAAAACAATAACCCTAATTCCATATCATTTTCTAATCCCTTTTTCTCTCTCTTCCCTCCAACGACACAGGACTTGGGCGAATGGCGAGACAAACACACGCAGATGAACGAAACCGGAAACTTCTTGGCCGCCACTTGCAGACCCGAAGTGGCACAAGAGATCCGCGAGAAACTCATTACCATAAACGCCAAGTGGGACGAGCTCTTCCAGGTAGAGTATTTATCTAATTGTCTGTTTATTTTGGGTTATCTATCTCTCTGTGCATTTTCTTCCGAAGGTTCACGGGACTTTCGAGTCGTTGATTCCGTTTTCTCTTGATCTGGTCTTCCCACTTTCTGTGCTTCGGTTTGTAGCGTTTTCTTTTTATTTATTTATTTCTCGTTTTCTATATTCTAATTTTCTGAAATTTTCTTTTCGTGGTGAGTACAGAAGTACTGTACTTTTAAACACTTATTTCAGTAGTATTTCGCTGTTTTTTTTTTTAAAGAATTACACTTATTTTTCGTAGTTCTACAACTGTATTTCCTTTATCTTTTAGCTGCCTTCTTGGGCTATAACTATACATAGAGGCTTGCTTGCAGTATGCGAATAGGCAACTAAACATTAACTACACATCTCTCTTCTTTTCTCGCTGTCTCTTGGAACAAGAATTAAACACATTGAAAAATAAACAGTTTTCTTTTCATATTTATTTCATTCAAACACACGCACACACGTCAACCACTTTCCAACGCTAGAATATCAAGGATCAAACTCCCTATCGCGGCAATACGTATTTATTAATCTTAATATCAGGGTTCTGCAGTCTAAAGTTGACGAGGGAATGATATTTAAAAAATAATAATAATTAAAAGTCTAATAATCTAAGCTAGAAATTTCATTTATTTGAATAATTATTGATGTCGCTTGAATAATCTGGAGATTCTCGGATTTACACTGTGATTGTTCATGCG
>NC_051400.1:38750944-38751289 GCF_015228065.2 Penaeus monodon
TCGTAATGCTAGTATCGCGCTTGCTTTCCGTACTCGCATTTTTTTCTGTCTCTCTCAGCTTATAATTCTCTTTTATTTCGCATAGATTATAAATAAATAAAACTGCAAGGGACCAATTATTATATTCTTATATGTATATAAAGAAGATAATAAGCAATTGTACTTAACAGTTGGTTTAAAAAACACAACTTGAAAAATCCCTTACGTCATTTTTTCATATGTGTTTTCTGTTAATGTATCTTCATATTCACAACTTGAGTTGATAAAGTTATATACTTTTCTTTCCTGTCTACACTTATAAAAGATAAAACAAAATCATGCTTCCTTCAGCCTAAACCGACAAAA
>NC_051400.1:38751749-38752501 GCF_015228065.2 Penaeus monodon
TTTCGCCCTGTTTCAACCAGGGTCTCTTCAATGGAGAGTCCATGTCCACTTGGGAGGTAAGTGTTATCATTGGCTGGCGTGTTGAAGAACAGGAGCCAATCAGGTTGGTGGATTGAGTGACGAGCTCCGCCCCCTTTTCTTCCTTAGCCAATCATATGGTATATGATGAATATTATGTTGCTGCTTATTTTTCTTTATGTCTTTTTCTGTAAATACGCATTTTCCTTTTTTTTCTGCTTTTCAACAATTTGTCGCCCTTTGTTTTTTTTTTTGTTTGCCTTACTCATCAAAAAAAGGACATGCTTTTCTCTGGCATGGAAATACAAATGAAATTACAGATTTAAAAAAAAAAAATATTCAATTTAAAAAATATTGAAATTATTACCAGTTTACAGAATCAAATCTAACGGTAATGCAAATTTCAACTATACCCTGAAATTAATTAACCGAAGGATAAAATTAAATATAATTTACTGTTATAATTGTCATCATCTTTATTTGTTCCTTATTCCCAGTCATTTGGAAAAAAAAACAGTGGACGTTGATAATTTGTTATAATCAAAAGAAAATAAAATATGGTGTCTTATTTATTCATATTCACTTGCTTGTTATTCTCATTCCATGCAAGGACTCCCGTTCACATAGAGCCTTGTTCTGCAGTGTCATGCAACTTTGTGGATGATCGGTCAAGATACTATCATTAGCTTTAAACGTGAAACGAAAACAAATATGGCAGCTGGTCATTTCGTTGC
>NC_051400.1:38753183-38755593 GCF_015228065.2 Penaeus monodon
CCCCGATTTCTATAGCTGCCAATTTTTCTTACATGCACTTTACTTTCTTCTTGCCTTTTTTCAATCTTTTGACTACCCCTTCAATCAGAAATTAATTAACAGGAACAGGAAAATGTATCTATCAACCATATATATGATTTGCACAAAAGAAATGTGAACACGTGCGCTAAATTTAGTCTGACATAATATTTTGCAGAATTTTGTTCTATATGCAAATATCTTATTTTGACCTACATAGTCTTTTATTACTAATGCTTCAGTCATTCCCTTCAACGGCAGGTTAATCCTAAATGTGATTACTCATTCAGAATACCCGGGTTAATACTACAGTTAACCTGGGTAGTTACGTAGATCTTTGTACTCTAATTTGTTTACAGGATATTAAGCTATTTTAGTTGTATATCAAGTATGTTTACTTGTATATGCGTGTAATGATGATGTGATGCTCATTCCTATCACTGTTTTACATTTTTTAATTATATACATGTTTGGATATCACGCCTCATTACATAATAATTTCCCTCTACTTCTGTATATTATAAGGATCATCGCTAAATATTTCCCCCTCACTCGCTTCATCTGCTTCTTTATCATCGTTATTCTCCTCAACCTTGTCTTCCTCATCGCCTTCTCTTATGCATTAAGCATTCACAATCAAACTTTTTTTCCCGCCATTCGCCACAAAGGAATCCGTTCAACCTATTCCACCAACAGAGCATATAGTCCACTGAACAACTGTTTATCCGCTGACTCACCCTCTCTCTCTCTCCTCTTCCTCGCCGCGTCCGACCCTCAGTATGTGCAGCAGTACCTCCACCGCGGACAGATCCTGCGCACCAAGAATGACTACCGCTCGGGCCAGGATCGCCTCGAGCTGTGGCTGGAGAGCGCTGAGGTCACCCTGAACACGACCAATGTCTGCACCGTCGAAGCTGTCAAGGAATATGCCGAGGAGCTAAAGGTAAAGTGTTGGGGGTGGGGGATAGGGTAGGGGTGGGGGTGGGGTTGGAGGAGTGGAGGGATGGTGAGGGGAAAGGGGAGACGTGACGGGGTGGCGGAAAGGGTAGGAAGGTGGGAGGACGGGCAGATGGAAACAAAGATGCTGAGGTTAAGTGTGAATGAATTCTGTAACTGATATATGTAAAACCGGTTATCAGAAAAAAAAAATGGTAGTTGCAGACTCAGAAATAAGGTAGAAAAAAAATTAAACACACTCATTAATCTTTCACCTTCTTGCCTCCCCTCAAACCCACCCAACCTCTTTCCCCTTCTACAGAAACTGAACACAGAGGTCGAGGAGATGGAGGTCCTCTTCAAGAACATCTCCAAGTCCTTCCAGGCCCTCGTGCAGGAGCTCACCCCGGACGAGATCGAGAGGATGATGTGGTCCTTAAAGCAAGAGAAGGAGGAGCTGGTTCGAATCCGCACCGCCATTCCCCAGAAGACCTACTTGGCTACTCAGGTCGGGGGCTGAAGCCTCTCTTTTTTTTCTTTTTTTATCGTGAAAGTAATCTTTTCCTTTCGTGAAGATTATTTTAGAAATCTTGAGATAAGTTATGTATGATATTTTATTTCACGATATTTTTTCCCTCTCCTTTCCAGATCATTACCCAGCTGGAGGCGGTGGACGCCGGCGTGAAGGAGATCAACAAATGGTTAGACGAGGGAGATGCCCTTTTGGCGTCATTCAGTCTCCACGGAACGAGTGAAAACATCCAAGGACAACTTGACAGACACAAGGTATATATTCTCTTTTCTATTCATTCATTTCGTCTTTTTTTCGAATTCTTAAAGTGTTACCTTCGTCTTTTCAAATGCATTTTTATGTGTATTTTTGGGCCCATGTTTTATTTTCCCTTTGACCTTTTGTTAAGGAAAAAAAAGGCTTGGATTCCGTGTACACATGCATTTCGATCCCATGATTTGTGATTTTAGTTTTGTAAGGTTGTATTCTGGTAGTTGTGTCGGCCATTTTACAACCACAACCGCCAAAGCTTGATTTTGTTTTCTTATATTAGCCTAGTCGTATTTTGATCTCTCCTTTTATGTGTATTATTGATTTGGGCATTTTTTAAAAAAACCCTATTAGATTGTTTGAGGTAATAATTATGTCTTTGCTTTGTGTGATCATCCCTTAACGGTCTGTTGATTTATTTCTACATATACAAAAATATATAAAACTGAAGTCTTCCCAAGAAAAATCAAGTAATGTGCTTTGGTAGATAACTTTCCTTAGCATGTGGTAAATTTGAGTCCACCCTCAGAAAGAATCGAATTTCCTACAGTCTTTGAGTCGTGATTTGATGTCACCCACCCCCCCCTTTAAGAAATTATGTATGGTTCGTTTGGCTTTACACCCTCCCCTCTCCCTCCCCCTCACACACAAACCCCTACCTCCCATCAGAGAAAC
>NC_051400.1:38755931-38756562 GCF_015228065.2 Penaeus monodon
TCCCACGGGAACAATTCAGTATCCCCCAAACACCCACAAGCAATAACGTCCAACATTCTTTACCGCTTTGTGTAGACCGAAGACCAGCAGTACTGCTTTACCTACACGGGAACCAATGAAACCACAAGGCAGCAGTTGGAGATGCACAGGGTAGGTCTATCAACGTCAGAATAAGGATGCTATAATTTCTCATAATCCATCTTTTTGTCACTCTCTATTTGTACTTGTGTATTTGAATTTCTTTGTCTCTTTTTTTTATTATCATTTGTGATCATTTTCTGTGGATTTTATATGTATTATTGGGGGTAGTGAGGTTTGTAATTATTGGTGTTGTTGCTATTGTTATTATCTAAGATGTGGGTTCCTTGTAGGCTGTGATAGGTTGTGTGTTGTGTTCTGTACATGTGTTTATAACTGTGTGTTGTTTTAACCATATATATATATATAAGGTCTAGATCTTTCTCTTCGTTGTATCTTAACGATGTCTGACTTCATGCATTGATCTCGTAGATAACAATAATTTAGTGGAATGTGATTAGAAGCGGGGTAGGTTCGAAATATTTACATGATGAACTAACAATCTTTGCACAAAAAGGTACCTCGCGTGCCTGGAGTTGTGGCAACTGTCATA
>NC_051400.1:38756619-38756776 GCF_015228065.2 Penaeus monodon
TCTCTTCGGTGTCGTTCTTATTTGTTATAATCCGCATCTCTTTTGCAGGAGACAAAAATCCTGGTGATCTTACTAACTCCACTGGCGTCAGAAAAGGGGAAAAATAATAACCCGATCGCATGCATTCTTTCTTGCATCGTGTTCAAACTGTTTTTAT
>NC_051400.1:38756845-38757092 GCF_015228065.2 Penaeus monodon
GATGATCCTTTCGTTGAACCTTCTGCCGATGAACCATCTGTTGAAACATCAAGTGAACCGTCTCTTCCCTTGTTTTCCTTCGCAACAGGCGTTCTTCTCCCGCCAACTGTACTACAAGTCGATGCTGGACACGAAGAACCGCGTGTACCAGAACCTCCTCCGAACCACCAACGGCGGGGAGAACCTCGACGTCCATGAGCTGCAGGAGACCATGAACCAGCTCAATACCCGGTGTGTTGGCTTCCTC
>NC_051400.1:38757132-38757288 GCF_015228065.2 Penaeus monodon
CGTCTTCGTCTTCGTGCCTTTATATCTCCAGTTGGTCTTCTTTTCCGTCTTTTCAATCTTCTGTTTTTTTTATATTATTGCTCTTCGTCACTTTTTTTTGTTGCTAGAACTCAAACCAGACAGAAAAAAACATGAATATCTATACACAAATGCATA
>NC_051400.1:38757421-38757777 GCF_015228065.2 Penaeus monodon
CATATATATATATTTTTTTTTTTCCCAAAATTAACTGCTATTTCCCTTCCATCCCCTTCGTTCAGATTCACCGAAGTGACCTCGGCTTCGGTTACATGGGAGACCCGAATGAGCGAGAGCATTCGGTGCTGGCAGAGCTTCAAGGAGTGTGAGAGTGAGATCACAGAGTGGCTCACAAGCGCCGAGAAGCTCTTCCAGGAGAAAGCCATCACCACCAAGAGCTACCTGGAGTCTCACAAGGTTAGCCTCTTGACCAAGGTAATCCCACGCGGTGTCCGATTTCGTGTCGTAGTAGTCGTGTCTTCGCCTTCGTAGGACTGTTCTTACGTTGTTCCTGAGAGGGAATCTTCATCTTC
>NC_051400.1:38757813-38758812 GCF_015228065.2 Penaeus monodon
ACGATTCTAAGGTTTTGTTTTTCGGTTTTTTTTTCTCTGTTAATGGAATGTGTGATGGGATTTGTAATTTTATCAAATAGATATTAAAGGAATCAGAGAAAATTACTACTTCATACTGCCATTAAGAAAAAAAAAGATAAGATTTAAAAAAAAATATGTATTACATCCGTGTATTTAGTTCCTCTGTTTATATATTCGTGTTGTTTTTCAGTAGTGAATTTTTTTTCAGTGAATTTAATCAAATGTAACTTTAAAAGAAACCACTTGACTTCAGTGTTTGCTAATTAAGAAAAACATATATAAATTAAATCCATAGATTTCAATTCCAGTATTCATAAATACATGTTTATTTTTTTTATTTTTTTTCAATAACCCAGCTTATCTTGTTAAATATTAACCAATTTTTAAAATACTCTCTACATTTTCCTCTTTGTAGAAATGGTTTGTAACTAAATTTTTAACAAAGTAGATTTACTTGATGGTATTCAGTTACAGTACACATACGTAGCAGAGTAATTATGTTATTTAATCGTTTATTTTCTGATTGTTAGAATTAATTTCTACTTTTAGTACTGAATGTATGGTTGGAAATTAATCCTCTTCTGTTTAGTTTCAGATATATTTTTTATTAAATATATACTGTATTATTATCATTTTCTATACTGTATTATTAGCTTTTATTTAGAAAAGTAAATAGTTTTGCAATATTAATAATAATTTAGCATCTCGCAAATAGGAATTAGATGATACAGCATTCATGTATAGTCCTCATGATGATAGCAAATTATAGTTATGTTTTGTAAAGTAGAGAATTATGTGTCAGTATTATAAAAATGACAGGAATCCGTTGATAATTGGAAGTATTATTACACACTGCAAAACGAAACCACCGTGAAATTCTAGATACCACCATAAGTATAACACCATCATCACCATAATCAACCCAATAGCCCCAGAAACAACATAACACCAGGACAACGTCGATAACAACCACAATTA
>NC_051400.1:38758904-38759093 GCF_015228065.2 Penaeus monodon
TTCTTCGACCTCAGGACTTCTTCATCAACGCCCCCGAACACCTGCTCCTGAGGGTGGTCAACTCCGGCCAGGACCTGCAGAAGTACGTGGCGGAGTCGGAGCAGGAGGCCATCAACGTGGCTGTCAAGAGCATACAGAGCCGCTGGGACGAAGTCATGTGCCACGCCCCCTTGCATCTGCTCAAGGTAT
>NC_051400.1:38759152-38759421 GCF_015228065.2 Penaeus monodon
CCGGGACCGAGGGTTGTGTTTTTCATATTGGTGAGGGAAATTATGATTTTTTTTCTACGTCTTGTTCTTTTTTTTCTCGTTTTTTTTTTGTCTTCTCCTTTTTTTCTGCGTTTCACATTCTCCGGGAATATAGGATTTACCTGTGTAAAATTCGCTCTCTTATTTTAGAATCTAATCAATGGCCGCTGTTCTTTTGTTATGATACGCATACGTTTCTTTTTTTCCTTATCCTATAATATCTATAATTATATAAAGTTCTATTTATCATT
>NC_051400.1:38759455-38759691 GCF_015228065.2 Penaeus monodon
CATCCACAACAGTTCTTCAATAATCCCTTCTTCTCTCACTTCCTCTCCATCGCGTCCGCAGCTGGAATTCCGCCTGGACGAAAACACGTTCCAGATGTACGTGCGGGACATCGAGAAGGAGTTGGCGGGCGAACAGAACTCCTACAACAAGGGCGAGAATGTAGAAAACATTAGACGTAAACACGAGGTGAGGGTTGTTGGTGGTGGTTCTGTTGTGCATGCGCGCGCGCGCGCGC
>NC_051400.1:38759754-38760408 GCF_015228065.2 Penaeus monodon
TGTTATTGTTTTTTTTTTACGTCTGTTTATCTGATCGATATCTCTAGGGAAATATTTTAATTGTAAACGGAAGTTGATATATGTATTTCCAAATTTTTTGCCCGTATATTCATTCGCGAATTAATATTTGCTTTACATCGTGATGCAAAGTCAATTTTAAGAGCAGAGCTTTTTTTTTCGACAGGAATTCTTCGCTGAAGAATTAATTTCCCGTATTGAGGAGATTTTAGATAATATGGACGTCACCAGTCGAGAATATGGAAGCAAGGTAAGTTAATAATATTATTATTTATCAAAACGATTGATTACGGTGGAAGAAAATGAATACAGCTCGTAAACTTATGATATATCCTGTACACTCATGAAATACCGTATATGTCACTTTTACTTTCATTTTTTGCCAAACAAACCTAAACCTAATCTAACCATCCCCTACACATATACTCCTACTATGTCACTTTATAAACAGCACATACACTTAAGAAACTATCTATATATATCACCTTCATTCATGCAGAAGAATGACAAAAACCTGATCGAAGACTGCCAGAAGTGCACAGCTCAGTGGCTGGAGCTCCAGACCCGCGTCGGCACGATGGCGTCTCAGCTCGACCAGATTCCCGAACGTTGGAGGGAATACGAATCTAAGTGAGT
>NC_051400.1:38760600-38768819 GCF_015228065.2 Penaeus monodon
TGATGTATGGAGGTTCGTAGTCTTATTGGTTATTTATATGCCATTTTCTATTTATTTCTTTTTAATCCCTTTTCATATTATTCTTATTATATTTTTTTTTCCATTTCTAAAGTTCCTCTGTCTCGTGAGGGTTAGAAATCTCGTTCGCTTCTTATTGCTTTTGTGATGTGCTCTTTAGCAAGGTCTTTGAAGTAAGTAATGATTGTTAAACTATATATATTATTCCCACAGAGTGGAAGAGACAGTTGCCTGGATGGATGGTGTCAATGACTGCCTGAAAGGTATCAACAAGGAGGCTTCAAATGCTCAAGCCTATGAAGAACTGAAAGACAGATTTGTGGTATGGATTTTGATGTACCTTTTGCATACTTCTCTATCATTTAATTGTAAAATAAGTAGAGGAGGTAACATAAGTTCTTCGTCGTTGGATTGCTATCTGAAATTGAAATATATTTTTTATTACTATGAATGAGTTTTTTTTTCTCTCTTTTTTTCTCAATAGACCATGTGTGGGGACCTGGAGAGCCGCCGCGAGTCCATGAAGTGGCTGGTGCAGATGCTGGACTCCCTGATCACCCACATCCCGGAGGAGGACGGTCAGTACGAGCAACAGAAGCTCGAGTCCCTCATCGCTCGTTACAAAGCGCTCGTACCCACCATTGAAGCTGCTCTGGTGCGAACAGAGACTTATGCCAAGTGCTACCACTATCGAGAAGATATTGATAAGGTGGTGGGTACTCTGGAAGACGTGAGGAAACACTGCGAGGAGGATGTTCACCCAGAGACCCTCGAATCTCTGACGCAGCTGATTCGTGAGCGGGAGGTAATGGTGAACCAACTCGAAAACCAGAGAGACAACATTTTCACTACCATTCAGCGGGGCAAAGACCTCTCCAGAGATCACAATGCCCCACTCTTTGTCAGTGCTATGTTGCAGACTCTTGAAGCTAAGTGGACTGAAGCCTACAACGGTTCTGTAGAGAAACTCAATAAGCTCAAGAACACACAGAAGGTCTGGTCAGACTACACTGAACAGAAGAATGAGATCCTTAAACTCATGGCACAAGCAGAGCACGAACTGTCTAACGTGATCAGTCGCTGCAACCCACAGGAGGTGGCCAATGAGCTGAGCAGCAAACAGGAAATGAATGAGCACCTGAATGAGACCACAGACCAAATGCTGCGAAAGTTGCACAGCCATTCCTCCAATCTTGTCAGACTTGCTGATCCAGAGAAGAAGCCCGTGCTGGAGAAAGAAGTTGTTGAAATTGAACAACGCATGCAAACAGTCATTGATACAGTCTCACAGAAGATTGAATACCTGGAGCAGCTGAACATAAAGTGGATCCACTTTACAGGCACTTTGCAGGAGATGAAATCATGGTTAGCAAATGCCCAGAATGTGTTAGAACGTTTAGTTACTCTTGAGATGTCACCAGAAGACCGGCAGAATCAGACTATTGATCTCCGAGCAAAGATCAACCAGAAGATGGCAATCATAAAAACACTGGAGGATGAAGTTGAAGAGTTGATGGAGGGTGAACCATCTACTGAAGCTGTTCAGTTTACTGGTGAACTTGGTGACATAAAGACAAGTTTGTTAACACTTAATAAGCACACGGAAAAACACTTTGAGACTGTCCAACATGACCTCAGTCACTGGCAAGAATACCAAGTAGGTGTGCAGGAGATCAGACCATGGCTAGAAAATGCAGAAACGAAAGTGGCTGTGGGCATGGCAAGACCAAATTCCATGCAAGAAGCCATACAAGCACAAGACACAGCAAAGGAATTTGAAAAAGAGTGTGATGACTATTTGGAGAAACTTCGCACACTTTCTAGCAAAAGTGCTCAAGTTGCACGAATTTGTTCAGTAGTTGATGAAGTTGATGCTTACCATTCAAGGTGGACTGCTGTTCATGATGTAGCACTTCAGTGGAGTGAAAGGACAGAGTCTCTCTTGGCTGAATGGGAAGATTTCAACTACAAATGTGATGCTGTATCCTCATGGGTGCATCAGATTGAAGAACGAATGGAGACTGTCACTGAATATGCTCCCACTGTTTTACGACTCGAAGATCGAGTCAATAACTTAAAGGACATGGACAAGGAACTGGCAGAGAAGCAGACAGATCTCATCAACCTGACTGCTATTGGAGACCACATTTCTTCAGGAATGGGTCCAGAAGGAAGTGCCTCTGTTAAGTCTACAGTAAGTGAGCTGAAGACTATGATCTCAAAATTAGGTGATGAAATAAGAAGGTTGAAGAATGAGTTGTCAGATGTCATGGTTATTCGACAGGAATTTCTTGCCAAGGTTGAGAAGCTAGAAACCTGGCTTAATGGTTTTAGTAATCATTTAGATGAGCTGGAAGATATTGATGTTGATGAATTAGATGGTAGTCCAGACTTGGTGCATCGCCTGCAGCAGGAACATGATGAGAAGCAGAGTGAAGTGACATCACTGGCCGAAGAATGTCGTGATGTTGGGGATCGATGCACAGGACGAGATCGTGAAGATCTCTTTACACAGTTTGATGATGCAGAGGCTCGTTTTGAGAATTATGGGCAGGTAGTTCAGTCCAAGAAACCTGCCATTCTTAAGTGGCGTGACTTCTGGGAGTGGCAGAGCAATACTGATGATGCCATGAAGAGCATTAGTCAACAGATTGATGCTAAACCCAATCTTAATGATTTAGAGCAGATGAGGAAAGAATTAATGAATCTTCGTGAGCAGTGTCGTTCATGGGAAGATGAAGCATCATACATTATGGACTTGTGTAGAAAAAGCTCAACAACCATTAGAGATCCCGACACTGGATCTGCTATTGACATTGAAACTAAGGTTCAGGAGTTCAGGAAGAGGATGGATTCTTTGGAAAGCAACCTTGACAACCGACAGGATCAGCTGCAAGCAGTGAATAGTCAGTGGGAAGCTTTCCATCGTGTCAAGAATCAACTAAGTGAGTTCTTGGATGGCATTACAAAGAGAGTCACTGATAAGGAGTTGATGCAGAGCACCTATACAGGTGTGCAGCACTTATCAGAAGCTGTTGAGGTTGCACTGCAGGAGATGCAGTCACAGGGCAAGATGAAGGACAAGTTACATGACTTGGGACGTGCTCTCATGTCTAGTGACTCCACCCAACTAGTCTCTGTACAAAATGCCCTCACAGCTGCAGATGGGAACTGGGACCGTGTGCAGAATATGCTATATGAAATGCAGACCAAATTCACAAGTATCACTTCCCTTTGGAGGCAGTGCACAGATGGGCGTGAATACTTACAAGCCGCAATTGCTGAGGCTCATCGTAACAGTGACAAGCTTGATGGTGTTCCATCAGAAGCAAATGTTGCTCAGAGTATGATGAACCTTTGCAAGAAAACTATTGATGCATTGCGCAGAACTAGACCGCAGCTAGAAAGTTTTATTTCCAAATCTCAGCATCTGAGCCAACAACTCGACAGTGAAAAGGGCTTCACCTCTGCTGATGTGAGAAAACAATCCCAGGAGACTCAAAATAAATGGCAGAGTATGATGGACTTCCTTAACCAACGCTCACAGAACCTAGAAGGTCAGCTGGTGCTATGGAAACAAATTCTCCAAGGTCGAGACGAGATCCTCACCTGGCTCAGTGATACCTGTGAAGCTCTAGATGAGACACAGATCACCCATGAAACAGAAGCAGCTGCAGAGAAATTAGAGAAATATAAGAACGAGCTTTCAAACTATGAAAGTCTCTTCCGTGGGCTTCAGAGTAGTGCCAAACAACTGGAGTCACTGAACAATTCCTCCTCTCTGACAAGGATTGAGGAAATCCTCAGCACCGTGACAGCCGAATTTGAACAGACTGAGGCAGTTGCCTCCAAACTCGGTGCTTATCTTGATGAAATGAAAGAGCAGGAGACATCAGTATATGAGGATATTAGGGATCTCAGTGAGTCTCTGTCTCAGATTCGTGATCGTTTGATGAAGTGTGAAGACATTACTGGAGATGATAAGAAGATCTTGGTTCGCTTAGAAATTGCCAGGAAGATTGAAAGGGAATTGCAAGAATATGATGATAAGATCAAGGAAGTTAGAACTAACATTGAAGAACTAAAAGCAGGATTTAAAGGTTTTGAACCAAGTAAACTTGTCAAAGAATTTACTGCACTGCAAAGGAAATATGAGGGACTTATTGGACAAACTGCTAAGGCATGCAAGAGTCTCCAATATGTTATTGAAAAACATTACCGAGACCGACTTTCAGACTTGCAGAGGTTCTTGTCTGTCCACCAAGAAAAAATTGTTTGGTGTCAGGCTGAGCCAGGCAGTGACAGGTATGGTGTGGAAGCCAAAATCTCTGCACTGTCTGATGTAAAGTCAAGCCTCAAGTTAGGTCATGCAAAGAGACAAGACCTCGAAAAATGCCGGGAGCTGTTTGAAAAAGTTGTGTCTGCTGACCAGCGTGAAGCCATCCAAGAGGAATGTGAAACAACTGTCTCTGAAATGGAAGAACTAAGCACACGCTTAGAAGAGTGCCATGTGTCACTCACTCGCCTGTTAGAATTGTGGCAACAGTATGAGCTCATGACCGAAAATTTGAGCTCTTGGTTGCGTGAGGTTGAGGCACGTGTGCGTACTGATACCATGAATCAGATTGACATGACAATGGTTCAAGAAAAAATTGAAGAAACCGAGAATCTCCTTGAGGAAGTCAATAGCCATGATGATGAGGTCTGTGAACTCATGGAGAAAACTGAAGAGCTGATGGAAGTCAACCCTGAATGTAGGGCCAAAGAGTATGCCACTCAGTTGAAGAATAGGGTTCAAGCCCTTGTCAAATTCTGTAATACATTCCTTAACAAATTAAATCAATTGACAAGTGATCAAAAGTTGTATTCAGAGACAATTGAGAAGATGGAGGAATGGCTGAAGGATGCAGAAGAGAAACTCCAGTCTTTCGAAATGATGACGAGTAGTGGAGGAAAGCCTACTCTGGCATACCAGTCAAAGCTGCAAAGCCTCAAGTCCTTTGTGGAAGAGAAGAAAAATGGCCAGCAGCTCCTCAATGCTGTTGTTGAACACGGTGAAGCTCTCTTCTCAGCCATTACTCCAGAGGGCCGTGAACAGATCAGAACAGACCTGCGCACTCTCAGGGATACATGGGAGGCTCATCTAGATAGGGTCAATCATCTGTATAAACGTGTGGAGGGAATTATTATGCAATGGTCATCCTTTGATGACAATTTCACTCAAGCTTCGAAATGGCTGGAGGAGATAAAGAGACGGGCAGGAACAGAGTTCGACCTGAAACCAACTTTATCTGACAAGAAGGCTCAGTTACAGCAGTATAAGTCTGTGTATCAGGATATCAACTCTCACGAAAGCATGATATATGGACTGAAGGAGAAGATTGAGTTCTTGACCGATGATGAGACATCAAAGACAGTAGATGACATGATCGACCAATACCGAGAGTTAGCTGTAACAACCCAGCAGAGGATTGGACGGTGTGAGGAGATCATCCAGCATCATGAGAGCTTCTTGCACAACACAGAAAAATTCCGTGATTGGCTTACTTCACAGAAGGCTGAGCTTGCACTGTGTGCTGATGTGTCACCAGAGAGCAGTGATGTTGAAATGAAGATGAGTATCCTAGATACCCTCGAAATGGGTGAGGCAGAGGGACAGTGCCTCTTTGATCTCTGCAGCGAGAGCCTGCAGCTGACCCTGAAAAATACAGATGCTTCAGGGCATGCCTCAATCATAGCAGATCTAGAGAGCCAAGAAAGGAGCTGGCGTAACCTTCAGTCTGAAATTGCAGATGGTAAGAGAAAAGTTGACGGCATCATGTCTCAGTACAATGAGTGTGAAGAAGTGGTGCAGGCACTGAGAGACTGGCTCAAGAGCATTGAAACCAAAGTCAAGGATCAGTCTCTCAAGAGCAATCTTGATGCAAAGGAAGCTCATCTTGACCGCCTCCGTAAGTTGGAAGAGGAGATTATCAAAAAGGCCCCCGAGATCAATGATGCTCTGACCCAGGCCCAGAGCATGGACAATGAGGGGAAACATGCTGTCCAGATCTCCCAGTTATCTTCTCGCTACCAAGCACTCAAAAATGTTCTGAAGGAAATGATGAGTCGTTATGAGATGTTCATTCGGGAGCATCGTTCCTTCCTCGAAAAGTATCAGGAGTGCCTGGAGTGGGTAGAGGCAGTGGACCTTGATTTGCGTGAACATGCAGAGGTGGTGGGCGACATGAAGATTCTGCAGATGCGACGCAACAAAGTTGAACAGTTAATAGAACTCAAGTCAAGTCAGGCCAACAAGGTTGATGCGGTACTGGAGTTGGGTGAGAGACTGTATGCCCACACAGCTCCCGACGGCCGTGAAAACATTCGGCAGATGCTGCGAGAGCTGCGTGAGCGCTGGGAATCCTGGTGTGATTCAGTCACCAATGCTGGACTCACACTTGATCAGTGTCTACAGCAATTCTCCGATTTTTCTGGTGCTCAAGAACAGTTGACCCGTTGGCTGCGTGATGTTGAGATTGCTATGCAGCAACATACCGAGCTGAAAAGCTCGCTGCAAGAGAAGACTGCACAATTGCAGAACCATCGCCTTGTCCACCAGGAGATCCAAGCCCACCAGAGTCTGGTGGAGATGGTGTGTGAGAAGGCCCAAACCCTTGTCAACCAAACCCAGGACAAGACCCTTAATGTGTACATTCACTCCATCAAGACACTATTCCATAATATCGTGCTCAAGAGCCGTGACCTGCTAGATAAACTGGACTTGTGTGTGCAGGACCATGCTCAGTTCAATACGCTCTGCAAGAGTTTTGGGGACTGGCTTAACCTGCAGCGGGACCAGCTCCATCTGTGTGCTGATGTGTCTGGCGAGAAGTCAGACCTTACCAAGAAACTGGACAATCTTAAGGTAAATAACTTCTGTATGATCTTTTTATTAACTACATTTCTTCTATCTATCTCTTTAATGAACTTAATTTGTGACTAAATTAGAATTCTAATTCATTAGACAGTCTTTTCTCTCATTATTTATTAAATAATTTTGCGTTGCATGCAGGTAACTGAACCTTATTGAAATAGCCTAGCTTTTCTGTTAATCTTCGTAACAATAGTTCATGTCGAAACCACAAGTCTTCCGTTGTTTCTTTTTTAAATGTATAAATAGCAAGCGTTGTAACTCTTTCTTCCAGAGGGTAGAAACTGAACTAAACACCTGTTCACAACTTGTTCCAGTGACACTTATCGTTGCCAAGGTAACAAGTGTGCCGGGATTGCATGTCCTGACCCCTAGTGTTAACTTTTACCCTGATAGTTACCGCCCCACCCTCTCGCTTCCCCACCGCCCCTTCCCTAGGACTCCCTCATGCCGGCACCTGCGAGTGGCCGTGGTTTAAGCTTCCTCTGGTCTGACGACAGCAAGGAAGACCTCCGCCAGCGTGCGCACAGGAAGTTTGTTCAATAATTATAGCTGGATCAAAGTCTAGAAGAATAAAGAGAAAGTAATTAATTATTCATCGTATCAATGTTTATTGGTACGTTTAATATAGCCTTGGTACAGGAAATACACAGAATGCTAAAGACACAGAAAATGTGTTTTTCTTGGTCCCAAAACTTCCTGCAAGCACCATCTGCTTCTGTAGAGTCAGACATTTTACACGGCACTGCTTTCCAGGGTGAAGAATGACTGCTGATGCCTTATTCAGAGGCTACCACACCCATACGATACATCAGAGAGACACCACATTTCTCTTGTTTTTATCACCTGATTTACTCTTTCCCTTTCTGGAGATTATTACAGTTCTTTTGAATTTAAAACCCGAAGAATGAACGATGTTTTTTTTTCGGGACTTCAAAATCTCCAGAATTACCGAAACACTATTAAAACTGATCCTTTTGCCATTCTTGCTAGAAAAATCCCAACCCCTTTTTTTCAAACCCTATAAAACAAATATTGTTCTTTGCCTTCCCTTTTAAAACGATGATTGACAATACCCTGTAGATTACGTTCGGGATCAGTGAGAATAATACTGTATTTGCATGGTGAATGTCCTTTGTACAAGGTTTCAAAACGGAAATTATTTTGCTGTGTCATTTTCATTCTTTCCACAGAGTTTCTCAGATATAAAGAAAACAAGAAACTACGAACATGGTTTAGTTTTACTTAAAGAATACAGAACACCAGATGTGTATGATTTCGCGTTTTA
>NC_051400.1:38769013-38771721 GCF_015228065.2 Penaeus monodon
CTTGCTACCACGAGAACACGACAAATATAAAGCAGCTAGTTTCGCTGATAAAGAATAGAAAAAAGAATAGAAAACAGGCATAGACGCACCGCTGATAAAGCTATGAACACGAGATAGAATAGAAACACGATGTTTTTCGCTTTTATATTCGTTGTTTGTTGTTTTTATTCTCCATATATATCTACGAAACTTTGATGCTATTGATGATGAAAATTTGAATCTGAGCTTTACTAATTTCTTTTTTATCCCTCCCTTTCTATCTCTCTTTCTTTGTCTATCTATCTACCAATGTCTCCCTTCTTTTCTCTGTCTACATATCTGCCTTTTACCTGTGCCTTACTATCCTCTTCGATCTCTTACTCTCGTTCGTCTTTCTCTTCTTCTCTCCTCTCCCCTCCCCTCTCTGTTCTTCCTTCCTCTGCCTCTTTCCTTTTACTCCCTTCTTCACTCTATTCATTCCCTCCCTTCTTTCTATTTCTTTTCTTTTTTTTCTTTTTTTTGCTTTCTTTACTCCTCTCCTTCTCTCCATTCCTTTATCCTCTCTCTATTTCACTTACTCCCCATATCCTCTCTCTCTGTTCCCTTCTTCATCCTCCTTTCCCTATTCCCCTTCTTTCCCTTTCCCTTTCCACTCTCCCTCTTATTTCTTCCCAATCTCTCTACTCTCTTTACCCACCGTTCTCCTATTTCTCTCCCTTCCCTTCACTCCTGCCTCCCTACGCAGGACCTGGACACAGTGCACGGTTTAGGAGACAAGAAACTGATCGAGCTCCGGACCCTGGGGGAGAAGGTCGCCCTGAGCACGTCGGAGCGGGGCGGAAAGGCCCTGAGAGCGACCATCACCTCCATGGAAGACGCCTGGAACCTGCACCTGGCCACAGTCGGTGAGTGGGTGGGAGAAGGCGGCGGGGGGAGACGAGACTGGGTTGAGGACCTGATGAAGGATTCTTTTTTTTTCTGTCTGTTATCAAATGGATATTTACGTAAACGTCCAGTAACGTAGAGAGATAAAAGTGTGACTTTTCCCTGCAGGCGACGTCCGCGACAACCTGAACCGGACGCTGGAGCAGTGGCACCAGTTCGAGGAGGACCTGGAGCGTCACTCCGTGTGGTGCCGCGAGCTCGAGTCCTTCTTCAAGGACCAGCAGCCGTGTGCCACGCTGGAGGAGAAGCAGGCGCGCATCGAGATTCTGAACCAGAAGCGTGAGGAGGTGGTCCGCTACGAGCGCGAGATTGACGTGTTCGTGGACAAGAGCCATGCGCTCGTGCGCATCTCGAGCATCGACCGCCTCAAGCCGCTGATCACGCAGCTGAGCAACCGCTACCAGGCGCTGCACGTGCTCACCAAGGAGGCCGTGACCAAGTGGCGCGGCGTCCTGGCCGACCACGTTTCCTACGAGGAGAAGTTCGACGAGAACGAAAAGTGGCTCGACACCATGGACGAGTCGGTGGAGAGCCTGCTGAGTGAGAAGGACGCCGAGAAGAAGGAGAGCAAGCTGCAGCACCTGCTGAGCGAGCGCGAGCAGGCCACGCACCGCCTGGGCTCCATCACAGCTCTCGGCGAGAGGCTCTACCCCGACACCGCCACCGTCGGCCGCGAGAAGCTGCGCATGGACCTCAGGGCCATGCGGGAGCGCTGGGAGAAGATCGAGGCCTCCATCGTGGAGCAGCAGCGCCGCCAGGAGGCCCAGACGCTGCAGTGGTCGTCCTTCTCGGACAGCATCCAGGCGGCTAGGAACTGGCTCGACAACATGGAGAAGACCATCGTGGTGGACCCGTCCAACTGGCTCTCGGTCCAGGAGCTCCGCTCGAGACTCCTCAAGCTGAGGGTGCGTCTCGGCGCTCACGTGGCTGCTATAGTGATGACAGGTTATGGAGTTGATAAAAAAACAGTAATACAGACAATGGGTCCGAAAGCCCACACGCACGTCCATTTAATTCCCTTCCTTTGCCCTTCCAGACTACCCTTCAAGACATCACCTCCCACAAGCGAGTCCTGGACGCGGTGAAGGAGCGGGCGGGCTACCTCCTGCAGGCGTCCCCAAGCAACAAGGACGTGATGGACGCCATGGCCGAGGTGGAGGCCCGGCACGAAGCCCTCGCCGCCAACACGCGCAAGAACATCGAGGAGCTGGAGTGGATGACCGACAACCTGAGCGCCCACCAGGAGCTCTACGCGACGCACCAGGAGTGGCAGAAGGACATGTGGGAGAAGCTGCACTCGCAGACGGGTGAGCAAGGGTTGAGGGGGGGGGGGGGTATACCTTTAAAAACTGCAGTGAAGAAAATATGTGTAGCCTATCGCAGCGCCACAGATTACATCACAACCAAATCGAGTTCCAAAAAATATGCATACACCAAAACTGTTATCCCATTAAAACTCACCTTCCGCTTCCCGTCTCTTCCTTGCAGACTATTCAGGCAACAAGGGGATGTTGCAGCAGCGCCTCGACCGCATCGCCGAGCTCGAAGACGCCAAGAGCGACGGGCGTAACATGATCGCAAAGATTGGCTCCCACGCCCACCAGATCCTCGAGAAGCTTCCCGCCCGCGGCAGAGAGACCACGGAGAGGGAGATCAATAACATGAAGTCAGTTTTGGTGCTCATGATTGATATGAGAAATACCTGTTGATTGATTAAAAGCTTTGGTTGCATATGACTTATTTATTTTTATCATTGGACTGAATTATTACCTCAACCTTCTTTA
>NC_051400.1:38771959-38772158 GCF_015228065.2 Penaeus monodon
ATCAGGTACGAGCTGGCCAAGTTCGCCAGCACCCTCGCCGACGTCAAGCACGGGCTGGAGGAGCGCCTTCAGCAGTGGACGGAGTACGAGAGCACCTTCGACCGCATCATCTCCTGGCTGAACGAGTCGGAGGCCACGCTCAAGAACTACGGCCCCAGGAACTCGCTGCAGGAGAAGACCGAGCAGATGGAGCGCTTCC
>NC_051400.1:38772415-38772487 GCF_015228065.2 Penaeus monodon
TTAATGGAACAATCATACATTTAGTATTATTGCGTGTGAGTGTGTGAAAGATCTATATACTTATATAGACCT
>NC_051400.1:38772592-38772709 GCF_015228065.2 Penaeus monodon
CGTGAACCTCAGGCAGGGTAAGATACGTAGGAAGAGTAATTCAGTAACTTAACACATAGCAAATATAATGCCACAACAAGGCTGTAATAAACCTAAATTATTTTATAATGGAATGTC
>NC_051400.1:38772782-38773148 GCF_015228065.2 Penaeus monodon
GAACTAAATAAATTGACGATTAGATTTTTTGAATAACCAAATAACTTCAGTGTTGTTAATTGATTAGTGTTTCAGTAATTTTACTGAGAACAAATATCTTCTTAGTGACAAGTGAAGAAAAATATGAACACAGGTTCTTCCTCTCACACTGATTTATGATGATTTTGTATCTTCTAAATACTTTACTTTTGGATATGAAAGAGCTTAAATTATAAAGAAGATACGTGACGCCACTGTTTTCCTGGACATGATATGGACGTTCAAAAATAAATATGTTCAGGATAATACTTTTTTTTTCATCAGTCAGTATATCTAATCATCAGTCAGTATATCCAGAGGGAGATCCTGAGAATCTCTCATTCTCTC
>NC_051400.1:38773205-38773972 GCF_015228065.2 Penaeus monodon
CGTGTGACGTATTCCTGACTAATCTCCTAACCCCCTCGTTGATTTTAGGAGTTTCTTCGGGTAGTTGATAGCCGACACGTGCTTGTGCAGGAGTTCATTGCAATCGCTGATAACCTTGAACAAGTAAGACCTCGTCTCGTTATTATTGAAGTAAGTTTTTATCTCTTTGTGGTGAGAGGATGAGATGAGAGACGACTGACCTTCTTAGGCATTTCTTGAGGCAGACGGGAGATTGGAAAGAGGGAGGAGGCAACAGAAGGAGGAAAAAATGATAAAGATTCGGGGAGATGCGACGAGAGTCCAAACGAGGGAGAGAAACACTTGCTTCATTAGTTCCCGGTGTGCATCGTCTCATTTCCACGTGCATTCCGCAGCAGGAGAAATGAGACATGCGAAATCTGGATTAGGAAGGAAAAGTGCCACATAGATATGGCGTCTGTGTGGCACTTGTAATAAGCAGTGGCACCTGGCTAAAGGGAAATGCACAATTTTTTTTCTTCCTTTGGAGAGATGCCAATAAGTCATTCACAACAAGTCAAAGCAAAATTGAAGACAAATAAAAAACATACAAAAAAGAAAAGAATAAATCGAGGGAGAAACATTTGCTCAAGGCAGTCCTCAAGTTGTGCCTAAGAATCGAGTGGCTCTTGGCAAAGCACGAGGCCATAGCTGTAACCTTTGACCCTCAACCCACACCCGGGGTCACACCAAGGAAGGTGAAGGGAGGTCAGAGGGAGTCGTCAACCAGCGATTGATAAACTCTTTAT
>NC_051400.1:38774017-38774257 GCF_015228065.2 Penaeus monodon
TTGACAGGAATAAAAAATTAACACGACTATAAATCATGAATAAGCCAATTTATTATACAATTCCAATATACATCTACTATGTATCCACAAATTAATTATTAAGAATAGAAATGCACGTCAGACACACACCACAAAATATTGGATGGGTTTTGGAAAGTATTGATGAGTTACCCCCTCAACACACAACCTCAAAGAAAACGGCCCCATTTTCATTCTGTGCGTCGCGTCTATTTTGTTTCC
>NC_051400.1:38774318-38774606 GCF_015228065.2 Penaeus monodon
ATCCTTAGATTTATATAAAAAGAGAGCATATATGTATCCTAACAGTCATACCAAATAGCTCACTCGCCAGCACACTAAGCTTCGGTTATGTTCAAGACATATGTAGCCTTACTAACGTGAATTTAATCTGTTTTAATTTATACAACTTGTTCAAATCAATACGATATGTTTGTTGATTAATATAGCGGAATTTAGTAAAAATTTACAGTTGACTTAACATTAAATATATAAGTTGATTATGCTTCTATGCGTGCGTATACACATGTACACATATTCGCACTCATACAA
>NC_051400.1:38774722-38774882 GCF_015228065.2 Penaeus monodon
AACAAACAAACAAATATTCCATTCGCTCAGACGCGCGCACACAGTAAAAAATATATAGGTCATTAAAAATTCGCTATAAAAACATATTAAACTAAAACAGCGTCCTAATAACATGAATTTCAGCTGTATATTCAGCCAACATTTAATGTTCAAATATTCT
>NC_051400.1:38775093-38775247 GCF_015228065.2 Penaeus monodon
TCAGGGCCTGGTGTTCAGCATCATGCAGAATCAGGGCGAAATCGACAAGATGAGTGACGATTCCTCCGATCTGATGGGCGTTTCCGGCGACACGAGGATTTCCGTCAACGTCCAGCAGATTACCTCACGCTTCAAGGCGGTGCAAGTTACGGCT
>NC_051400.1:38775277-38781227 GCF_015228065.2 Penaeus monodon
TAGTGATAGGGGGGGGGGGAGAAACGTTGAATATGGAGAGAGTTGTTGTGGCAAAGGTAGAAAAGATACAGGTAAAAATACTTTACAACCGAGATGTTTATTATCAGTAGTATATATGGTTACTGTTGTTACTTTATATGAGTAAATATAAACATATTTTAAAACAATGAAAAAAAAAATCTAAGGATGTAACAGCCAATGTGTTTTCTTGCCTTCTGCAGGAGATCTTGAAGAAGTGTGAGGTTAGCGTGAGTGACCACAAAGCCTTCATCGACAAATACAACCAGAGCGTGGGCTGGCTTACTGCCGCTCAGGACAAGCTAGGTAAGTGTATTGAGATGCAAGGCGACAGAGCAACATTACAGAAGCGACTTGGAATCATCAATGAGCTTTTGGCGGAAAAGCAGAACGCTCTCTCCCTCGTCAACAACACGGTGGAGCTCGGGGAGAAGCTCTACCCGACCACCTCCGACGACGGGCGAGAGGCCATCAGGATCCAGCTGGAGGACCTGCAGAGTGCCTTCGACGCTCTCTTCGACAGCTCCTCCACGATGGAGAGGGACCTGCAGAAGAAGATGGGCAGGTGGACCAGCTTCGAGGAGGCCAGTGAGCAGCTCAAGACGTGGCTGAAGGAAACTCAGGCACAAATGCCAGATGACATCGAGCTCAAGACAACCTTGGATGAGAAACGTGCACAGCTGCAGACTTACCGCATGTTGTTGCACGATATCCTTGCTAAACAGCAGACCATCCTCGACGTACGAGACAAGGCCGAAAACCTTCCTGAGAGAGCCGATAGAGTCAACTCCTTCCTGGAATCAGCATCAGCTCACCACCAGGAAATGTTGCAGAGAATACAGACTTACTTAGAACGGTATGAGGCCATCGTGAGTGACCATCAGCAATATTGCAAAGCTGTGTACGAGACACAAGAATGGCTGGATGCAACTCACAACACAGTAGAGATGTGGGGTGAATCCAGCAGCGACCATATTACCATTCGTGCAAATCTTGAAAAGCTTAAGAACTTGCAGTTGAGTTTGCCAGAAGAAGAGCCAAGGATCCAGCAGATACGTACCCTTGGAGAGAAGGTCATTCCTGGAACGGTGGAGTCTGGACAGATCAATATCCGCACCCAGATCGACA
This sequence comes from Penaeus monodon, assembly GCF_015228065.2. Taxonomy (NCBI): domain Eukaryota; kingdom Metazoa; phylum Arthropoda; class Malacostraca; order Decapoda; family Penaeidae; genus Penaeus; species Penaeus monodon. The sequence continues at coordinate 38,776,424 of NC_051400.1, forward strand.
CCACCCAGCAAGAGTGGCAAGGTCTCATTTCAGCCGTTTCCTCGACTATTGAAAGACTCGAGGGCACCTTAAACCAGTGGGGCGATTTCGAAACGATGAAGGACACCGCCCAGAGCTGGCTCAGAGAGACAGACAACAAGCTCCATGCTGTCAACTTGAAAGCAACACTTCCTGAAAAGCAAGAAACATTGGAGATGTTGAAGGCCCTCCAGGGTGAGATCCGAGCAAAGGAGTTGGAGATGGACCAACTGACAGAACGTGCTCAGAATCTGTATCAGAGCCACTCTTCTCGTGGGTCGCAGGTCAGTGAACTCTGTGCTCGCTACCAGCAGATCTCTACCAGGGTAAAGGATGTGCACAGCAAGTGGCACCAATATGTGAGCTACCATGCCGACTATGACAGCAGGGTCACAGAATGTCACAATTTCCTTGGAGACATCAAGAGAAAGCTCAGCTATTGCTCAGACCTGTCGGCCACATCACAAGATGACTTGGACAAAAAGATGGAAACGATTCAGGATTTGTTACTCTACAAGGAGGAAGGATTCTCCAAGGTGCAAAGCACTGTTGAGCTGGCACAGACCGTGCTGGCCAATACAGCTCCTGCAGGTCATGACCAGATCAATCAGGCAGTTGAGGAATTGCAACAAAGCTGGAGTGCTCTTGCCTCCAAGATGGTAGAAACTAAGACCTATTTGGATGAGACACTTCACCGATGGGCAGGCTTCCTGGAAAACATTCATCAGCTGAACAAGACCATCGAGCATGTTGAGCACACTCTCTCCGACGTTAGCCAATTCCAGGCAACATTGTCAGAAAAGAGAGCTCAACTGGAGAGACTGAAAGTAAGTTTAACATTTATTGTTTCACCATAAAGAAAAGAAATGTATATATTAATCACTTTTCATATCTGCTTTGCATAATGTTGGATGATCATGTATTACAATAATTGTACTAATGTTATTAAATGTCTTTTTTCAGAGTCTAGAGGAAAAACTGCGATGTGAGAAGTATGAGGTGGAGAGCCTGAAGGCAAAGGCTTCTGAGATGATTGCCAGTGGACAGCAGGCACAGGCAGCCTCACAGGCTCAGGGCATCCTCAAGCAATTTGAAAATCTCTCAGAGCGCATCAAGACCTTGCGTGGTGAAAGAGAAACTCAGTATCGTGATCACCGCCACTACAAAGAAGCCTATGATGATCTCCATGCTTTCGTCAACAGGACAAGAGACAAGATTCCAGCACTCAAGCAGAGGAATCTTGGTGATAGGCTGTCCATTGAGACAGCAGTACAGGCTCTAGATACCCTGCTCACTAGACAGGCTCAAGGTCAAATACTGGTGGACCAACTCCTCCACCGTGGTGAGGTGCTCCTCCACTCCACCTCTCAGTCAGGCCAGGAGCACTACAGGAACGAGATGAGGGCCGTGAAGGAAAGCTTCGAGAGTCTTTTCCAGGACATTTCCAAGCAAAAGGAGAACCTCCAGAAGACAGTTGTGCAATGGCGTGACTACAAAGACGAATATGAAAAGCTTTCCGACTGGCTACAGAAGGCTGATGCCGATATGAAGGCTTACAAGACGATGCTGTATGCCAGTATTGGGGAGAAGACACAGCAGGTCAATAATGTCAAGGTAAGAGTATATATTTGTTTTATTTTTCTTATTTTTACATGATTGTGGTTGTATATTTTCTAATGTAACACTGTACAAATATGCTTATTCGTCTCTTTGTATCTATTATTCTACAGGACCTACTTGAGAGTCTTGGAAAACAACAAGTTCAACTGAAGAAACTAAATGAGCTCTCCCAAACGCTCCAGGAAACACACCTAGATTCTTTCGTACAGAACCAGATGCGGCACCTCAATTCCCGTTACCAGGTCCTTATTAACATGGCAAAGGATGTCCTTAGGAAGGTAGAGTCTAGCTTTGACCAGCATCGCCAGTATGAGACCTATATGAGTAAGGCAAGAGAATGGATTGACAATGCTCGCATGGTTGTGAGGGACTGTGTCGATATGTCTCCTGACTCAGGCAAGGAAAGCCTTGAGCGACACCTCGAGATGATCCAGTCATTGATGAGGAAGCAGGAGGAAGGTCAAGCCCTTGTTCACCAGACTGTCAACTGGGGTGAAAAAGTTCTTCGCAATACACGCTCAGATGGACGTGATACTATTAATGACTCATTAGAGGAGCTTCAAAATGACTGGGACAAACTGATCAAGAAGTTGTCAAGTGCTAAAGTAACACTGGAGACTAATCTTCTCCAATGGGCTGATATGAGTGCCTCTTACAGCAATATGCAGCAATGGATCAGTGAGAGAGAGGCCAAACTCCAACAGCTCACAACTGCCATGGCCTCCTCTTCCAAGAGGAGCTCTGGCTTGTCACACAGAATATCTACTCTAAGCATTGGAGAGCGCAAGGCTAATCTTCGCCGTACAAGCAGTATTGTTCAGGATATTGTTTCCTTTGAACCAATGATTGAATCTGTTACCTCAAAGGCAACAGAAAGCCAGGCCAGCCAGGTAAAGAGCAACGCCTCAGAGAATTTCAAGTAAGTACCAGAGCTTGAGTAAGCAAGCCAAGGAACTTCTTGAGAAGCAGAAAGACATGGTAGACCACCACCAGGAGTTTGTAGATGCAGGTAACGAGTTTCATGCATTGGCTCAGGGCTGCCAAGGAGAGGATGGCCAAGTGTGCAGAGCCAACAGGTGACAAGGATACCATCAGTGGTAAAGCAACTATCCTCAAGATGCTACAGAACGAACAAGAAGAAGGCCAAAAGAAACTTGACAAGGCCTTCCTCTTGGCTGAGAGGGCATGCAACCTGGCTGATGATGAGGACAAAGAAGTCATAGAGGAAGAAGTGGCATTCCTGCAAGACGAATTTGACACTTTCCTGTAAGTATTCTGTGTTTGACTAGACTCATATTTGTGTAACAGATGTAACTGAATTGTTAATGGAGCTGTTGTGATGCATCTTTTATAATGATTATTAATCTTTTTCAGGGGTCAAGTGGGTAAGACGAAGAACCTTCTTGAAATGGGAATTGTCAAATGGACAGAATATGAAGATAAATTCCGAGAGTGTGAAGAATGGCTAGCCAAAATGGACGGCAAAGTACAGACTTACAACAAGCTTCAAAACACTGTGATGGAGAAGAGATCCGTCCTGGAAGAATTCCAGGCTCTCCTCCAGAGCATTTTTGACTGGCAGAAGACGCTGGATCTTTTGAACATGCGAGCCCAGCTCCTGCTTGAGACTTGTGCTGATTCCCGTGTGAGTAATGCCGTCACACAATTGACTACAAAATATAACACATTGCTATCACTTGCCAAGGAGGTGATGCGCCGCCTGGAGATGCACTTCCAGGAGCATCAGCAGCACAACCAGCTCTATAGCGAGTGCAATGATTGGATTGACCGCACCCGTAAGAAGCTTCAGGAGTGTGCTGGCGAGACCACCTCTACGGAAGAACTGAAAGAGAGGCTGGCCACAGTCAAGTCTATTAAGAGCACTCTGGAACAAGGCCAGCACAAGCTACGCTATGTGCTGGAGCTGAAGGAACGTGTCATACTGAACACAGAACAGGCTGGTGCAGCCACTATACAGGAAGATACAGAGAATGTACGCAAGGACTTTGAGAAGTTAATGGGCGACATATACAGCCTCCAGCAAAACCTTAGCTCTAAGTTATCCCGACGTGAAGAAACAGATAAGATGCGTGAGACTGTCGTAGAATGGCTCGAAGAACTCCACTCAAAGGCTACTGAGCAGGGTGTCTTGTTCAGTGAGCTGAGTGACAAACGAGCTGCTCTTGAGAAATACAGAATTTTGTTGCGAGATATTGCTGCCCATTGTGATATGGTAGAACGCCTGGCTGCTAAGAAGAATGATGAAGGATATTCAGAGGAAGAAGTTGAAGAATGCATCAAAAAGTACGATAGTATCAAGAAGTTGGTTATTGATAATATCAAGACATTGGAGGTATATGTAAGAGAGCATGAAGCTTACTACCAGGCTACAGTCGAGGCCAATGACTGGCTGAGGAAGCTCCGCATCACTGTGCAGCAATATGCCGACAGCCATGGTGAGAAGAAGGAAGTCATTGAAAAGCAACAGCAGCAAGAGGACATTGCTGAAGAGTTCCCTGAAGGAGAGGAGCTCATTGACAAGGCCATTTCACTAAACAGATCCATCATGGCCTCGACATCCCCAGACGGTCAAGACACACTGAAGACCGAGGCCGACACCCTTCGTATGGAGTGGGAGAACCTCCAGCAGATGAGCGCAGACACCCGGCGCACAATGGAGAAGTGCCTCCAGGCCTGGGACGACTTCTTCGACTCTCACAAGGCGTTCAGCGAGTGGCTGGCAGAGTTCCAGAAGCAGGTGTCCCACTCCCCCGAGGAACCCACCCCAGAGGACCTCGAGAAATGGAAGGTACGTGGTCCAACACAGCCCGCACCGCAGCCGTCTTTGTCGTTGTCTTTAGGTCTACACTGCTTATGTAACGTAGATTTGGATGGTCCATTCATGACGTAGTAAAACCATCATAAGATTTGCATTAATTTTAGATTGTAGTTCTCTCATTTCTTTTTCTTTTTGTTATGTAAGCGCCGCATTGTTTGCATATAATTTATGCTTCTCCATGTTTTAATGAATGCTATAATTATTTTGGAATCATTAGTTCTTTGAGTCATAGCAGTGTAGACGACGAGTACTACTCACTAACATTAGGGACTCTCACTAACATCTCGTGAGTCAATACCCCGATTCCTATTTACCCTTTAACATACA